>NC_133652.1:130998344-131598344 GCF_009905375.1 Apium graveolens | reverse complement strand
AGAAACTGAGCAAGGGTTTCATACCATGCTCTAGGTGCTTGCTTCAGTCCATAGAGTGCTTTATCAAGTCTGTAAACATAGTCAGGATGTTTAGGGTCCACAAATCCTGGTGGTTATTCAACATAGACTTCTTCTTCAAGTTCTCCATTGAGAAATGCACTCTTGACATCCATCTGGAAGACCTTGAACTTCTTGTGAGCAGCATATGCCAAGAAGATTCTGATTGCTTCCAACCTGGCAACAGGAGAAAATGTCTCATCATAGTCAATACCGTCCTGTTGGGAATATCCTTTTGCCACCAATCTTCCCTTATTTCTGATGATAGTTCCATCAGAATCAGTCTTATTTCTAAAGACCCACTTTTTTCCCATAATTGACCTGTTCTTAGGTCTAGGAACCAACTTCCATACTTCATTTCTTTCAAACTCATTCAGTTCTTCTTGCATAGCCATGACCCAATCTGCATCCTTAAGTGCATCTTCTACTTTCTTTGGTTCTTCTTTTGAATGTAGATTATGGTATAAACATTCATTTTGAGTTGCACTTCTTGTCTTTACACCATCATCAGGATTTCCAATGATTAGATCAGGAGTATGATCCTTAGTCCATTTTCAGGCACTTGGAAGTGTCCTTCTGAAGCTAGATGCTCCCCCTGAATTGTATGCCTCTTCAAATGCATTTGAGGCTCCCCCTGAATATGTTGTGTTATCTCCTGATGAGGTATTGGGACTAGACTCATGTTCATCTGATGTTGAATCAACATTAGATTCTGAGAGATTAGATTGAGAAGAATCTTGAGATGATTCTTCAGTGTTAGTACCATCAGCTGACACTTGCTGTTGCTCCCCCTCAACATGTGCAGGTTCATTAGTACAGTGATTATCTTCAGAATCTGAAGGAGTGTCAGGATTTGGATCATCAAGATTTGACAGTTCATTAGAGTTTGATCCAAATTCCAATAATGCATTTTCATTTGCAAAGATTAAGCTTTCATGAGTGTCTTCTTCAAAACCAGGAATCTTCTTATCATCGAAAGATACATTTATGGAGACTACTACAGTGTATGTTCTCAGATTGAACACTCTGTATACTTTTGATGGTGAGTATCCAACAAAGATTCCTTCATCAGCCTTTGATTCAAACTTTCCAAGCTTATCAGTATGAGTTCTCAAAACAAAGCACTTACATCCAAATACATGATGATGTTTGAGACTGGGCTTTTTTCTTTTAGTATTTGATAAGGAGTAACACCATGTCTGTTTATCAGAGTGATATTTTGAGTATAACATGTTGTGTTTACTGCTTCAGCCCAAAAGTAAATTGGTAGTTTTGCTTCTTCTAGCAGAGTTCTGCCAGCTTCAATCAAGGTTCTGTTCTTCCTCTCAACAACACCATTTTGCTGAGGTGTACCAGGAACTGAGAATTGTTGTTCTATGCCTTTGTACTTGCAGAATTCCTCCATTTTTGAGTTCTTGAATTCAGTGCCATTATCACTTCTCAGAATTTTCACTTTA
This sequence comes from Apium graveolens, assembly GCF_009905375.1. Classification (NCBI taxonomy): domain Eukaryota; kingdom Viridiplantae; phylum Streptophyta; class Magnoliopsida; order Apiales; family Apiaceae; genus Apium; species Apium graveolens. Next base: position 131,596,830 of record NC_133652.1, on the reverse strand, counting down.
TGAGTGGATCCATTTTTAATTTTCCTTATGTGGTCCAGAAGAATTTATGGAGTTTCATCCTTCCTGTGTAGAAAATAAACCCATGTATATCTAGTGAAATCATCAACAATTACAAGTGTGTACCTTTTCTTGTTGATGGACATTATGTTCACTGGTCCAAAGAGGTCCAGATGTAGCACTTTTGAAAGATACTCTTCTCTGTTTGGACTTTTGGCAAGCATCACAAAGACCATCAGATGAGTATAGCATGTTTGGAAATCCTCTTACAAGCTCCTTCTTGGCAAGTTCATTGATTGAATTGAAGTTGAGATGTGAGAGCTTCTTATGCCAGTTCTAGCTCTCATCTACTGATGCCTTAGAGATAAGGCAAGTAGCTTCCTTTTCAAGACTTTCATGTAGCCTTGCTTCATAAATATTACCATGTCTATATCCTATCAAGATAATTTTCTTTGACTTGTTATGAACAACTTCACAGTGTGAGTCATAGAATACAACATGATAACCTCTGTCAGTGATTTGACTGATGCTCAGAAGATTATGCTTCACTCCATCCACCAGAGCTACATTCTCTATTGCTACCTTTCCAATTATCAAATTGCCATATCCCAAAGTGTGTCCTATATTTCCATCTCCATAAGATACATCTGGGCCAGCCTTCTTCTCAAATTATGACAACAGGGATTTATTTCCAGTCATGGTCCTGAACATCCACTATCCAAGACAAGTGTATTTTTCTTGTTACCCTGTAATCAGAAGAATAATTAATTAGAAGGATTTTTGAGGACCCACACTTGTTGGGCCCTCTTTTTGGACAACTTAAGCCTTTGTGTGTCAGGAGTACTTTTGACAGTTTTTCCTTTGTTAGGATTTGTCTTGTCAGAAGCAGATTTAGTAAAACCAATAGAATTAAGCACACAAACAACTTTATTAAACTTAGGCAAAGGTTCATAGTAATTGTGATACAACTTGTGATAAGAACTACAAGTATAAATTGAATGCCAACTACTACCACAATGAAAACAAGGATTTTATGGTTTATAAAATACTGATCTACCCCTAACATCAGACTCAGGAATAGCAGTTTTCACTTTCTTATTCCTCCTGCAATCAATAACAAGATGATTAGTATTTCCACAGTTAAAACAAGTTTTTCTAGAAGCATTGGGAACAACCTTGTAATTTGAATCCTTAGAAATACCTTGCTTACCATTCCTGTTTCTTTTAGGACTTTTTACTTGAGGTTTGTCAGTAACCTCAGATATTTTCTTTTTCAATTATCTTGCTGACAAAAGTCCTATGTTCTTTTCAAACTTAACAGACTTAATGGTTTCCTTGCTTTTCTTTCTTTGAGTTTTATCACTTACCAGTTTTTCTTGTGATATTGATGTTGAACCCTTTTCAAAAGTGGATTTGGGTTCATTAGCTTCTGAAGAGATAAACTTAACAGGAGTTTTAAGAGTAATTTTATTTTTAGTGTCAACATCATTAACTCCATCTTTATAGCCTAAGCATTCTTTCCAGTTTTTCTTTGAGATTATCTCATGAAACTTTTTGCCTGAAACAGTCCAGGCTTTAAGGGTTTTTTCTCTTATTTTCTAGATCCTTTTCTAACATACTGTATCTAGACTCAAGAATCTTAACTAAATGTTTAGCTCTCTCACATTCTTTCTTCAAATCTATCGGATTTATTAAGTCAGACTCTAACTGTTCATTCCTAGATTTCAAGATCTCAATTTCAGTTATAAGTCTATCATTTTCTACAGTCTTATTCTTAAAACTACCATACAAAGATTTAAGAATAGATTTCAATTCAGATATATTTTCAGTATCAAAAGAGAAGAAAGGAGTTTGTACCTTAGGCTCGGAAGCAGCATGATCATCAAGACTGGCCATCAATGTATAACATGTGTTTTCATCTTCAGAATCAGAGGAGTCCATCCAATTCTTGCTTGAAGTGATCAGGGCTTTGTTCTTCCCTTTATCATGCTTTGTTTTCTTGCACTATGAGGCAAAGTGACCAGGTTCATCACAGTTGTAGCACTTGATCTTTGTCCTGTATACCTTCCCAGCTTTAGAGTCCTTTCCATCTTTTCTCCCAGTTGACTTCCTTTCACCTCCAGTGAACTTCTTCCTGAAACTTCTGTTGCTCTTAGACTTCCTGAATTGTATTTTCCTGAAGCCCTTAACCAGCAATGTGGCCATTTGCATGACATCAGAATCTGTCATGTTCTCATCAGTTTCAGAATCAGTATCATCATCAGGATTTGATGATGAATCATCAATATCTGATTCTGGAAAATTGTTATTCTTTCGTACAGCTCCAACAAACTTTTCTTTTGAAGCTTTATCATTTACTTTCAAAGCAACAAATTTCCCTTTGTTGCTTTTCCTCTCTCTCCTTTGCTAAACTTCCAAATCATGGGTTCTCAGCATGCCATAAACTTCATCCAGAGTAATTTCTTCCAGATCATACTGATGTCATATGATTGAAGTCTGAGTCTCCCATTCTTCACTCAAAGCTCTAAAAAACTTGGTGTTTGAATCCTCTCGATCATACACCTTTCCCACCAAAGACAGATTGTTGAGCAGGGTCAGAAATCTGTCATAGATGTCAGTGAGACTTTCATCAGGCTTGGCCTCAAAGTGTTCATATTCTTGAATCAGAATAGCCCTTCTGTTCTTCTTGATGGCCATGGTTCCTTGACATTGAGTTTCAAGAGCATCCCAGATCTCTTTGGCAGTCTTGTATGCTATAACCCTGTTTGACATCACAGAATCAAGACTGTTATGCAAAATGTTTCTTACCTTTGCATCTTTCAGCACAACTACTTTCTCTTCTGGTGTCCACTCAGTCTTCTCCTTCAGCTGATAATGTTCAGCAACAGTGGGAGTTGCAGGCACCAGTTTTGTTGGCATGAAGGGTCCATCATTGATTACATCGAGATAATATGGATCTGTAGATTCCAGGTGCATGAGCATCTTCACCTTCCATGTTGGATATTCAGCCTTTTTCAGAATGGGAATTTTAATGCATTCATACTTGTTCAGAGACATGTTTAGATCGTTTCTGATTGTAAATTTATCAGTGAGCTCTGATACCACTTGTTAGGATCTAGCGCTAACCAGTTGTTCCAAAAGCAACTACTTGTGGAGAAGGCATAACTATAACCTTTATAGTGTAGCAGCCAGCGCCACGTTTTGATATAAGGAGATGCTGGACACCCCAACAATCCCCCCAGCATCTGCCAGCACTACCAAGTCCCTGTCTGAGAAATGGTTGTCCCGTCTGAGACCATGGCTGCGCAGCATGCCTTGGCATAAATCCACAAATATGTGCGATAGTGGGGAATCGAACCTGTGACCTGCTCTGATACCAATTGTTGCCCAGTGAAGATACAATTGTTTAAGGGGGTTGAATACAATTGTATAAATGTTTTGAACAAGTAATAAAATATAACAGCCTTTTATATTTCTGATAAAACTGTTACAAAATCCTCTCAAGAAATACTGATGTTCTTGAGAGCTGCTAGGTCGAATGATACTCGAGATCGATACACTAAATGATGACCTAAACTGTGTTTATATATTACACAACTACAACAAATCAATCTAAGATATGCATTATCAAAAGCTAACTGAAACTGATACATATCTTAAACTGAATAGATAAAGTCCTATAACTCAGACGTAAAGGATATCTGCTCCACATTATAAGGAACAAAACAAATCCTCTAATGCTGACTGTCTTCAAATACTGATGACATCCAAATGCTGATGACATGCCAAATCCTGACGATACATCAGATCCTGATGACACCCGAACAACCAGATCCTGAGCTTCTTCTGATCATTGAGAATTCAATATGTAACAACAAGTCAAACGGAAGGTGCTATAACTGTGATGGAACTGGACACTTTGTAGCTGACTGCAGAAAACTAAAGAATAAGAAGAAACATGCCTTGATCACAAAGAATAAAAACCGGGATGATTCATCAGATTCAGATGATGGTGTTAACTATGCCCTCATGGAAAATGTTGAGACTGAGGCTGACACTGCTGAATTAAAGGTACATCAAACCACTCTTGCTTTTGATACCGATGATAACTCTGAATTAAGACCGTTTCTTAAATCTCTGCATGTTAGTTATAGGGATCAAACTTTAGAGAATAATAGAATCAAGAGTGAAAACTCCGAGTTAAAGAAAAGGAATGATCACCTAGAAATTAAGTTACTTTCCATGCTAGAAATTAAAAAAAAAGAGATAATGTTGTTTATGTTAAAGAGAAACTGTTAAAAAGAATGCTTATCTAGAAAAGGAATTATCTAAAGAAAGAGAGGTTATTAAGTTTTGGACTAACTCAGGAAAAACAACTCAGGAAATTTTAAAATATAACTTTTGGGGATCAGGATTAGGATATGCAAATAGATCTAATTCTGATAAGAAAATTGGAAAAAAAACTGAGAAGGTTAAACCAACAAATACTGATAATAAGATTATACTGAATAATGTTCAGCTGAAGCCCATTAAGTTTAAATCAATTGTTAATGCTGTTAATTCAACTCATGAGGTAGGTTCAACCTCAGCACCTAAATCAAACTTAAGTACTGATAAGAGTGAACCAGTTCACACAAGATCAGTAAATATTGGTTTAATGACTAAGAAACAACTTAAGAAAAAGATGAAGGAATTGCACATGAAAGATAAGGAGAAAAAGCCTAGAAAAAACAGGAATGGTAAAGTAGGTGTTAATGAAAATGGAACTTATAAAATTGTTCCCAATGCACCTAGAAAGACATGTGTGAACTGTGGTAGTACCAATCATCTTGCTAATTCTTGCAGGAAGAATAAAGAGATAAATAATATTCCTTTTAAATTAGAGTTTAGGAATAAAACATTTATATATGAACCACATCATCCTTGTTTTCATTGTGGCAGTGTGTGGCACTCTATTTATATATATAAAAAGTACCACAGTTTATATTATGATTATTATGAACTGAAACCCTCTTTAAAAAAGGAAAAATATGTTTCTGCATGTGTAAATACTGTTAGTGTTTGTGCCCTAGAGACAACACTATGATGTTTTAGTTTAAGACATTAGGATTATTAATGTTTATGTTGTGATAAGTGGCATTTTATACCACTTAGAACGTCTTATAATGGCTTGAATTGATGTCTTGAAATCAGGTATTTTGTGTATTTGATGCGTTTTCTAGTGTTTTTGCATTTCAGGGTATAACTTGCGTATGTAGGAAGAATTCATCAGAAATAAGCCTAGGGAAGTGTGTGGCATTGGTTGTGGAAAGTCGGGGGCAGAACGCAGTAAAATCAGAAGCAGAATTCAAAATTTTCCAGAAGGTACTTGGGCGCCCGCTCAGGATGCTAGGGCGGCCGCCTGGGAGCTTGGGCGCCCGCTCAGGAATCTGGGGCAGCCGCTCAGGGACGAAAATTTTAATACTAAATTTTATAATCCTTATTCTGATGGACTTCTGAGACGGTTGATTCTTGTGGGCTTCTCTATAAGTAGTTTTCAGAGACGTTTCACATAAGGGTGGTATCAAGCAAGGAGCAAGGAGAGAAGGAAGAAGACTGTTTTAGCACATTGCAACGAAGAAGAGGAAGTATACGTTTTCTTGTGATTCTTTTATTCGTTGTATCAGTGGATGCTAGTTTTCTTTACTTTGAACCTTATTACTCTTGTGACGTACTCTGGTTTTAATAAGTATTTTTTTTAGTTTATATTGTGTGTATTATCAGGTTTTCATATGAACCCATGGTGACGATGAGTTATATCATGGGCTAATCGTGATCATGGGGTCATAATGGATTTACTATGGATTTCTTTAGTTAGTTGTTTAATACCTTAGTGTGTGATGATTGTATGATACCTAGCATAGGTTGTGCTTATTCGTCTTATGTACGTCACGAACATATAAGATAGTCTGTTAATCTCCTGTGAAGCGACGGTGGATCTTGAGGTTTAAAACTTGCCATGCTAGCATAGGTTTATGTATGTGTATGCATGATTAGTGGGTAACTCTAACCGTTTTACTTGCCCTGTGTAATCATAAAGAACAACTTGTGCTTAAATCATTATGTTGTCAAATTCTGTAGACATATAGGGTCTCAACATAGTTGATGCCTATTCAACTTCTATCTTGATTGTGGATGTTTGGAAGAATGGTATTAGTACAACGAAAGTTGGCTTTTATCAGCTTCGTGTTGTTCGATTAATATCATCCCCGTTACATGCTAAGGGTAATAACGATAACTATTGAATAAAGTAGTAATGAAGTTCTGATCTCATGCGTGTTTAATATTGTTAATTCAAGTGTCAATTAAGTGTTTAATTCTTGTAGTTAATTATAGTTAATAATTAGTTAATCAAATTTAAGTGTTATTATCTTGACATTGAGAAGTAATCATACATTGGCGAGTAAGTGTTAATTGAACATAATGGGTCTGAGTCTCCGTGGGAATGAACTAGAATTTATTCTATATTACTTGCGAACGCGTATACTTGCGTGAATTATTAGCGCGTGTTTTTGCCCTAACAAGTTTTTGGCGCCGCTGCCGGGGACTCGGCGTATTTGTTTAGTTTATATACTTGCCATCAGTGGTCATTAGGACTCATTAATTAAGACGTGTTACTTATTATTTCCGGTTGTGTTTCAGGTACTCTAGCGAGCGTTTATGCAAACACGGTCTCGCACTCGCAAGAGAACTTTAGATATGGCTGAGGAGACAGACTCAGTTCTTGATATTCCGGAGAAGATAGATTTTGAAGATTCAGATAAAGAGAGTGAGCAGAAAGAACCAATAATCATGGGTGATCGTATAGTTTCAGCAGCAGATCCAACTCTTATGGACTTTTCTCGGCCTAAAATTGAAGACATTCAGTCAACCATCCTTCATCCGGCTATTCAGGCTAATACTTTTAAAATCAAGCCGGGCACTATTCAGATGGTGAAGAATTCCTGTTTATTTCGGAGGTGCTATGACTGAAGACCCCAACATGCATATCAGGAATTTTGTCGAGATCTATAGTACTTTCAAATATAATGGTGTGATTGATGAGGCTATCAAACTGAGGCTTTTCCCATTCTCTCTGAGGGATAAAGCTAAGGACTGATTACATTCTGAACCAGCTGGGTCCATCACTACTTGGCAAGATCTTGTGCAAAAGTTTCTGGTGAAGTTCTATCCAATAGCGAAGACTACAGCTATGAGGAGTGCTCTTACTCAGTTTGCGCAGCAACCAACAGAATCTATGTGCGAAGCTTGGGAGCGCTACAATGAGATGTTGAGAAAGTGTCCACATCATGGTATGCCTGACTGGATGGTGATCACTGGTTTCTATAATGGTTTGGGGGCCCAATCTCGGCCCATGCTCGATGCAGCAGCTGGAGGCGCCTTGTGGGCCAAAAGCTATACTGAGGCTTATAATTTTATTAAAACTGCTGCAAATGAGCATCAAAACCCAACTCAAAGGATGATTCCTAGAAAGGTAGCAGGTATTCTGGAAGTCGATACAGCTATAGCTATTACAGCGTAGCTCCAAGCGCTATCTTTGAAGGTCGATTCTTTAGACAACTACAGAGTCAATCAGATAGCTATGGTCTGTGAGCTTTATGCAGGCTCTCATGCTACGGATCAGTGTTCTCTTGTGAATGAATCTGTTCAGTTTATGAATAATTATCAGTGACCGCAGCAGCCTGTGCCAGCTACTTATCATCCTAACAACAGAAATCATCCCAATTTCAGCCGGAGCAATAATCAGAATGCTGTTCAGCAACCATATTAGCAGCCTATCAGTAAGCAATTTAATCTACCTGGATTCCAGCAACCATAAAATTATGCTCAAAGGCAATCATATCCTCAACAAAGAGGCGCTGCTCCACTTTCTAGTGCTGATTTCGAGGAGCTCAAGCTGTTGTGCAAAAGTCAGGCTGTTTCTATCAAAACCTTGGAAAATCAAATCGGTCAATTAACCAATGCAGTGCTCAATCGTCAACCTGGCACACTTCCTAGTGATACTGAAGTGCCAGGTAGGAAGGAAGCTAAGGAGCAAGTAAAGGCTGTCACCTTAAGGTCTGGAAAAGTTGTTGATGCTGAAAAAGCGAAAGATGGAGAAGTTGAAGTTGTTGATGAAGAAGAGAAGCAAAAGGAGAAAGCGGCGGAACCAAGGAAGACTACTGTTGAACACACTCTGCCTGAGGGTAATACAGGGGAGAAACAGCTCTATCCTCCACCATCTTTCCCTAAAAGATTGCAACAACAAAAATTGGATAAGCAGTTTGGTAAGTTTCTGGAGGTGTTCAAGAAACTTCACATCAACATACATTTCGCTGAGGCTCTGGAGCAAATATCTAGTTATGTAAAATTCATGAGGAGTATTCTTTCAAGGAAGGTGAAACTGGATGACCTTGATACCGTTGCTCTAACGGAAGAGTGCAGTGTTGTGCTACAACAAAAATTACCTCCAAAGCTTAAAGATCTAGGTAGCTTCACCATTCTTTGCACCATCGGCAAGTTGTCTTTCGACAAATGCCTGTGCAATTTGGGAGCAAGCATCAATCTGATGTCATTGTCTATCTTCAAAAAGTTAAATTTGCCTGATCCAAAGCCCACCTACATGTCTCTACAATTGGCTGATCATTTTATTACATACCCACGAGGCATCGTGGAGGACATGTTAGTAAAGGTGGATAAGCTCTTCTTCCCTGCAGACTTTGTCATTTTAGATTTCGAGGAAGATAAGAAGATTCCCATAATCTTGGGAAGACCTTTCTTGGCTACAGGCCGTACCTTGATAGATGTGCAGAAAGGTGAACTTACTATGAGGGTGCAAGATCAGGATGTGACATTTAATGTATTCAAGGCGATGAAATTCCCTACAGAAGACGAGGAGTGCTTAAAGGTGGATTAGATTGATTCTGCAGTAAATTCAGAACTTGATCACATGCTAATGTCTGATGCCTTAGAGAAAGCCTTAGTGGGGGAATTTGACAGTGACGATGAGGATGGAAATGAGCAACTACAATATCTAAATGCTTCTCCTTGGAGGCGAAAGCTAGACATGCCATTTGAATCTCTTCGTAACACTGATCTCAAGAATGCTGAAGGAAAGCTCAAACCATCCATTGAGGAAGCACCTACTTTGGAGCTTAAACCATTGCCTGAACACTTGAGGTATGCTTTTTTAGGTGATGCATCTACTTTACCTGTTATTATTGCATCTGACCTTTCAGGTAATGAGGAGGACAAGCTCTTGAGGATCTTGAGAGAATTCAAATCGACCATCGGATGGACTATAGCAGATATAAAAGGGATAAGCCCTTCGTACAGTATGCATAAAATTCTGCTAGAGGAAGGTAGTAAGCCGACTGTTGAGCAACAATGAAGACTTAATCCTATCATGAAAGAAGTGGTGAAGAAAGAAATTCTGAAGTGGCTGGATACAGGAATCATATATCCTAGTTCTGACAGTTCTTGGGTGAGCCCCGTGCAATGTGTACCTAAGAAAAGAGGTATAATTGTGGTAGCAAATGAGAAGAACGAGCTCATCCCCACTCGAACAGTCACATGATGGAGGGTATGCATGGATTACAGAAAATTGAACAAAGCCACGAGAAAGGATCACTTCCCTCTTCCATTTATTGATCAGATGCTTGACAGGTTGGCCAGTCATGAGTATTATTGTCTTCTAGATGGCTATTCGGGGTATAATCAGATTTGCATTGCACCAGAAGATCAAGAAAAGGCTACCTTCACTTGTCCATTTGGCACGTTTGCTTTTCGCAGAGTTTCGTTTGGCTTATGTGGTGCACCTGCCACTTTTCAGAGATGCATGATGGTTATATTCTCTGATATGATTGGAAACTATGTTGAAGTGTTCATGGACGACTTCTCCGTCTTTGGATATTCATTTGATGAATGTTTGAATAATCTTCGTTCTGTGCTCAAAAGGTGTGTGGAAACTAATTTGGTGCTCAATTGGGAAAAATATCACTTTATGGTGCTGAAGGCATTATTCTTGGGCGTAAAGTCTCTAGCAAGGGTCTTGAGGTGGACAAAGCCAAGGTGGGAGTCACTGAAAATCTTCCACCACCTATTTCTGTGAAAGGAATCCGTAGTTTTCTTGGTCATGCGGGTTTCTATCGGCGTTTCATCAAGGACTTCTCGAAGATATCTAAACCGTTGTGCAACTTGCTCGAGAAAGATGTGCCTTTCAAATTTGATGATGAATGCTTGGTGGCATTCGAGACTCTCAAGAAGAGTTTGATAACTGCACCAGTTATTACGATACCTGATTGGACAGAACCTTTTGAGATGATGTGTGATGCGAGTGATTATGCAGTTAGAGCAGTTCTTGGGCAGTGCAAGAATAATCTTTTTCATGTGGTCTACTATGCTAGTAAGACTCTAAATGGAGCTCAAATAAACTACACCACTATTGAGAAGGAGCTCTTGGCTATAGTCTTTGGTTTCAAAAAATTTCGATCTTATCTGCTTGGGACAAAGGTGACAGTATTCACTGATCATGCTGCCATTCACTATTTGGTCTCAAAGAAGGATTCGAAGCCTAGACTTATTCGTTGGGTGCTCTTACTACAGGAATTTGAGTTAGAGATCAAGGATCGAAAAGGTACTGAGAATCAAGTAGTTGACCATCTCTCTAGATTGGAGAATCCCGATTCGACTTCACATGATAAGACATTGATCAACGAATCTTTTCCGAATGAGCAGTCGTTCGCAGTTCAGGAGGAAGAGCCATGGTTCGCAGATATTGTGAACTATCTTGTCAGTAATATAATGCCTCCTAATATGAATGCAGCTCAAAAGAAGAAGTTTCTACATGAGGTGAAGTGGTACATGTGGGATGAACCATATTTTTTTAGGTAGGGAGCTGACCAGATCATCAGGAGATGTATCCCATTCAGTGAGACGGAGGGGATATTACGAGACTGCCATTCCACAGTTTATGGTGGACATTATGGTCGTGAAAAGATGGCAGCTTGTATTTTGCAAGCAGGTTTTTTCTGGCCTACGTTGTTTAAGGATGCACATCATTTTTTTTAAGGTGTGATCGTTGCCAAAGAGTGGGGAATCTTACTAGAAAGGATGAAATACCTTTAAATGTAATACTGGAAGTTGGGGTCTTCGATGTTTTGGGAATCGATTTCATGGGGCCATTTATCTCGTCCTGCAATAATCAGTACATCTTGCTGGTAGTCGATTATGTCTCGAAATGGGTAGAAGTCAAGGCTCTAGCGACAAATGATGCAAAGGTAGTGTTGAATTTTCTCCATAAGTAGATATTCATAAGGTTTGGAACGCCACGAGTAATCATAAGTGATGAGGGGTCACATTTCTGCAATCGTAAGTTCACTTCTATGATGTAGTGCTACAATGTGAATCATCGTGTTGCTACTTCCTCTCATCCGCAAACTAATGGTCAAGCTGAAGTGTCTAATAGAGAGATCAAGCGCATTCTAGAGAAAGTTGTTTGTCCGTCAAGGAAAGATTGGTCTTTAAAGCTCGATGAAGCTGTTTGGGCTTATAGAACAATATCAAGACTCCACTTGGGATGTCCCCGTTTCAACTTGTCTATGGGAAGGGATGTCATTTACCTGCGGAGCTTGAACATAAGGCTTATTGGGCATTGAAGAAGTTGAACCTTGATCTAGATGCAGCTGGGAAGAAGCGAATGCTTCAGATAAATGAACTTGATAAATTTGGACTTCAAGCGTACAAGAACAACAAAATGTACAAGGAAAAAGTAAAAAGGTGGCATGACAGGAAGCTATCTCCTAAGTCATTCGTGCCGGGGTAACAAGTTCTTTTATTCAACTCTCGTCTCCGACTTTTTCCAGGAAAGTTGAAATCAAGCTGGTCTGGACCTTTTATCGTCAAAACTGTGTTTCCACATGGAGCGGTGGAGATTTTTTAGAATGAGCCAGGCCAAGCAATCAAGGTTAATGGTCAGAGATTAAAGCATTACTATGGGGACACGGCAAACCGGGAAGTGGTTAGTGCCGTTTTATTCTCAACTTGATCGAATTCCTCTACGTCAAGCTAATGACGTAAAAGAAGCACTTCTTGGGAGGCTACCCAAGACTTTAACCTTTAGGAACCTTTAGAAGTTAGTACCATATCCAAAAAACCAAAAAAATCAGAAAATTGGGCAGAAAAAAGTTTTTTCCAGAAACCCCTGGGGCGCCCGCTTGGAAATCCTGGGCGGCCGCTCGGAGTCTGGGGCGCCCGCCTGGAAATCCTGGGCGGCCGCTCAGGACCCTACTGTCAGAATTTTTTTTTGCCTTATAAAAAAACAAGAAAAAATTAGAAAAACCAAAAAAACATAAAGACCCACGATTCCTCTCCCACAAACCCACATTTTCTCTCCCACAAACCCCACTCCTACTATAATTCTAATCCTAAATCTTACCCTATATATACACACAACTCCTCCATATACACTCCCATATACTTTTAACTTTAAAACTCTCTCCTACACTCAAAACACAACTCTTAAACACTTTTTCTCAGTTTCAATGGCATCCAAGAGATCCTGAACTATTGATAGCAGTAGCACTATTCCAATTGCTGATTCTTCGAGGGGAACTGCTGCGAGACCCCGTTTGATGGATAGGGCTGCTGAGAAGGAGTATACTAGGCTTCTGACTAAGCCGATTTTGAAGGAGAGGGGATTTTTACCATCGGGGAGGGATGGTGAGTTGTTACCGATGATTTCCGAGAAAGGGTAGATTTCTTTTTGTGAGTTGCCGGAGGCGGTTCCAATGAGTGTGGTTCGCGAGTTTTATGCGAACGCCAAGGATGAAAAGAATGGGTTTACTGTTGTTCGTGGGCTTACTGTGGATTATCAGCCTGAGGTGATTTGCTGTGTTATTGGGCAGCGAGAACGGAAGCCCACAGAGGAGAATTGGAATGAGAAGACCCCCGAGGATTTTGATTTGGATGTGATTGTGGCTAACCTCTATCAGCCGGGCACGTTGTGGAAGTTCAAGAAGGGATCTAACGAGTATCGTTCTTTTCCAGCGGTTGCGATGAATAGGTATGCCCGTGCATGGAATGCCTTTATTTGTGCTAATATTTTGCCTACTTCGCATGCACATGAGGTTACAGTCGAGAGAGCAAGGCTGTTATGGAGGATCTTGAATGAGGAGTATTATGTGGACCTTGGTGAGTTCATCTATCAAGGGATTTTAAAGTTTTTGAGGGGGGGGGAACACAACAACATCCCTTATGCATCTACTGTCACGAAGCTGTGCAGAGCAGTGGGAGTTCATTGACCTTCTCACGAGCAGCTGCAGATGTCGGCCGATCCTATTGACTCAGCGACTCTGAATGCGATGCAGGAGTGGATGGGTGGAGAGCCCGAGGAGCATGGTTTGGGATATCGTCTTCCAGAAGGACGTCCAGCAGCTGGTGCTACCATGGCTAGGCCCAGTCAGGTTCGTGATGAGGCAGGCTCTTCTAGAGCCCAGGAAGGTGCTGGGATGGTTAATGCCCATTATAGGAGGCTGTCGAGGAGGATGGATGCGATGTATGAGTCGCATAGTAGGTTCGCTCAGGAGCTCACCCTTGCACTTGGGACTGCTTTCAGAGGTCTTGGAGCTGACATCCAGTGGCCCGTTTTTGGTGAGGACTCTGCTTATCCGCCTCTTGACACTCCACCCTCTAAGGGTGATGATGATGATTTCTCCGAGTAGGTATACCCTGTGTTCCTTTCTACTACCTTCACTGGGGACAGTGCAGAGTTTAAGTTTGGGGGTGGTAGTTAAAGAATATTTTTGTGTGTGTGTCATGTAGTTGCATATTCATGATAGTTTAGTTTATATAGTTGCATATTTTTTCCATATAATAGTTTTTTTATTTTATTTTATAGCTTTATTTATCATGTCATTTAGCTCATGCATATACCATGATCCCTTTTGCGTTGCTTTACCGATTGATTTGTGATATTGATGCAAGTGTAGTGATAGCGTTAGAGTGATGATTGAGTCTTGTAGGTTGACATGCATGCTAGAAACACTTGTAATTTCACTAAGTCTTAGAGTATGGTTAAGGACTAGATGGTTATCATGGTTTGATGGTTTTTGAGGTTAATCTATTGATTATGCTTAGAATTTATGATAGGCCCTTAATGATAAAAGGCATGAAAAGAAAAAAAATTGGAGTAAAAATTGGAATTCATTGTTAATTGTGGCTAGGTGTCAAATGGCTAGTAGTCGGCTCATATTTTTATGCGAGTAGTCTAGGGTTGAGCAAGATAGAGCGAAACGCACTTGCTCAGAAATTTGAAAAAATAAAAAAAAATGGAAAGAAAAAAAAATAAAGAGTTAATGCAGAGTGGGCTCTTTGGTATTCGATTTATTAAGTTCTTAGGGGACTTTGTGCCTAGTGACCTAAGGCTTTTATAGTCTGGGATCCGCTAACCTAATGCTCGCTAAATGGATGCCATTGCATAAGTCTTTTGTGGACCTCAATCATTGCACGGTCAAATAAGCATTTGTTGTTGTGTTGAATAAAAGCATGATTCCGTAATAAGCTCATGTGATCTTGAAGTGTTATAAGTCATTTTGTGCCTAGACTTTATTCTTCGTATAATCATGTGTTTGCCTTGAGGATAATCGAGTTATGATAATTGATCTAATTTCGAAGCATATTTCTTAAGCATCAGCACACACCACGTTTCTAGTTGTACATTAGTTTGCATGATTTGGTTGATCTTTATTCGCCTAATTGCATTTGTTGAGATGTCATGAGTTGGTTGGTTTAGTCATTGTGAGGGGGATCGCTGCATTTCATGTAGATTGCATTCATGCATATTTTTGTTTTGTTTTTGAGTCTGTGACGCTTGAGGACAAACATTGATTTAAGTTTGGGGGTGCGATAAGTGGCATTTTATACCACTTAGAACGTCTTATAATGACTTGAATTGATGTCTTGAAATCAGGTATTTTGTGTATTAGATGCGTTTTTCTAGTGTTTTTGCATTTCAGGATACAACTTACGTATGTAGGAAGAATTCATCAGAAATAAGCCTAGGAAAGTGTGTGGCATTGGTTGTGGATAGTTGGGGGCAGAATGCCGCAAAATCAGGAGCAGAATTCAGAATTTTCCAGAAGGTGCTTGGGCGCCCGCTCAGGATGCTGGGGCGGCCGCCTGGGAGCTTGTGCGCCTGCTCAGGAATCTGGGGCGGCCGCTCAGAGATGAAAATTTTAATACTGAATTTTATAATCCTTATTCTGATGGACTTCTGAGACGGCTGGTTCTTGTGGGCTTCTCTATAAGTAGTTCTCAGAGACGTTTCACATAAGGGTGGTATGAAACAAGGAGCATGGAGAGAAGGAAGAAGACCGTTTTAGCACATCGCAATGAAGAAGAGGAAGCATACGTTTTCTTGTGATTATTTTATTCGTTGTATTAGTGGGTGCTAGTTTTCTTTACTTTGAACCTTATTATTCTTGTGACGTACTCTGGTTTTAATAAGTATTTTTATTAGTTTATATTGTGTGTATTATCATGTTTTCATATGAACCCATGGTGACGATGAGTTCTATCATGGGCTAATCGTGCTCATGGGGTCATAATGGATTTATTTCTTTAGTTAGTTGTTTAATACCTTAGTGTGTGATAATTGTATGATATCTAGCATAAGTTGTGCTTATTCGTCTTATGTGCGTCGCGAACATATAAGATAGTCAGTTAATTTCCTGTGAAGCGATGGTGGATCTTGAGATTTAGAACTTGCCATGCTAGCATAGGTTCATGTATGTGTATGCATGATTAGTGGGTAACTCTAATCATTTTACTTGCCCTGTGTAATCATAAAGAACAACTTGTGCTTAAATCATTATGTTGTCAAATTCTGTAGACATATAGGGTCTCAACATAGTTGATGCCTATTCAACTTCTATCTTGATTGTGGATGTTTGGTAGAATGGTATTAGTACAACGAAAGTTGGCTTTTATCAATTTCGTGTTGTTTGATTAATATTATCACCGTTACATGCTAAGGGTAATAACGATAACTATTGAATGAAGTAGTAATGAAGTTATGATCTCATGTGTGTTTAATATTGTTAATTCAAGTGTCAATTAAGTGTTTAATTCTCGTAGTTAATTGTAGTTAATAATTAGTTAATCAAATTTAAGTGTTATTGTCTTGACATTGAGAAGTAATCATACATTGGTGAGTAAGTGTTAATTGAACATAATTAGTCTGAGTCTCTGTGGGAACGGACTAGAATTTATTCTATATTACTTGCGAACGCGTATACTTGCGTGAATTATTAGCGTGTGTTTTCGCCCTAACATCTATCAATTATTTCTTTTATAATTTATTAATTCTTAATTTACTGCGATATAAATGTTAGATTAATAAATGTCCTTAAAATATGATATGCAATTCTATATCTCTAAGTACGTGACTTAGAAATGAGATTATGAGAATAATATCAATATTCCTAAAGGTCCCTAGTCGAGTATTATTATTAAGGGATAATAATAATGCATTAAGACTGGTGTGTTTATTGACTGATGATCACATCTCATTGATCATAGGAATAGTGATAATAAAGTAAAAAATACAGGCAGATGTATATGTACATGGTGCTGGATAGACCTAATGTGAGTATCTACATGTCTGTTGTGTCATAAGTAATTCTCACAGTGATAATAATATAATGGTCCTTAGACCTGAAGTCATTATATTTCTATACGAGAATTAATATACATTGATTCCATTAAAAGTTATCCTTGATCAGTTAATGATAAAAGTGGACATTGTGTATATTATGAATCGTATGAGAAATATGAATAATCTAGATGGGATTTAACCCTCCTATTTTTAGGAGTGATATTATTGGCCTCTTGTGTGAGCTAGACTATAAAATGCGTGGTCACGCTCAAATATTGATTTGATATGATAGTCTACTTATTGATCAAGGAAACCTGGATTAAACATTGATGAGGATGACATATTACATGCCTCTAGTTTAATCTATAATATATGGTTAAAGGGATTACATTACAGTGTACATTATTCACGAAAGGTTTAATCGATCACCAATTGAATTATTATTACTTGGGTATCAATGATGTATTACTAGATGCCGCTCATTATTTATGATTTTAAATTAGATTTAAAATTCGTTGCCAATGTAATAATAACCTATAGGGTCACACACAAAGAATTCTTGAAGGAATATTTAATTTAAATTGGATTTAAATTATATTATAGTAATTCGAATTATTTATAATATTAATTAAGTATGACTTAATTAATTATATAAATATTGATATTCGAATTTACTAATATTAATTATGAAATTCAGTTGTTAAATAATTAAGTGTGACTTAATTATTATACTAATAAAAATTTCGAATTAATAAAAACTCCTAATTAGTTAAGAGTTATAATTCTTTTTCTACTCTCTATATAATATCTCTTGTATGGCTGATTTGAAGATGTAAGACTTTTACTAAAACCCTAGCCACCAAGACAGAATATGGAAAGAGCAAGAAGAAACGGTTTTGTGCTAGTACACATCCAATCCTTGAGTTCAAGCATTCGTGTGGATACCAATAGAGCGTAGATCGCGAGAGCGGGATGCGTGGTGATTGAACAATCTTTGGATCTCCATTATTCAACCAATTTATAAAGCTTCTTAAGGCAAACAATCTGATCTACAAATTAAATATCTGTTTTTCGTATAAATCCTGCGGCGGGTTTCGAAAATTCTGATTTTTCATATTTTTAATTACTGTTTCCGTTGTGTTTATGTGCTCGAAACCCTTCAATGGTATCAGAGCCACTTGTGAAAAGTGTTTAATTCGTTTATGTGTTTAATGGTTTTATGATGATAACATGTATACAATATTTCATGACTGTTATGTATGCGATTTTGTATGTTTTACATGTTGTTATGTTTATATATGCGTATGTATATATGTTTTGAATATATGATATTCATGAGAGTTGTATAATCATATGATGATTATATAATCTGTATATATACTGATATATACATATTTTATGTTTTTTCTTATTATAAAAATCGTATTTGATACGATTCTGAATTGGATGCAGCGGATTTGCTGAAATCTGTGTCTGGTGTCCGATTTTGGCGAACGAATACGCTATTTCATGTGGAATCGAGCGTCTGAACGGAACAGATAGCTAAAGCTATCATCGACTGATCGGTAAGGCATTTGACGTCGTTTAGACCCTATAATCTTCAATTTAAAGTTATCAGATTTAATTTCGAATTTTCTGATTTTTGCCATATTTGGGTTTTTAATAGTAGATCATGATGGGTATGTTATGTTAAGATCAGATTATGTGTTTTAACATGTTCTTATGTGTTAATTGAGCATTGTGGATGGTTATGGCTTATGACCTTAGGTTAATGGTTTTGGTTTTTTAAATATGATGGCATGCCGTTTGATCTTGTAATTATTAAATCTCGAATGTAACTCGAGTTCTTATTGTAAGTTCATTAGATTAGTTTTTATATTTCATTCTTATCATGTACATGAAGACATGAATATTTGAAGATCAAGGAAGGGTAATCCCACATGGAGGCCATCCAAGGAAGCAATACAAGAAAGAAAACATGTAATAGTTAGCGTGTATTTATGTTCCACCTTAGATTGACCTAGATCTATGTCATTAGCTTGATAAAGATCATATTGGATGAAGCCATAACCAACCACGTTTATTTATTGCACTTTCGATTTTGTCAAAAGCGAGTTCATTGAACTTGTAAGGTTATGGGTTTTAAGCGAGACCGTTGTGACTCCCTCACTACCTTGAAATCAAACCATTGACAAATATTGATTTGAAGTATTTTATTCAAGGAAAAATTGGGAATCTCTTTATGATGGGATCATGATCGTTTTAAAATTAACAAAACCCTAAAGTTAATATTAAGTTGATCAGATGCCTTCCAATGAGTCTAATGCGTTAACCCCTAGATCGAAAAGGAGTGGGTTCGCCAAAGCAAAGTAATCCTATCTATCATGGGAGATGTGTTGAAGTATATTGATATTTTTTGACTATTGGGTCTGACTTAACTAATTTACCACAATAGGATTGTGAACTTAGAGGCATAGAGTTTGGTGAGATTTATTAGATAAATATGAATAAATGTTGTTCCGCCAAACTATCCAAGAGTTATATAGTTGATATAATTGACAAATGTTGTCTACCTAAATAATCATGTTTTAGGAGGAAAGCCAAAGCTGACCTAACGCACAGTGAAATATGGATCTTGGCTCACTAGAAAGGATATAGAAGATATGCTTTCCGAATTAATAGTTAGGGCTATTGATTTGATAAAATGGTGGGAGATATATATTATGTATATATATATATATATATGAATAATCACTTGAACATAAACATAATTTAATAATCTTCTGTAGACTAAGTCATTTTATGCACTTCAATATCGTAGATATCAAATGATAAATAACACAAATAACTTCTCTATGTAATATTCCTTGAGAAGGACAAGCTGACATGAAATAAATTTCCTTAATTGACATGGGAACTTGAGGATTGTCCTCAGGTTCAAGGATGTTACTCAAACCCCTCCCTTATTTCTTCTAGCTGAGAATGAAATATGTGTAGAAAAATGCTTACCTGAAGCAAATTGATTATGCAACTGATGTTTCATGTCTCATGCTTGTAATTATGAGTGCTGAGCTTTAGAAGCAACAAGAGCATAATGATGCTTATGATATGATTGAGCACCTTGAAATGATGTTTGAAGGATAGGCTCGTCAGAAAGATTTGACAATAATAAGGCACCATACTTTTTCATTAATGGGAGAATGATATCCGGTTGGACCATATGTTCTAAAGATGATAGGTATATGTACCTTGATATTTTTGGGTTTCAAGAATGGTCTAGAGACTCATCTTGATTTGATCAAACAATCTTTGAACAAATTCTACTTTTGGTTTGTTAAGAACAAAAGGAATGAGATAGACAGAACACTCACTGAGTTGTTAAGCATATTTAGAACTGCTGAAAATAACACGGTAAATGCATGAATTATGTCCATATTGATGGTGTACACATAGAATGCTAATGGGAAAGGAAAGTGGACAGGAAAGGTGAAGATTTGATCTTATTTGGTGCCAAACCAAAGTCCAATCCCGAAGGGCTTTTAAAGCCTGATAGTGGTGTTGCTAAATGAGATGATTGTCACTTCTGTGGAAATAACTGGATGATTGAAAGTTAAATTGTTGAGCTTGTTTGGAAGATCTAAAGAAGAAGACCAACAATGGTCAAGCTTCAGGTATCGGGTTAGAATTGGAGCAAAAGTTGTTGCTCTAGTTGAAGGAACTCGATACCTAATTTTTCCCATAAGGCGAGATTGAGAACTTGATAAATTGTTATTACGTGCCTGCCTTTAGTGGATACATTAAATCAATTTCGTGTCAGGACAAGAAAGGTTTTCAATTTAATTAAATAAACAATAGTTGTTTATTCTATTTTAATGATAAGGCTTATAATGTTACACAATTAGTTAATAATTTATATGTTCTAAGATGACTCAAATCAAAAATTACCTCTAACATTGTCGTTAAGCCATATTAATGAGAAATGCATTTCTGAGTTATATATAAATGGATACTTGGATAAGTTTGATTTTGAATCATACGGAAGATGCAAACTTTGTCTCATTGGCAAAATGACTAAAGCTTCTTTTACCTGATATGTTGAAAGGGCCACCTAACGATTAGGAATTATACATAATGATGTATGTGGTTAACTGCATATGATGGCAAGGGGTGGCTTATACTACTTCATAATATTTACTGATGATTTCAGTAGATATGGATATGTGGTTCTTACGAAGAACAAATCTGATTCTTTTGAAATGTTCAAAGAATATAAGGCTGAAGTAGAAAAGCAAACAAGGGAAAAGTATAAAAGTTTTACGATCATATCATGGAGGAGAATATTTAAGCCTCAAAATTCAAGAGTTTCTTGAAGGAGTGTGATATTGTATCACAAATTACTCCTTTTGAAACACCTTGATGAAATAAAGATTCTGAGACGAAAAATTGTACCTTATTGGACATAGTGCGATCGATGATGAGTCAAGCGGATCTTCCATTCATCTTCTGGGGTTATACTCTAGAAACGGCTTGTAACACCCCCAAATCCGGGGTCCGGGATCCGGGTTGTCACGAGTTCCATTTCCCTTAACAACACTTAATCTAAATAAATAACCAACTGCTGCGTACTATGACCCCACAATACACACACACACACCACAAGTTATAGTCTTAGAGATGAATACCAAAAATAACATAAGTAATTTTATTCCACAATTATAAGCCATTACACCTCAAAAGGGGTTTCTGAATAAATTTACATTTTTTTTGCCATTATTACAATTCATAAATATACATAGTCTGGTACATCAAAAGTTGAAAGCCTAGCCTACTGGTAATTCCTACCTCAGCTACAGCGGCATCAACGCCTACAGGAAACTGCATAACGTTTCCTATCCGCTTGCGAATTGGGAGTTTGGTCATGTTCATCTTGTCTATCTGTTGTTGTGTGATGAAAGAAGAAATCAAGGGTGAGCAACAAGCCCACCGAAATAATATGTATAATAATTTACAATATATGAGCATTCTCATAGTACTCATGAAAGTCTTGGTCAAAAAGAAATGAACCAAGTTTGATATCTTAATGCGACGAAGTCGCAAAATATTCAGTATATATATACATATATACTTCTCAAAATCTTTGACATCCTCTGAAATGTATAATATATACAGAGTTCCGGTTTATAACTGTATAAAATATCGTTGCAAGGTGATCTCATATATCTAACCACGTCTCAACATTTTCTGAAAATCTTTATCGTGCATAAGATAATCATTAACTAGATATAAGTTGAAAAGAAGAAGTTACAAGATACTCCAATATACTTATATCTTTTCCAAATACTACATGAACTACCACCGTTCAAGATATAATCTGTTTCAAAGTTCATCACACAGATGAGACTACAAGATAAGACTTGAATAGATTCAATCTTTGAAATATCATTTGAAAGAAATGAAGTTACGAGATACTTCATTAACTCCCGATATATATATACACCTATATATATATATCTTTCATACACTCCTTGAAAAGCACTGTTATAAAAATTATAAACAGAGTTTTAATATCCAATAAATTTGGAAAGAAGACAGCTTTGGCATAAACCAGATATCTTGCTGATCAGGAAAAGATACCAATTAAGTAACCTTTTCTACTAGTAGATGGATGAATCCCCCACTGGTCATCACCCTGGCCGCATTAGGACCTTATACTGGACTGCCACTCAGCCACTTACGTATTAATGGATTCCCACTGAGCCACTTACACTTTCATGGACCCCCACTGAGCCCATGTTGCTTATGCCGACGCATTTCGATTGGGCTTACTTCCCGAGTATTGGGCAAGTAATCAAACTCTTTTATCAAGTTAGCAACTTCGTTGCTCCAAAAATACACCACGGAGCCGGATCCCTTAGGTTTTGAGCGAGTATTTAAATCCCCTTCGAAAGGAAGATCTTAAATCTGAAAATGAGTTTTGGGATCCGCTCTAACTTTTAAAATCATTTTGAAGACTCAAAAATATTTTAAAGAATATTTAGAGTAATGATGATTTAATAAAATAAATCATTCCCGATATGTTAGAAAATATCTGAATATTATTTAAATAATATTCCCATAAGGATAATCTTTATAAAAATAATTGAAGTAGAACTTTTAAAACTCATACTTGAAACGAATAATAAATAATAAAAGATATACTTATACGAAAGTACGATCCTTATTTGAATAATCGAAAATAAGTTTGATTATTATTCAAAACCATCGAATATACCTTATTCGATTAATAGTTATAGAAAACTATATATATATATAAATATACATACATTATACTCGGGAACATCGACTCCCGGTTTAGAAAAATGTTTACCTTTGGGTCCCCTATACTAAGGGTATACGCAACTACTGCTTATCTCTAGCATAGGTATTATGCATCTTATAAGCATTTGAATTGATAATAGAATATCAAGATTACGAAATAGGCATGCATATAAATATCATATCAATATGCTCCAATATATCGCAAGACTTTGCTAATAATAACCATGCACTTATATCAAGATAATACATCAATATATTATATCACAACAACAGTATAACGGGTAGAAAACTTGCCTGAGCGTTCCGGGATAGACTTAAGCTTAGAGTGGGTCCAGTAACCTATGAACAACAACATAAGCCGGAATTAGACCACGGTCGGTTAAGAAACTAGTCAAAACTCACTCATACCCTAACGGTCGCTTACGGTCGCTTATACGCTAAACGATTTACGTTAATCGCTTGCATACCCTCGGCTCCACCAATTTTAATAAATTAACCGTTACGAATTTTAAGGCGACTCTTTCACGAGTACTTTACCAACTACCTAATCCACCTTACATAATTGTTTCATGTTTTGATTATGTTAGGTCACACGCACTGTAGAAGGGGGTTGAATACAGTGTTTACTACAATCAAATCGAATATAAGAACTCAAGTAACAGAACACAGATTTTATTCAACACAATAAACTCTGTTACAAAGAACTGTTCTCTCTCAGTGATGAACAAATTATCACGAGAGCTGCTAGGGTTACAATAAATAATAATCTGGATTAAGATAACACTTATAGTGTAAACCCTATACTGTGTTTATATAGACACATATTTACAAGATAAACTTCTAATTGATATCGAATATGATTCTTCATCCTAAAATATATCAACTAGTTATCTTTTCTTCCAAGTATTCTATTCTTCATAGAATTCTTCTTCATGCATATCTCTTCTTGTTTTAGTCTCGATCTTCTTTCTTTTCAATCAGCCGCCTTCCTTATCTGAAAGTCTTCTTAAGTCCTGATATTATCTCCTGATAAATTTCTTCTGATAACTTAAGTTTTGATATCTTAAGTCCTGACTTCAGTATAAGTATTGATTTCCAGTTAAGTCCTGATTTGTCCTGTTAAGTAAGATCTGAAAGCGAAACACAAATCATATTAGACATGACATCACAAATATATCTAACAATCTCCCCCAACTTGTAAATTAGCATAATATACAAGTTCAATAGATATTTGATGATGTCAAAAACATTAAGTACAAATGCATGAGAATTTGACTAGATAACTACAACTTACAGTCCTTACAACTTTACCATCCTTAAAGTCTGATATCAGCTTCAGTCTGTATATCCTTCAGAATTTAAGCAGTTTTAGATCTTTGACTTGGCTTCAATTTCTGATCTCTTTGATGTCAGGAGTTGTTCTGAGATAGTTCTTCAAAAGTGTTCTCTCAACATATTCAAGTTCATTGACCATCCTCCTTTTAGCATTTTTCAGTTCAACTGTATCTTCACCAGTTTGAAAGATAGCAGCCCCGAGATCATTTATTTTAGCTTTTCTTATATCCTGATCCAGTCTGATGATATAGGCTTTATCAGACTCTAGATTGAATTCAAATCCTTTAATACCAGAAAATATAGTGATGATTTTTGCAGTATTTGGCTTCATTTCAACAATATCTCCACTGTGAGATCTGTACTTAGGACAGTATGGGCTGTCAGACTTTACAGAGTAAAGCCTCTTCTGTCTTTGAATATTTTATTTTAAATAACTTGCAGCACCATCTGTTGATCTGTTTTTCACTTGAAGTAGAAATAGAACATGTTCCAGTTCTTCAAAATACTTTAATGGAATAGCATTCTTCCTGATCTGGAATACCCTCCCATTTGTCATAAAGTATAACATGATATCTTCTTTCAAAACAGAGTGGTAAACCATTTGTACAGATTCAAGTTGATTCAATATTTCAGGAGTTGCTCCTACTCCTGGTTCACTTAAGGAAGTTGGATCATTGGCAGTGTTGTGTATTCTCTTCTCTTTAGAACTACCCAATCCTGATTTGTCTCTTGCTTCCTTTCCTTGAACAACTCTTGCTTCAATACCACTTGATGTAGTCTTCAAAAGTTGAGTCTGTTGAGCTTTTGTGAATTCTAGTAGTAGCATCTTTGAAGGTTTAACATGAGCAATGTCAGAGGTTTCATTTTCTTTATCTTCTGATATCAAGCCAACTTGAGCTATGTCAGAGGTTGCTTGCTTCACTGTAATATCAGATTTTACTAAGTCCTGATCTTGAACAATATAAGCTCTGTCAGAGGTTGTTTGAATATCCTTTATCTTCAAAATCAGATTAGTATCTTCATCATTAATTATTTCTTCATCCATGATTGGCATATATACCTTTACAGGTTCATCAATTTTTGCTTTGCCCTTGGATCTTGGATCTACCTCCACTTGTGATTTGGATTTGGTTGGCTCAGAATTTATCTTTTCCTTAATCACAATACCCTTAGGCTTTGGAAGTTTCTTTTCAACAATAGAAGCTTCAGAC
Organism: Apium graveolens; assembly: GCF_009905375.1. Taxonomy (NCBI): domain Eukaryota; kingdom Viridiplantae; phylum Streptophyta; class Magnoliopsida; order Apiales; family Apiaceae; genus Apium; species Apium graveolens. The sequence goes on along the minus strand of NC_133652.1, from coordinate 131,571,297 downwards.
TTGAATTTGACATTTTCTGCTTTAAGTCTGGCTTCTTCTTCCTTTAGACTTTCAAAGTCCATTCCTGGATTTTCTTTAAGAAATAATCTCTTTGAAATTTCTTCATCCAGCTTCTGTAACTTAGGGTCTTGATAGTAAACTATTGTTTCCTTCCCCTTGAGCTTCAGTTTCTGCATAAACTCTTGACTTTCACCCTGTGTAGGAACATCAGGCTTTGTCAGAACTTGTTTACCAGAACTTATTCTTCTACCAGCATCAGAGCATGATCTCTGTATAGAAGTTCCAGCTGTCCTTGATGAAGAACCTTTACCTTGACCATGACCTCTACCCTTTTCAGAGTTTCTCTGGTCATCATTTCCATCATCCTTACCCTTAGTACTTGACTAGATTTGCATTTGGACTTAATCACTTTCTCCCCCTTTTTGGCATCAGTAGGTAAAAGAAGAGAGACAAGCAATTCCACTGACGATTGGATCTCATTGAGTTGAGTTTGCTGAGAAGCTTGATTCTTTAGAATTTTAGAAATCTGATCTTGTTGCTTCTCCTGAGTCTTTTCAATATACCCAATTCGGTCAAATGATGGCTTGAAAAATCCGTTCTTTTCTAATTTTACATTCATATCTTGCTGGATCAGTGATTCTTGAATTTTGTTCACCTTGTCATGAGTTATTGAGTGTTGACCTTGAAGGTGCCTAGTACTCAATGCAGAACTCTCAGTTGTGCCTTGAAATCATCATTTATCAGCATTTCATCAGCCTTAGCCAGGTGCTCAGCAAGAATTTTTTCAGTAGGAACAAAACTAACTGTGTTCCATTCCTTAGTCCACTCATTTTCTCTAGGAGTTTCACTCCAAGGTACTGGTGCATCCTCTCTAACAAACTTCTTGATCAAATCAGCTTTATTAACTGTTTATTGAGGTGCATGTCCTGAAGGACCAGCTGCATCAGCATCTAGATTAGTAGCAGCTTCACTAGTAGATTCAACATTGTCAACATCAGAACTTACAGAGCCTGCAGTATCAGCATCCTCTGATAAAGTAACAGTATGTGAGGCTATAGAGGCTTCAACATCATCCTCTAAATTCTGATCTGCAAGTAAGTTCTGATCAACAAAATTTTGATGCCTACCTAAAATCTGATCTTCATCATCTATATTCAGAATTGGTATTGTAGGAATATTGGCATTGAAATCAGCATCCAAAATTGGTGTTGTTAGTGGAGTGAGTTGAATTGGTTGAGCTTCCAAGTACAGAACCTCAGGCACAACCAAGTTTTGTATGTCTATTTCAGCACTTGTACCTGGGTCTTCAGCATGTACAGGATCAATTATAGAAGACACAGGAGGTGTAGGTACTTGCTCTGGAATATCCTCTTGCTCTTGAATATGAGACTTTTGAGCTTGAGTAAAGTCTGATTCAGCAGTGGGAAGTAATTTAATTACTATAGGTTCTATTGGGATCAGAGATTCCTGACCCCCTTCCTTAGCTGCTTCTTCCAGAACTTCTTCAGAGTGTGATGATTCACTTACAGCCCTCCCGACTCTTTGCTTTTTAAGTCTCTTTGCTGAAGTTGAGACTTTGGGAGCTACATCATCAGAATTTAGCTTTCTAAGCCTTTTGAGGGGCCTAGAACTCCCAGTTTCAGTATCTTTCTGAGAAGAGATTTTTTCAGCTTCTACAACAACAGGTTCTGATATAGGAACCTGTTTCTCATTATCTGACTCATCTCTCAGAATAATTCTCCTTCTCTTCTGTTGAGACTGAGGTACTATCTTAGTCCTCTTGGGTTTTGAAGATGAAGGCTTCACTGGATGTGCTGAAGGTTGAGGTTGAGATGACTATGTTGGTTTGTAATATGTCCTGATGGAGGTTTGAGTTGGTTGAGGTTGAGAAGTTTGAGGTGTTTATGTAGTTGTGGTAGGTGCGAATGGAGATTGGGTTGGTTTTGATGAGTTGGTGGGTTGGATATCAGGATAGACATATGTATATGCTTGTGGATCAGCATTTACCAAGATCTGTTTTACTGACTTAGGAATCTGTTAGGGTCTCAGCACTTGTTTCTTATTGTCAGCATTTAACAAATCATTAAAAGCCATTTTTGCAAGCTTAAAGGGTGGAATTAAATCACTGGCTAGTGGGGGCTCATCAGCACAACAAAAAGTATATATAAGCTGACAGAATCTAGCAAAGTATACTACATTCCTATCCTCTGCCATCCTATCCCCTATGAAACCTAGCACAGCACTTGCAAAATCAAAATGAGTTTGATGGATAAAGGCATACCCGATTTGCTGACTCATGATGGGAATAACATCAAAGTTGGAGCATTTATTGGAGAATGCCTTAGTGATACAATCAAAGAATAAGCTCCATTCCTTTCTGATATTTGACCTTTTCAGTTGACCCAGCTTTCCCAAACTTTTCTCATAGCCAGACCGGCCATAAGCTGTTGTAAAACAGGATCCTCCACTGTTGAGAATGTACAACCTTCAGGTAAGTGGAGAGCTTTACGAACTGCTCCTGGAGTAACCAAATGCTCGACATCTCCTGATGTAAAAATGATGCTTGGTGAACCTGCAGCACCACCATTATCAAATAGCCCAGTTCGCCAAAACGTCAGCACTTGTTTGCTTGAAATAGATTGAGGTTGGGTCAAAGCGTACCCAATCTCACTATTAGCTAAGAAATCTTGCACAAAGTGCAGATCTGATGGAGCTTCAGCCTTGTTCAGGATTGCAGCATAGTTATTTGGTACAAACTTGGCTCCATCAACAATTAAATCCTTGGGCGCCATCAGAAATAAGTGAGAAATTAGTTTGCCTGAAAGGTGTTTGATGAAATGTCTGTATAGAAAACCGTCAGAAAATGTGAGAGAATAAGAAAAAAAGAGAGAGAGTGAAAAGAATAGATATGTGAATAAAAGATTTGAAAATCTTTTATCTCTTTTACTTAGACAACCCACGTGACAGCAGTTACTGAGAAGTGGAACAGACCTTTACACCTGTCAGCCATGCAGCAGTTACGGCAAAAGTTAATGGGCACAGTAAATAAGTAATGATTACATTGCACGTTCAGTTTTTTTAAAAAAACTGTTCCCACTAAACAAATGATTATTACTGCTTTATCTCACATAAACCGATATTCAGTAAAAATATGACCGTTTAAGTAATGAACAAAAACAAAATCGAGTAAATAAATACTGGCACGCCAGCATCAGAACTTGATTATTATCAGAATTTAAAACTCATCAGAATATGGCTCCTTTACTCGAAAAGTGAATGTTTATTTCTGTATTTCTTCACATAAATACTGATATGGTTTCATCAAAACTTAATCATCAGAACTTCCATCAGAACTTGTCCTCAGAACTTGATGAATCAGAACTTGAAGAGCCTGTTCTTGGTTCTGATGCTTCTTGATATGTGGTTGGATCTTCAATATGCCCCCTTGCACAGGTGCATTTTCCTTTGACGTAGTTACCACAGTTTCAATAACATCAGAGTTTAACCCATCAGAGTTTGCAGTGTCAGGATTTAGACTGTCAGGATTTAGACTGTCATGATTTAGACTGTCAGGATTTACAAAATCAGAATTTAAAACTTCATTCTCAAATCTCAGCTGATTATGATCATTGAAATCTTCAAGTCCTGTAATCTTCTTATCATCAAAAGAGACATTGATAGATTCCATGACAACCCTTGTTCTTAAATTGTAGACTCTGAAGGCTTTTGTGGAAAGTGGATATCCAACAAAAATTCCTTCATCAGCTTTTAGATCAAATTTGGATAGCTGTTCAGGATGAGTCTTAAGAACAAAACACTTGCATCCAAATACATGAAAATACTTCAAATTTGGCTTCTTTTTCTTCACCATCTCATATGGTGTCTTTCCATGCTTGTTGATAAGTGTTGCATTCTGAGTAAAACAAGCAGTCTGCACAGCTTCAGCCCAAAAATAGGTTGGTAACTTTGCTTCATCAAGCATAGTTCGTGCAGCTTCAATAAGAGTTCTATTATTTCTTTCAACAACTCCATTTTGCTGTGGACTTCCAGGAGCAAAAAATTCCTGCTTGATTTCATGGTCTTTGTAGAACTCTTCCATAATCAAATTCTTGAACTCAGTGCCATTATCACTTCTTATGATTTTCACAGAGTCTTTAACCAATTTATCCAGTTGTTTGACATGATCAATCAAGATAGATGCAGATTCACTTTTTGTGTGTAAGAAATACACCCATGTGTATCTGGTGAACTCATCCACTATGACCATATCATATTTCTTCTTTGCAATAGACATGACATTCACTGGATCAAATAGATCAACATGTAGTAGGTGATAAGGCTCAAGAATTGAAGATTCAGTCTTGCTCTTGAAAGAAGATTTTCTTTATTTTGCCTTTTGACATGAATCACAAAGGCCATAAGGAGCAAATACTGATTTTGGCAGTCCTCTCACAAGATCTTTCTTGACTAGTTCATTTATATTGCTGAAATTTAAATGAGAGAGTTTCTTGTGCCAATCCCAGCTTTCTTCAATTGATGCTCTACTTAACAGACAAATTACAGAACCATCAGAACTTGTTGAAAGCTTGGCTTCATAAATGTTACCATGCCTATTTCCCTTTAGAACAACTTTGCCTGTAGATTTGCTTACAACTTCACAGTGTTCTTCAAAGAAATCCACATGATAACCTCTGTCACATATTTGACTAACACTCAGCAGATTGTGTTTGAGTCCTGAGTCTAAAGCTACTTTTTCAATGATGACATTCCCAAGATTGATATTGCCATATCCCAGAGTTTTTCCAATGTTGCCATCTCCATAAGAAACACATGGGCCAGCTTTCTTTACAAATTCTGATAGTAGGGCTTTATTTCCAGTCATATGTCCTGAACATCCACTATCCAGAACTAGGATGTTTTTCCTGTTGCACTGCAATCACAAAGACCACTAATGATTAATTTTAAGGACCCAGACTTGCTTGGATCCTTTGGCCATATTAAGTTTGTTAACATTTGCAGCGGATTTAACATCAGAGTTTATGTTAATATTTTTCTTATCAGAATTTACAATATCAGACTTTGCATTAGAACTTACACTAGAAGGAATAATGCTAACTTTCTTTAAAGAAGGTTTTATTTGATAATAATCATAGTACAACCTATGATATTCCTTACAAGTATAAATGGAATGCCATAAACTACCACAATGAAAACAAGGATTTTGTGGCCTATATCTAACAGACTGACTCTTAACTCCTGATTTTGAAGGTAAGGAGTTTATGTTCTTATTCTTCCTGCAAAAAGAAGCCAGATGGTTAGAATTTCCACAGTTATAACATTTCTTTCTAGGAGCATTAGGAACAGGCTTATAGTCATTGCTTTTATTCACACCTTCCTTTCCATTCCTATTTTTCCTAGGTGGATTTACCTTGTTTACATTCTTGACATCTTTCAGCTTATGCGTAAGCTGCTTCTTTGTCATTAAGCCTATGTTAACTTCAGTTGGCTTATCCTGTTTTGGTTTGTCAGAAGTTAATTTCTCTTTAACTTCTGATTTATCAATATCAGACTTTACAGCTACAAACTTAACAAGATTTACCTTTGGCTTTTATTTAACAACTATAGGCTCAATTTCTACAGTTCCTTTATTATTCTTATCATCTCCATAACCTAAGCCCTCTTTCCAATTTCCACTACTTAACAAATTCTGAGTTGTTCTGCCAGAGTTAGTCCAAGTCTTGATAATCTCTCTTTCCTTTTCTAACTCTGTTTTTAGAGATTCATTCATTTTAAGCACTTCATCTCTAACATAGAAAGCATCATCTCTATCTTTCTGAGTTTGATGGAACATAACTAACTCTTTCTCTAAATAATCATTCCTCTTTTTATAAGCAAGATTTTCAGAAGTTAATCTTTCACATGTTAAAGTTTGATCTCTATAACTAATGAACATGGTTTTAAGATATCTTCTCAACTCGGTAATATCATCAGTATAAAAAGCATAAGTTGTTTGAGGTACCTTTAACTCAGCAGCTTCAGAACTGCTATCAGCATTTGCCATCAAGGCATAGTTCACCTCACTTTCAGAATTTAAAGTGTCTATCCAGCTTTTCTTCTTTGTGACAAGAGCCTTGTCTTTGTCACTTTTTCCTTTCTTGCAATCAGGAGATATGTGGCCTTTCTCACCACAGTTATAGCATTTGACATTTGAGTAATCTCCTTTGTCAGACTTTCCTCCTTTGCCTTCAGATTTTCTGAAACTTTTCTTATCAGAACTTGCACCTTTCCTGGAAAATTTCTTCCCCCTTCTGAATTTTCCGTATGCTATCTTTGTGATACCTTTCACCATAAGAGCACACAACTTCATCATCTCTTCATCAGCATCCATCTCAGATAGACTTTTAGTTTCTGAATCCTAATCACTATCAGCACTTAATGACTCAGTATCAGACTTTGTGATGAGAGCATTTCCTTTGCCTTTCTTTGAGACAGCCACTTTAGGGGATTCCTCCTCAGCCTTAAGAGCAACTGTCCTTGACTTTCTCCCATGCCTCTTGCTTCATTGATCCATCTCAAGTTCATGAGTCTTGAGCATACCATAAATTTCATCAAGAGTAGTTTCATCAAGAGCATAGTTGTCTCTTATAGTTGTGGCCTTCAAATCCCAACTTTCAGGAAGAGCTAACAGGAATTTGAGATTATTATCTTCAAGATCATATTCCTTATCCACCAGTGACAGATCATTCAAGAGTTTGACAAATCTGTGATATAAACCAGTTAATGACTCATCAGGTTTTAAGTTAAAGTGCTCATACTCTTGAGTGAGTATAGTCTTTCTGTTTTTCTTAATTGAATCAGTTCCCTGGCATCTTGTCTCCAAGGCATCCCATATCTCCTTTGCAGTATTGCAGTTAATTACCCTTTTTGACATGACATTATCAATGGCACTATACAACAAATGTCTTACCTTTGCATCCTTGGCAATAAATGAGATATCTTCAGCTGTATATTCACTTTTCTCCTTTGGTACAGTCTGTGCTGGCTGATCTGCAACTACAACAGAGAGCTTGGTTGGCTTATATGGTCCTTCATTAATTCTGTCAAGGTATTCTGGATCTGTAGCTTCCAGAAACATAGACATCCTCACCTTTCATATGGGATACTCAGAAGGTTTCAGTATGGGAACCCTAATAGTCTCATATCGATTATGGATTTGAGTCTTTGGAGTTTCTTCAGTTTTGGTAGGCTTAGTTGGAGTTTGTGTTTCTTCAGACATGATTATTTTTGGATCTTTACTGTATGTATGTTAACAGATTGCTCTGATACCACTTGTTAGGTCACACACACTGTAGAAGGGGGTTGAATACAGTGTTTACTATAATCAAATCGAATATAAGAACTCAAGTAACAGAACACATATTTTATTCAACACAATATACCCTGTGACAAAGAACTGTTCTCTTTCAGTGATGAACAAATTAACACCAGAGCTGCTAGGGTTACAATAAATAATAATCTCGATTAAGATAACACTTATAGTGTAAACCCTATACTGTGTTTATATAGACACACAGTTACAAGATAAACTTCTAATTGATATCGAATATGATTCTGCATCCTAAAATATATCAACTAGTTATCTTTTCTTCCAAGTATTCTATTTTTCATAGAATTCTTCTTCATGTATATCTCTTCTTGTTTTAGTCTCGATCTTCTTTCCTTTCAATCAGCCGCCTTCCTTATCTGAAAGTCTCCTTAAGTCCTGATATTATCTCCTGATAAATATCTTCTGATAACTTAAGTTCTGATATCTTAAGTCCTGACTTCAGTATAAGTATTGATTTCCAGTTAAGTCCTGATTTGTTGTAATATCCCGGATTTTCAGCTATTATTATTATTATTATTTCTTGAATATGTTTATATGATTTTCAGATTTAAAAGGAATAAAATTGTGGATATTTTATTACTGTTTGGTGTGTTCGTGTTATTGATAATGTATTATTTGTTAAGTATGGTATCGATTCCTATGATTATTGTGAAAGTATTTAATTACTTTTGCAATTTAAAATTTCATTTGAAAGCCGATTGTTTAAACCAATATCGGTAAAACTGAGTGCATTTTCTAATATTGGGGATTGAGTGAGTATTTTACTCGCCTTAATATTTTATTTTGTCAGAAATATTATTTGGTATTTTTAACTGTATTCACCCGGGCGTAGGGTGAGGTTTAAAAATATTAAAAATAATATTTTACGACTATTTTGGTACGTGTTAAATGAATTATTATGTGTTTAATATTATTTAAAATGTGTTTTCCCGTGATTTAATATGAGGTGAATTTGTATGTGGTCTTGTAAGGACCGGGGTATTTTTCAGATACTCTTTACGTGTTAAAAATATTTTTGTATGAAATTACCCGCAATCTGGACGCGTGTTAAAGTACGTTTTTATCGAGGTACTTATTTTATCTAGTTTTGCGGGTGTTTGCATATATTATATGTATTTTCAGGATTTATTAATAATTTAAAAAGTATTTCGGTTTCATAAAAATTATTGGACCGGGCCCCTATCGGGACGTTAAACCCCACAAAATTTGTATTTCTATTTTTGTAAAATCATGGGACTTTCAAATATTTTATATTTTCGCATTTTTGAAATATTCATAATTATTGGAAAATTTTGATATAAATTTTATATTTATTGAATTAAATATTATTTCCCGTTAATTATTAATTTTGGGGACTAATTATTCGTATTAAACGAAATAATTAGGTGCCGAATAATAATAAAAATTATGTTTTTTAAATATTTAATTTTATTATTTAAAATAAAATTAAATATTTACAAAAAAAAGAAAAAAAAAACAAAATCAAAAAAAAATTATAAAAAAAAACAAAACGTGGCAGGCGGCCACCACCCCCACCTGCCACCCCTGTGCTTAATAAACAACCCCCGCCTCTAATCACTTTTTCCCCTTTTCAACCGCCGCCCCCTCCCCATTCTCAGTCTCTCCTCTCCTTCTCCCACTTTAGTTTTTAATTTTCAAAAATTTATATCTTTTCAACCGTCGGTCCAAATTTCGATTATTATATATATAAATGATCAGCGCTTCGATACCTACGCATAAATATATATATTGCAAGATTTTGAGGAGATAATTTGCGCTGCATATTTCCGTTATAATTTATTTTCGGGGCATAGAAGAAGGAATTTAACGGTGTTGATTACTCCACATGACTTCTCAGCGCGTATATGTCTATAGCCATTAATTTCGAATTTTTCTGGAGATATTTTCCGGACATCATATATTCACTTCGGGGTGATCAGAATTTATTTTGGGTAACGATTTCGAAATTCTCCCTTCGTATTTATGTATATTATAGCATGCTTGTGTTTATATATTAATTTCATAATTTTTAGAATTTGTTATAGAAGTCGCTTTTTGCCGTATGTTTTGTTTCTGGTGTATTTATACGTGCAAATATAAATTATTGTTTGTTTTAAAATTTATATATTTTATTAGAGAAAATTTGGATTATATTGTTTGGAATTGATATTGAGGGGTTCTGACCCCGGGAAAAGTCCATTTTATAAAGACGTTATTTCAAATTTTTTTGTGAAATATCTATTTTAATTTCAAATCATTATCTTTCATTATTTCTGAAAATCATAATTTGATTTAATTATTTATAATTTATTTTGATTAATTATTTATTCATTTAATTAATTAATTAATTCATTTAATTAATTGATTTTATTTATAAATAATTGAATGAAGTGTAAATATTTATAATTAAGCCAAATAATATTCTAAAATTATTTTGAGCTTTTTAAATTATTTAAAAGTATTGAATATTCAATTAATATTATTATTAATTGAATTAATCTTATTTTATTCATAATAAATAGACCGTTCATCCGTTTAATACGAAACGAACGTGTCTAAACTCAGAAAAATATTATGCTTTCATTAAAAATACTTTTGAGATAAAAATCATTTTGATTTCGAAAGATCGCTTGTTTTGCAAGTTAGTTCTGAGTTACATATTCATCAAAAAGTCGTATTTCGAATCGATTTCAGTTTTAAACATACTGAGTCGAATATTTTGATGGATTGAGCCATGTCTTATTGAATTATGTGATACGTAAATTATGTGTTTACTACAAGTCAAGACAGATTTTCTTATGTGTTTACTGCAAGTCAAGGCAGATTTTCTTATGTGTTTACAGCAAGTCAAGGTTGATTCTTACTATATATTTGATTGTTGATTGGGATTGGGATTGGAAATAGGTGGATAGTCCAATAAATAGAGGAAATGCTGCCGAATTTTCGGTAGATTTCCTATCCATTTATTGGATATGAATGAGTTTGTTATATAAATATATTTTCAGTTACATATCATTGAAACATGTCTACGTGCATATATGGGTCAAGAGTCTTGTGTCTGACTGTTTTCTTTATATGTGGGTTATCGTTTGGGTAGTCGATAGAGTTTTGACGCGTAGTTCGTCGAGTAATTATCGTGTAGACGATGAAGATTGTATCTTTTAATTATAGGTGCGAATCATTCAAGACGATCAAGACGAGACTTTGAGATCCAGAGTAAAGTTGAACAGTAATGCATATCAGGAATCTAGCAATCGCTGGAGCAACATATCAGTGAATTATCGAAATAGGAAGACGGTGTTGTCATGAGAAGTCGTGATGAGATATTTTGTGTTACTGCGAGTGTGCTTAACTGCTAAAAACCAAAGGCAAGTTTTCTTGTACTATTCTAATTCCGGAATAGTTAAATGTTTTAGACATCAAAATGATTGATTTTGATTATGCAAGTTTTTATACGCTATTCAACTTCCAGAATAGTTATATGTTTATAGATATGGATTAAACTGTTTATAAAGCTATTGGAAGACATTGCATGCATATAATCATTGGGATTATTGAAATCGTGTTATTCTAGCAATTGTTTTGCTAGCATATAATTCATTTCCAGATAGATAGTGAATAACTATGTTATCTCATTTCACTCTATACAGTGGAACTTGATATTGATATTTAGCGAATAACTAATCATTCTAGTTATTTCGCCATCAGTTGTTGAGATTACTCCGGACCATGAGAAATGGGGAGTAGATTATGATAGGATATCGATTAATTCGATTCCTATATGATGGAAATTATTTTGATTGGAAGATGCGTAAGTGGCCCGGGCGGACGGTCCAACATTTAGGGCGTTGTGCTAACTAAAATATGTTAATACAATTTTGTTGTTTGGCCACAGTGTGCCTTTTTATTAAAGTATATATCGGTTATGGCCGGTATGTAGCTTTTGTGGAGTACTCATTTTGGGATCTAAATTCTACGAATTATGATCCAGCTCTATCACAGAGGTTGATCAGCGTGTGATATTGCTTCTGCCGGAATTATTGTGATGCCCAATCTAAAACTTATTGTTTACTGTTCTACAAGCTTACTGTTAGCTTCATTTGTGATTCAGATATTATTGATTATCTGTTGTTCTTTCTTTATCAGTATAAAACTGTTGCTGATAATCATGCATAATGATTTATCAAGTGTTTCTATTTTGGATAAAGTGTGAGATTCAGTTTAAATCAGTTTTTAATTGAGGTTGATGTTTACTTTGCTGTCAATATCAAAAGTGGTATTAATATAGATGATTGATGTTGACTTCAGTATGGGATGTTGTGAGCATCTAAGTTCGTATTGATATCTAATTTGATATGACATCAAAATAAGTATTAATATCAAGTGTGCAGTTTTGAATAAAGTTTCATGTTGTTGTTTACGATATTCTGTAAACATTGTTTTACGAGTTTTATTCTCGCTGAGATTCAAAATAATGCTGAAGCATATTTGCTCAAAAGCATAAAAAGAGTTTTGAATACATTTAAGGAACCAATTCTGGGATTCCTTAACAGATTTTCTGAGTCAGCAATTATGATTTTAAGTATTTTGCTCCCGTGTAGATGTCAGTTTAATATCAAAAGACCATCTATATATGCTATAACGAACTTACTGAGCATTTTCTTTCGCTCATACTTGCCTGTTTTTAAATTTAACCTTCCAGTGAGGATTAGATTGTGCTGTTTAGACGCGTAATTGGAGAAAGCAAAGAAGAAGTTTTTGGAAGGTGGTTGGTCCAGGGTTTGCGGACTAGTGTAAGTTTTATTGTGTAAAGTTGTTTGTTTATATATTAGTTATGTTATCTTATATTTGGGCCTAGTATACTTCTTTTCGAAGTTATACTAGCGGGTTAAGTTTTGAGTTTGCGAATTTATTGAAAAGTGTTTTAAAAGAAAGTGAAAAAATTATTATGGAATTTGGATATCTTGTTTCTAGAACTGTAACCTTAAAAGATCTTGGATTAGTTTGGGGTCATAGATGCTAAATATCTTCCGCTGGCATTTGCATTTTGATTAAACAAGTTAATTTGGATTGAGGTTTCATCGTGACGACCAAATCTTCTGACCCCGGATTTGGGGGCGTCACATTTGTCCTGTTAAGTAAGATCTGAAAACTAAACACAAATCATATTAGACATGACATCACAAATATATCTAACAGATTAATCATTTAAGGGTCTCAATTATGGTCTCAAAGTTACTCGAGGTTTCGGGGTTCGCTCGCGAAACGCCATTACTTAAAATGGTCATTTCTCATCGCTCGTAACTCGAATTTAGGTGAACGACATATCAAAACGAAACTCGTAACATGAACTATCTAAAAATGGCAAAGGTCAGAATCTTACAGTGAGTTCACGGGTCCTAAAGTTTCATGCAAAATAGTCTAAGGAAAACGAGCATCACGACGCCTATGTTTATGAGATTCCCAAAATAATTACGACTCTCAATCCTCATCAATTCACTCACAACCACCAACATAATAATATTCAACCATCATACTACAAACTCAGTCCCCAAATCCAAGTTTTACCAATTTATCCAACCAATCAAAGACCCAATATTCAAAACCAATACAAATCCACCAAAACTACTTATAATCAAAGATCATGCCTTAATACTAACAATGCTTCAATAAAACTTAATGGAATCATAAAATCAAAGTTAGGGTTTGAAGTTTATACCTTCCTTAGATCCTTAAACCACTTACAAGATATTTTAATCCTTAATAGAGCCTTGATCTATGTTTATCATGTTCAAACTTGCAAAAGAGTTCAAGAAATGAGTTAGAACTTTTGGAGTTACAATTAGTCCGATTTAAACTGTAAATATAAGGGTCTTACCATGATTATTTGGACGAGACTTGTGAACAAGAGTTGTAGGCCATCTCAATACCTTTCCAACGAGCTATAGAACACAACTTTTGAGTGAGTATTGAAGGAGATATGGCAGTTTGAAGTTGCTGGTATTATTTTGGCTAAGAGCAAGAAGCTTGGAAATGGGGGGAGAGAAATGAAATGTTGCTTAGTTGATTTTTTTTGAATGAAATGAAATACTTGGTTTAAAATTAACCTTTCAAAATATCTTTATTTTTGCTTTAATAAACTGATGATCTCACCTTGATTACATCATCACAAGGACACTTGTTCAATCCTTATGGTTGGATGATGTCATCCTCCCCTAATCCCTTTGATTAGCGCTTAATTACTTGGCTAATGATCACTAATCTGTTATACGGTTTGCTTAATTTTTATTTTCATTCATCGTTTGAGGGATCATATCCGGGATCTTATTACTTGGATTCTCCTAAACATTTCTCAATTTTTTATATTCCTTTATGATCCTCTCTTATTATCCTTGAATTTAAATCATTTTAATCATGTTACCTTATACTCAATTCTTTCGGTATCTGATGGATTTTCGATAAAAAATCAAAGTGTCCGGATTCGAATTCTAATGACATTTACATACACTCATTTACTTTATGGAATACTAATATGATCTTAGAATTTCCATAATAGTACTCCTATATAGCGTGGTCTAATAATTTTCCTTAATCAGCATCTTCAGCAAAAAGTTACTATTCATCAGTGTTTCAAAAATTCCAAAAATTGGGGTTATTGCACGGCTGCATATACACTTAACCAATTTCCAACAAAAGCGGTTCAAAAGACCCCAAATGAGATATGGACTGATAAACGTCGTAGTATGTAATTTATAAAAATTTGGAGACATGAAGCATTTGTAAAACATTTAGCCTCTAACAAACTTGGACCAAAATTAGATAGATGCTATTTTGTGGGATACCCAAGTGAGACTAGGGTACAAATTTTATAATCCTTCCGAGAACAAAGTGTTTGTTGCTCGGGCCGCTGTATTTCTTGAGGGAGAACTACTTTCTAAGAAAATCAGTGGGAGGACAATACATCTCAATGAATTTCAAGAACCACGTGATAACATTGAACCAGAGTTGAAATAAGATCAGGATGTACATCAAAACGTTGAAAGTAATCCTGTTTAGGAAACATAGGTAGATCTAGTAAGATTCACCATGAGTCCGGGAGAAATTATGGATTTCTTTTGACTCAAGATGGTGATGCGATGCTTACGGATAAGGATAAGCTTCACACCTACCAAGATGCTATGAACAGTCCAGACTCCTAGATATGGCTGGAGGCCAAGAAATCCGCGATGAAATCCATGTATCAAAATAAAGTATTGACTTTAGTTGATCCACTCGAAGGGGTAAAACCTATAGGGTGCAAGTGGGTTTTCAAGAAGAAAACTGACATGGATGGTAAAGTACAGACCTATAAGGTGCGACTAGTGGCAAAAGGTTTCAAACAAATTCATGGCATAGACTATGATGAGACTTTTTCACTAGTTGCTATGATCAAGTCCATCAGGATTTTGTTAGCAATAGTTGCTTACTTTGACTATGAGATTTGGTAAAATGATGTGTTTGCAAGAAGGTTAGTGGGAGCCATGTGACATTCCTAGTATTATATGTAGATGACATCTAACAGATATGAAATGACATACCTTCTCTATAGTTTGTTAAGACTTGGTTGAGAAATAGTTTCTTGATGAAAGACTTAGGCGATGCTACTTAGATATTAGGGATTAAGATCTATAAAGATAGATTGAGGAGATTAATCGATCTAGTTGCAGTACATACATTGTTAAATTATTGCATCATTTTAGGATGCAGGAGGCAAAGAGTAAATATGTCCCGATGTCTCTTGGGATAGTGATCTCATAGGATAACTGCCCTAAATCATTAGATGAAAAGGTCCGTCTTAGAAAAGATTCATATGCTTCGGCAATTGGAACTATAATGTATGCAATGATATGTACTTGTCCAGGCATTTCGTATGCTTTGAGCATGACGAACATATACTAGTCTAATCCAGGTGAGGCTCACTGGATAGTTGTCAAGAATATTCATAAGTACTTAAAGAGGACTAAAGATTTATTTTTGGTGTAAGGAGAAAATAGGGAACTAGTTGTAAAGGGTTACACTGATACTAGTTTCTTAACCTAATTTATGGCTAGACAAGGATAATTATGTGTCTATGTATGGTTTGTGTTTTGTCTAAATATAATTGATGTTAGCTTGAATAGTTCACATCAAGAACATTGATGATTCTATGGAAGCCTACCAATTCGCCACCGCCAAGAAAAAGGTACGTTCACAGAGATTTTGTGGCAGAGTTTGGATCAAGGCAAGTGCAGCAGTGACAAAAAACCAAATTTGGGATATATCAACCTATTCAACTGACAGTGGTATAAAAAAGGGTGGTTTACTGCTAGAATAGGCAAACAAAGAGGCGTAACTGCCGGATCCCTTTCGATCCACCCAAAAGCATAATCAAAGGGACTGCTATTAAAGCATGCAAACAACCATAAATCATCATCCATCCATTCATCAAGGTATGTAGAATAATTTGTGTTGATTGAATTGAGATTGAATTTTGATTTGAAGAAACCCTAGGAGAGAGAAAGAGTGATAATTTGGGGGTTTTTTGTTTGGTATTTTAATACGGATGAGGTTATGTTAACTTAGTGTAATCCGAGCAGAATGGTAAATGGCATATCCTACCTGTTAGCTTAGATATCCTTTACCTATTACGGTATTAATCTGTCTTGCCCTCTGGCATGGTTTAAGTGTTAGCTTTTAACATCGAGTTGTGTTCTCTTTGTCTTTTTGTTTTGATAAATCGGGGATATGGCTGAGAGAAGGAACCCAATTCAAGAGATGGAAGATAGTTTTGCGAGAATCCGGCTAGAAGAGGAAGATGGGGGGATTATCTTATGAAGGGGAGGAAGAGGTGTTGCCAGAAATAGATATGCGATGGTGTCTCGTAGGTCGCTTTTTTACTGAATCATATGTAGATTTCCAAGCGATGCAACACAAAATGGCATCACTTTGGAAACCGGGGAGGGGATTATATGTCAAGGAGATAGAACCAAATAGATATATCTTTCAGTTTTACCATGAGGTGGACATCAAAAGAGTCATAGAAGGCAGTCCGTGGACATTTGGTAGGTTTCAACTAGTGTTTGTACGACTAAAGGAAGGTGACAACCCAAGAACGGTGCAAATCAACAATCTAGATGTGTGGGTGCAATTACATGAAATACAGACAGGCTACATGTCTCAAAGAGTAGTTCAGGACGTGGGCAATTACTTGGGAAAGTTCATAGAGTCTGATTCAAATAACTTCGTTGGCGTATGGCGGGGCTATTTACATGTTCGTGTGTCTATTTCATTGGATGTGCCACTTAAACGTAGAATGAAACTAAAGAAGAGTGCAGAATAGTGGTGCTTGGTCAACTTTAAGTATGAAGCAATACCCACTTTTTGTTTCATTTGTGGAATGATTGGTCATAGTGAGAAGTTCTATGAACGTATTTTTGATACTCCACTTGAGACAATAGAGAAACCATATGGAATGTGGATGAGAGCTGAGCCTTGAAGGAGAAAACATATGATTGGATCTAAATGGCTTCTACAGGGTGGTGCATTTCCGGTGAAAGATTCTGGGGAAGATGATGCAGGAAAAGATGGCAACTCTGAGATTGGCACGAAGGGGATAAACAATCCCAACGGATCAGGAATAGAGGTACTGCAATCCGGAAGGGTTGAGAGGGAAAGTAACCAAAGTTTGCTAGGCATGAATCAAGGAAACAATATTAGTAAGTCAACATTATCTATTGTCCCCGATATCATGCAATATTTGAATATTGAGCGGGAAGATAATACTGTGGAAATAGAAACTACTGGGCTGCAATTAACTGATCCAAAGAGGCGTAGAACACATGATCCAGTAACAAGAAAGTCCAAGTCAAATGAAATAGAAGAGGATGATTTTGTGCTGGACACTCAACACCAACATACAGACAACCAAAAAATGGCTTTTCGGCGGGTCTTGTTTTACAGGCCCGCCATGCATTATGAGTACTCTCAGTTGGAACTGCCGAGGGATCGGGCTCCCTTGGAATGTTCGGTTCCTAAAAGACGTTGTTAGTCGTAAAAAGCCCATGTTTGTTTTTCTTTGTGAAACAATTGGTTTAAAAGATAAACTAGAAAGTATAAGACGGCAGCTTGGGTATGAAGGTATGATAGTGGTTGACCCTCAAGGCTGAAGTGGTGGCATGGCGTTATTATGGAGAGAAGAAGATCAGGGAACTCTTCTTAGCTTCTCTCAGCATCATATAGACATTGAGGTAAAAGTTGATGAGATGACTCCATGACGTCTAACAGGTTTATACGGTAAACCAAATCGAACTCAACGTAGGAAAACTTGGGACCTATTAAGACATTTAGCAAGTGATTCTAACCTACCATGATGTGTAATTGATGACCTTAATAATATTTTTCTCAGTTAGACAAGAAGGGAGGTGCTTTGTATCCAACATGGTTGATCGATCGTTTTAGCGAGACGTTAACTGAAATAGGCCTTATTGATATGGACTTGGTGGGGCATCAGTACACTTGGGAGAGAGGGAGTGGTATAGCAGAGTGGCAAGAGGTCCAGCTAGACAGGGCTTTGTCATCGAATGTATGGCTTGAATTGTTCCCGTTAGCAAAACTGTATAATTTGGAAGGTTCAGAATCTGATCATAATCCTCTTTTGTTGGTGCCAAAAAAGACTGAGAGAACTCCGTTCAACACAAAATTCAAATTTGAGAATGTCTGGCTTCTCGAATCCATGTGTGAGCAGATTGTAAAAGACACCTGGTGTGGTTCTACAAATTTTGATATTCAATCTAAGGTGGCTTTATGTGGTGAAAAATTATAGGTCCGGGGAAAGGAAATCACTGGTAACTTTGCAGCCCGGATAAAGGAATGTAAGGTAGACTTAAAGCAGTTACGAGGTATGGATGATAAGATTTCAGTAGTAAGGTATAATGAGGCTAAAAAGAAGTTATCTTTAACTCTAGAGCAACGAGAGATATTTTGGTGTCAACATTCAAAGTAGTTATGGCTTCAAATGGTGATAAGAATAGTAAATTTTTTCATGCCTCAGCAAATTTTCGACGATGATTTAATCGTATCCACAAGTTAAAAAATTAAGATGGAGAGTGGCAGGAGTGGGAGAATGGTTTATCTGAGTTAATCACCAATTTCTACCAGGAACTTTTTAGTGCAACACAGGTTGATTGGGAAGAAGTTGTCAACTGTGTTCCAACTTTCATATCAGAAGAGCAAAATACGGAGCTGCTGAAAGAAATCTCAGATGAAGAAGTAAAGCAAGCACTATTTCAAATACACCCGGACAAGTCCCCAGGTCCGAACGGCATGACACCTGCTTTCTTTCAAAAATAATGGAAAATTGTGGGTCACGATGTGGCTTTGCTAGTTTGTGATTTTGTCAGAATAGGGTCCTTGAATAGCAGCTTAAACGAGACTAATGTAGTGTTGATCCTAAAGAAAAATTGCCCAACTATTATTTCAGAGTTTCGACCTATCTCTCTTTGCAATGTTTTGGTCAAAATCATTACGAAGGTCCTTGCTAATCGTATGAAAACTTTACTAGAGTCAGTCATATCTGAGAATGAAAGTGCATTTATCCCTGTACATCTCATTACGGATAACATGATGGTCTCCTATGAAGTCATGAACTATTTGAAGAGAAAACGCAGGGGTAAAGGTGGCTTCATGGCTTTGAAATTAGATATGAGTAAGGCTTACGACCGGGTGGAGTGGGATTTTTTACGAGCTATTCTTTTGAAGATGGGTTTTCATGCAAGATGGGTTCACCTGGTTATGCAAACTGTTACTACAGTTTCGTACAAGATTGTTCATGGCCAGAATGTAATGGGTCCGATTAGCCCTTCTCGAGGAGTCAGACAAGCCTATCCCCTTACTTGTTTATCATCTGTGCTGAAGGGTTGTCTGCACTGATCAGGAAGAACGAAGCTCAAAAAATAATGTCTGGTATCAAAGTTTGTAATCATGCTCCGAGTATAACCCATATGTTCTTTGCCGATGACAGTTATTTATACTATAAGGCTAAAGTGGAGGAAGCTCAAAATGTGTTGAATATGCTGAAAATATTTGAGGGTGCATCAGGGCAAAAGATAAATACCTCAAAATCATCGGTATTTTTCAGCACAAATATGGGAAACAACAGTAAAATGCTAATATGTGAAATGCTGAGAATGCAGGAGGCAGATGACCGTAGTACATACTTGGGCCTTCCAAATATATTGGGTAGAAACAAGTCGACAGTACTGGGCTTTTTGAAGGACAAGGTCAAGAGGAGGGTGGAAACTTGGGATGGTAAAATTATTTCAAAGCCTGGAAAAGAAGTCCTGATTAAATCGGTTGCTCAAACAATTCCCAATTATGCTATGAGTGTATTTCTCTTGCCATTAGAAATTACAAAGGACATAGAGAGAACTATATCTAAATACTGGTGGAGCTCGAAATCTGATGGCACTAGGGGGATACATTGGATGAGTTGGGATCGATTATGTAACCATAAATCAATTGGGGGCCTTGGCTTTTGAAATTTTCGTGACTTTAACATGGCCTTACTTGGTAAACAGGGTTGGCATTTCCTCACTAAACTGAATAGCTTGGTTAGTAGACTGTTTAAGGCTTGTTATTTTCCTTCGACTAATTTCTTGAATTCGGTGTTGGGTAATAATCCAAGCTTTATCTGAAGAAGTGTGTGGGAGTCAAGGGAGCTGATTCGTGCTGGGGCCAGATGGATAGTAGGGAATGGGGGAAGTATAGATATTGTCGGCCAGCCTTGGTTGAATGATGCAACTGATCCCAATGTCACAACGATTTCTGAATTTTTTCAGAATAACAAGGTCTCATCTTTGTTTGCAACGAATTGCATAAACTGGGACACATACATTATAAGAGACTTACTCAATGCACTTGATCAAGATTGTATCAGGTACACTACAGTGGAGGGTGGGTCGAATAAGGATAGGCTGTATTGGAATAAAGAGGCTTCTGGGTTGTATACTGTTAAAAGCGCCTATCGATTGATTCAATCTCAAAAAGGGTTATGGAGCTCTGCTGATAATACTAGTATGTGGAAGAAAATATGGAGAATTAAAGCTCCGCCAAAGACCTTAAATCTTTTATCTAGAGCAATATCAGGGAGTCTACCGACTAAAGTGTAGTTGCAGCACCACCACGTTCCAGTACTATCAACCTGTCCAGTTTGTGAGAATGAAGATGAAACCACCATGCATATTTTGGTTTTTTATCCTTTTGCTCATCTTTGCTGGCAGTTGTTCAAGCCAATGCTTTTGTCAATTCAGTGTAAGGACTTTGGGGGTTGGATAGAGCAAGCCTGACAAATCTTTAATGCTAAAACATGAGCGGAGCTTACCACTTTGTGTTGGGCTATTTGGAAAGCGAGAAATGATAGAGTTTGGAAGAATAAAAAAGCTCGTGTAAATTATGTTTTCTCATCATCCATGCAGTATCTTTTACAGTGGAAGAATGCCCAAAGTAAGAATTTTACACCTATCTCTCACTATAGTCATGAAGGTGATGGGGCGAGTCTTTGGGTTAAACCTCCAGGTGATACAAAAAAGATATGGGTTGATGCAGCATGTTTTGTCGAGCAATCAACATATGGTATAGGAATGGTGGTTCATGATTCGACTGGAGCCCTCATTCATGCCTTCTCTAAACTCTTTCAAGGCACTGCTTCTCTGAAGTTGGCAGAAGTAATTGCCATTCGAGAAGCTCTGAGTTGGTTAAAGCATAAACAATGGAGTGGAGTGGTGGTTGAGTCAGATTGCTTAGTGTCTATACAAGCAATCAGAAGCCAAATTGCCATGGTATCTCCATTTGGAAAGGTTGTAGCGACCTGCCGCAACCTCTAGGAGGAACTAGCAACAACTTCGTTGTTTTTTGTTAAACGGTCTTCTAATGAGGCTGCTCACTATATGACGAGAGAGTCTTATTCTTTTCCAGATCGAGTTCTTATTAGGAGTACTGTTCCTATTAATCTTTTGAATATTTTGCAAGTTAATTTGTCTAATTAATAAAACACCCTTTTACATCAAAAAATGATTCTATGAAAGCCAAATATATTGATGTTTTCGAAACAACCAAGGAGATTGTTTAGGCATGTCCTTAAGCGATATCACCTTATTAATGAGATTAATGATCAAGAAGATATAAATGTAAAGTGCATAGTAATGATAGTGTTACAGACCCACTAACTAAGGCTTTATCGTGGCATACGCACGATGGTCATACTAGTTCCATGAGTATTAGATACATGGGTGATTGGCTCTAGTGCAAGTGGGAGATTATTAGTGTTTATGCCCTAGAGGCAACACTATGATGTCTTAGTTTAAGACAATAGGATTATTAGTGTTTATGTTTTATCGATTATTCCCTTTATAATTTATTAATTCTTAATTTACTGCGATATAAATGTTTGATTAATAAATCTCCTTGGAATATGATATGTAATTCTATATCTCTAAGTACACAACTTAGAAATGAGATTATGAGAACAGTATCAATATTCCTAAAGGTCCCTAGTCGAGTATTATTATTAAGGGATAATAATAATGTATTAAGACTGGTGTATTTGTTGACTGATGATCACATCTCATTGATCATAGGTATAGTGATACTAAAGTCAGAAACACAGGCAGATGTATATGTACATGGTGCTGGACAGACCCAATGTGAGTATATACATGTCTGTTGTGTCATAAGTAATTCTCACAGTGATAATGATGTAATGGTCCTTAGACCTGAAGTCATTATATTTCTATACGAGAATTAATATACATTGATTCCATTTAAAGTTATCCTTGACCTGGTAATGATAAAAGTGGACATTATGTATATTATGAATCGTATGAGAAATATGAATGATCTAAATGGGATTTAACCCTCCTATTTTTAGGAGTGATATTATTGGCCTCTTATGTGAGCTAGACTATGAAATGCGTGGCCACACTCAAATTTTGATTTGATATGATAGTCTACTCATTGATCAAGGAAACCTGGATTAAATATTGATGAGGATGATACATTACATGCCTCAAGTTTAATCTATAACATGTGGTTAAAGGGATTATATTACAGTGTACATTATTCACGAAAGGTTTAGTCGATCACCGATTGAATTATTATTACTTGGGTATTAATGATGTATTACTAGATGCCGCTCATTGTATATGATTTTAAATTAGATTTAAAATTCGTTGCCAATGTAATAATAACCTATAGGGTCACACAAAAAGAATGTTTAAAGGAATATTTAATTTAAATTGGATTTAAATTATATTATAGTAATTCGAATTATTTATAATTTTTAATTAAGTATGACTTAATTAATTATATAAATATTGATATTCAAATTTACTAATATTAATTATGAAATTCAGTTGTTAAATAATTAAGTGTGACTTAGTTATTATACAAATAGGAATTTTGAATTAATAATAACTCCTAATTAGTTGGGAGTTATAATTCTTTTTCTACTCTCTATATAATATCTCTTGTATGACTGATTTGAAGATGTAAGACTTTTACTAAAACCCTAGCCGCCAAGATGGAAGATGGAGAGAGCAAGAAGAAACGGTTTTGTGCTAGTACACATCCAATCCTTGAATTCAAGCATTCGTGTGGATACCGATAGAGTGTAGATCGCGAGAGCGGGATGCGTGGTGATTGAACAATCTTTGGATCTCCATTATTCAACCAATTTGTAAAGCTTCTTAAGGTAAACAATCTGATCTACGAATTAAATATATGTTTTTCGCATGGATCATGTGGTGGGTTTCGAAAATTCTGATTTTTCACATTTTTAATCATTGTTTCCGTTGCATTTATGTGCTCGAAACCCTTCAAATACTGATAGTAAAATTGTTAACATTAACTCTGATATGAAGTCTTCTACTGCATATGTTAACAAACTTAAAAATGCCAAATGATCTAAGCAAGTCTAGGTCATTCACAACACTAATTGATTTAAATACTGATTGTCGGGTAACATGAGAAATTCTCTAGTCTTGGATAGTGGATGATCATGAAACATGACTGGTTATATATCCCTGCTATCAGAGTTTACGGAGAAGGCTGGCCCAAGTATTTATTATGAAGATGGAAACTTTAGAAAAATCTTGGGATATGGCAAAATTAAACTTGGGAATGTCATCATTGAAGATGTATCTCTGGTTGCAGGACTCAAGCATAATTTGATCAGTGTGAGTTAGATCTGTGACAGAGGTTACCAAGTGGATTTCGAAGAAGAACATTGTGAAGTTGTCAGTAAGTCTGATGGCAAGATCACAATGACTGGTGTAAAACATGGCAACTTATATGAATCCAAGGTCTCCACAAGTACTGATGGTTCAGAAGTTTGTCTACTTAGTAGAGTATCTGTGGAAGACAGCTGGAACTGGCATAAAAGACTTTCTCATCTTATTTTCAACAACATCAATGAACTTGTGAGGAAAGATCTTGTATGAGTATTTCCCAATGCAGTATTTACTCCTGATGGCTTATGTGACTCATTCCAAGAGTAAAACTGTATCCTCTATTCTTGAACCATATCATCTACTTCATATTGATCTCTTTGGTCCAGTCAATGTATTTCCAATTGCTAAGAAGAGGTATGCACTTATATTTGTTGATGAATATACAAGATACAAATGGGTGTATTTTATGCCTACCAAGGATGAATCTGCATCCATTCTTCTTGATCATGTGAGAGAGCTGGAAAAAGGATCAACATATAAAGTAAATATCATTAGAAGTGATAATGGAACTGAAAATTCAAGAACAGTTCTATGGAAGAGTTCTGCAAGTACAAGGGGATAAAACAAGAATTTTCAGCCCCTGGAACTCCACAACAAAATGGAGTTGTTGAAAGAAAGAATAGAACTCTGATAGAAGCTGCACGAACCATGCTAGAGGAAGCAATATTGCCTACCTACTTCTGGGCTGAGGATGTGCAAACTGCTTGCTTCACACAAAATACAATATTGATCAACAAGCATGAGAAAACACCATTTGAGATGGTAAAGGGAAAAAAGCCAAATTTGAAGTACTTTCAAATTTTTGGCTGCAAGTGTTTTGTTCTAAAAACTCATCCAGAACAGCTTACTAAATTTGATCTAAAAGCTGATGAAGGCATTTTTGTTGGTTATCCATTTTCTACAAAAGCCTTCAGAGTTTACAATCTAAGAACAAAGACATTCATGGAGTCTATACATGTATCTTTCGATGACAAGAAATTAACAGGTCTAGAAGATGCAGATGACCATGATTAGTTGAGATTTGAAAATGAAGTACCATATGTTGAACAGTTAAATACTGATATTCTGTTAAATCCTGATATAGTAAATCCTGATATCACTCTAAACTCTGATGATCCACATGACAGTGGAAATTCTGCAAATACTGAAGCACATGTCGAGGGGGAGCAACATGATTCACATTAAGAGTCTTCTACAAGTGATTCAACTCAAGGAACATCAATAAATAATTCATCAGACTCTGATTCCTTAAATACTGATGGATTAAATACTGATAGCACTGGAAATACTGATTCAGGGGAGGAACAAGAAATGATAGTGGTACAAGTCAAAGAGATAATAGAGAGTTCATGGATCAAGGAAATGGTCTAAGTCACACAGACCTGACTAAATTATTGGAAATCCTGATAGTGGTGTGAGAACCAGAAAAGCCACTAAAAATGAATCTCTCAACCATTCTTTTCTATCTCAAACTGAACCAAAGAAAGTGGAAGAAGCTCTTCAAGATGCTGACAGGGTTACAACAATGCAAGAGGAGTTTAATGAATTTGAAAAGAACAAAGTCTGGACTCTTGTGCCAAGACCAAAGTACATATCAGTTGTTGGTTCAAAATGGGTGTTCAGAAACAAAATTGATAGTGAGGGAATCATTACAAGAAATAAAGAAAGACAAGTTGTAAAGGGCTATTCACAGCACGAAGGCATTGATTATGATGAGACTTTTGCTCCAGTTGCAAGGCTTGAGGCAATCAGAATTTTCCTAGCCTATGTTGCTCACATGAAGTTTAAAGTGTTCCAAATGGATGTGAAGAGTGTATTTATAAATTGTCAACTTGAAGAGGAATTTTATGTTGAACAGCCTCTAGGGTTCATTGGTCCAAAATATCCTGATCATGTCTGTAAACTGGATAAAGCACTTTATAGACTAAAATAAGCTCCATGGGCCTAGTATGAAACACTTGCTCTATTTCTATTAGAATTTGGTTTCACAAGAGGCACAATTGACATAACATTTTTTTATAAATACCATGGTAAGGACTTGTTATTAGTACATATATATGTGAAGATATCATTTTTGGTTCTATTAATGATAAATTATGTGAGAGGTTTGTAAAACTAATGCAATTAAGATATCAAATGAGTATAATGAGAGATTGAGTTATTTTATGGGTTTACAAGTAAAACAGACTGATGAAAGGATTTTCATAAATCAATCCAAATACATCTTAAATTTGCTCAAAAGATTTGAAATGCAAGACAATTCAACTACAACAACTCCAATGGCCACTGCAACCAAGTTAGATTTAAATATTGGTTCATCAATAGATATAACTAACTACAAAGGTATGATTGACTCTCTCCTATATTTGGCTGCTAGTAGACCTGATATCATGTATGCTACTTGTCTCTGTGCAAGGTTCCAAGCTGATCCAAGGGAACCACATCTATTAGATGTAAAAATAATTTTTAAATATTTCAAAGGAACCATGAATCTTGGATTATGGTATCCTAGAGATTCAGACTTTAAACTAATTGGATACTCAGATGCTGATTTTGCAGGATGTAAAATAGACAAGAAAATTACTTTTGGAAGCTTCCAATTTCTTGGTGGCAGGTTGGTTTCTTGGTTTAGCAATAAATAAAAGTCAATTTCCACATCAACTACAAAAGCTGAATATATTACTGTAGGAAGCTGTTGTGCTCAAATTCTATAGATGAAGAATCAGGAACTGGATTATGGGTTAGAGTATTCTGCAATTCCTATATATTGTGATAATCAAAGTGCTATTGCAATGACAGGAAATCCAGTACAACATTCAATGACAAAATACATTAGCATTAGGTACCATTTCATAAGGGAGCATGTGATGGAAGGTACAGTGGAATTGATATTTGTTCCAAAAGATCAGCAATTAGCAGATATATTCACCAAGTCTCTCTGTAAAGCTACCTTTACTAGATTGGCGAATGAATTGGGAATGATATCAGGACATTTCTCAAACTCTGATAATTAGAAATGACTACTGATAATTAGAGTGTGGTGTCTTCTTATTATGTATCAGTACTTGTTAAATACTGATTATAGTGTTAAACTCTGATGCCATGAAAGCATGTAATTAGCTTCTATTTATCTCAGCCAGTAGATGCATGTTAAACTCTGATTATTTGTATAAGCTCTGATACTGGTCAAACTTGTGTTGATTGATAAATCATGATAGTAGTTGACTGATAAATCATGACAATGGTTGATTAAATACTGATATTGGTCAAACTCTGATTAACCATTATATTCTGATGACAATTTTTGAATTTATTCAAATATTATTCTATTAAGTATTTTAATTACATTGATGAAGTAATATGCTAGTGGGTACTTTTGCATGATTAAAGTTGTTTATTGATGGCGTGAGGATATGTAAAAACGTTTGCGTATACACAAGACATTATTCTGGGAAACTGTGCGCGCAGTAACTGTCATTACTACAAGTTTCCATGATTGTCTCTACAGTCAATTACAGGCTACCACGTGTCCCATTAAACTGAAATTTTTTTGAGTTAGTGGAGTGATTTGTTAAATAAAATCAATCTTTGATTTCAAATTAATACTTTACCAATTCACTATTATCTTCTTCTCTGCTAATTCTCTCTCTTTCTCAACCGTAAACTCTGAAACCCTAATTTCTTCTCAAAATTTTTTCTTACAAAATCAACATGACTTCACCAGTTGCTTCAAAACCTTTTACCTATGGTGGTGCAAAGTTTGTGACTAATTTTGCTATTCTGTATAACAACAGCGTGGATATCGATTTTCACATTTTTCAGAACTTTCTCAGATCTAGTGAGATTGAGTTTGCTCTTACCTCCACCCATAATCTCAGGTGATCAAATTCTAGCTATCTTGAAGGATGGTGTTTATGATGATGGAGGTGCCAATGGAACTCTAAGTTTGGTGTTTGAATTTGACAACAAGAAAAGGATAGTTACTCCTCAAACTATAAGGGATGCCTTACAGTTGCCTGCTCATAGCTCCTACACTACTTTTGTGGGAGATTCTGAAATGAGGAGGTTCTTTACTAAGATAGGCTATGACAAGGACTTGAAGAACCTTGGTCAGTTAAAAAGAAATGGGCTCAGGAAGGAATAGAATTTCTTCTTTGAGTGCATCACAAAGGCCTTCAACAACAAATCTTCTAATTTTAATGCTCTGCCCATCATGACACAACAGATAGGGTACTCTCTGATTCATGATGCTCATTATGATTTTGGTTGAGTATTTTTATATTTCATAGGTGATAGATTAACTGCTGATAGAAATACTGTATATTATGCTAGATTCTGTCAGCTGATCTTTAATATCTGTTTTCCTGATACCCCTATCCCCTCTAACCAAATTATGTCAATATTTAAGCTTACAAAAGGGCTTTCTCTGATCTTATTTCACAAGATGAAAAGAGAGAGGATTTAGTTCCTTTGAGGTTTCCAGTAGTTGCTAGGAACTTACTCATTGTAAGGCTCCCTGTGACTTATGGTTTGCCTAACGGGAAGAGTGCTCAGCTACATGCAATCACCACTAGGAACCCTCTTGTAGCTCACCTCAGCACAACAACCCAAACCCAAACACAACCACAAACAGAAGCCACCTCAGGTGTCTCTCAAAAGACACCTATTGTAAAAAGGAAGAAATAGTTGGCTAAAAGGGCTACAAATCCTGATGTAGCAAAGTCAAAGGTTGATGCATCATAAGTTCCTCAATCTTCTAAATGTTCAGAATCTGTTAGGAGGAAGCTTCTGCTTGTAGTATTAGAGTCAGATGATGATGAGGATAATGCTACATTATCTTCCAAATTTCCAAACCTAACATCTGATTCTTCTCCAAGACCAGTTGTTCTACCCACTGAGGAGGGCACATCTACTAATGTTGTTGAAAGTTCCAGAAATACTGATTCTGGTACAAGTCCAAGGTCAAAGAAATGGAATCTGGCCAAATTATACTATGCTCAGAATCTGCTTAAAATAAAGAACGAAATTGCTGAGGAGACACATGGTGCTTACACTTCAAATCCTGATTTCCAGACAAATCCTGATGCACTTGTAAATTTGTCTGATTCTCCTATGAAGCAGCAGAGTAAGAGAGCAAGAGAAATCTCTCATGAGCAAGTTCAAGATACTGTCAAGAGGCTATAAGAGAAAGGTCTTTTTCCTGGATCAAGCACACAAGAACCTGTATCTCAAAGCGATACATCAGCTATAGATTCTGATCCAATCCCACAAGAACCTGCACTTCAAAGTAGTGCAA
Source organism: Apium graveolens (assembly GCF_009905375.1). Taxonomy (NCBI): domain Eukaryota; kingdom Viridiplantae; phylum Streptophyta; class Magnoliopsida; order Apiales; family Apiaceae; genus Apium; species Apium graveolens. Next base: position 131,542,313 of record NC_133652.1, on the reverse strand, counting down.
CATATTTTGAAGATATAGAGCCTCTAAATGATAAATCCACTCAAGAATGACATGAAGCTGAAGCTGCCAGGATTCATGTATAAGTTTCATAAATCAAGGAATTCTGTCAGCAAATAGATCCTGAAAGATTCAGTCAGACAGCTATTTTTCATGAAGAGCCTGTATAGGAGTCAAACACTGCAATTGTGGAGAAGAGTACACAAGAACCTGGGTGTCAAAGTCATCCAGCAACTCCTGATTCTCCAACCACACAAGAACCATTACATCAAAGTTATAATGAAGGCTTCACTCCTGCTGCAGTGACTCTGGTTATAGATGTTGAAGGCAAAGTTCATCCATCACCACCATCTATTGATATCTTATCAGTACCTCCACTGAATGTCTGCAAAGAAGCTGACTCTTCAGATTCACAAGGTATAAATACTGATTTCACCTTATCAGCATTTATTTTAAATACTAATTTGTATTATCAGCATTTATCTTGCATGTTATAAATCCTGTTAGTATAATTATATCTAGACCTTTATTCAAGGACTAACTCTAGTTGTATGACCACATACAACCTTTCTTTATCCACCTCTTATTTATGTATGATTGCATATTTATCTGAGCCTTTTCAGTGAGTTGTGTGAAAAGATTTAGAGAAAAACATAATTTAAGTGAGGTAGAATCCTTTCTGGAAAAAGAAGAGGTACATGAGAGTCAGGATTTAGTAATCCTTGTGAAGAACTCTAACTATTTAAAGTTATAAGCTATGTGGTGTGAGGAGTAGTGAGACTACTTTATAAGAACATAGAGATTAAATGTTACTTGTTATATTTTACAGGTGCACATAGTACAAAAGAAATAGCTGCTGAACAACAGACTGTAGTCCCTCGGTTAAACTCTGATGTACTAAGTGTTGATAATCTCCTTGCAGGTCTAAGTACTGATACTTTCCTGCAATCCAGTCACTCTATCAATCCATCACCTGAAATTCTCCCGGTTGTTGCTAAAGATGTAGATGCACAACAGTCCATTCATGAAGATCTATTCATAGCAGGGTCATCACAGCATTCCACAGGTACTGAGGTCTTGGAGATAAATACTGAAGCTCCACCTCACCTGTCTACTATTCTTGAAGATGTGGAGTTAAGTGCTGATGACATGGAAGTTTCTGAGGCAGCTGGATCACATACAAACCCAATTTCTGATTCTATCTTAAATGCTGAAGCTGGAGATGAAGTTCAGGAGGTAGTTCAAAATCTAGTTGTTGATGCTGCTATCCCTCAAGTACCTTATGAAGATGATCATTCCAACAGACCAACCAAAGGGGTAGTGTTAGTCCCTTAACAATTCAACAAGAATTACAGAAGGGGGGTTGAATGGAATTCTTGAAACTTTTTCTTAAATAAAACTGTTCTAACTTAAATATATATATATATATATATATATATATGTGTGTGTGAATTGATTTGTAGAGTGCGGAATAATAACTTCAAATGAATGAAAACATAAGTAATTAAAAATGTAAGTCTTTAAAAACTTTCTGGTGGATTTGAATGTATCCACCAGAGATATATAATATATATCGAGAGAACTTTGTGTAGCAAAAAGCTCACAGCTGCTTACAAATGAACAACTAAGAATATAGAGAAATACTGAGAATACAGCTTACAAATGTTTCTCTCTTGGTTGCATAGTTAGTTGTTCCATTTGCTGCTTCTTGGTTTATATATCACCAAGATTATAAAGTAATAAGACAAGATAATAAAACAAAAACTATCAAGTCTAATACTATGCTACTTCATTACTCTATTCCAGCATCTTTGAATATCTTCATAATAGCATGGAAATGGCAATGCTTCTTTGTTCTCTAAAACCCAGTTGAATAGGCTTTCATATTCCATTTGCATACACTCGACGCATGTGACTGTGTTGTCACTGTCAACAGATGTTTGAATTCTTTATCCATCGGGTTCATGATCATCCGTCGAGTTCATGATCATCCGTCGGGTTGTCTAGTTGATCATCCGTCGAATGGCATTATTGTTTATCCGCCGGGTAGCAATCTGGCACTTGACTTCATTTCATTTATGCAGGATTACAAGACATCATCTATGTACAATTAATCAACCTATTCTGCATATCTAGTTAAAGTCAACATGACTTGAGTACTACTTACATAATCTAAATAATGTGTATGCAGAAATGTGCTACAGACTTATTATTACATAAGCTACTCACTCGATGGATAATAAATCATCATCCGTCAGGACTATATTGAGTCATCCGTCGGGACTATAATCCTTATCCGTTGAGTGCTACATTTTTCACTAAGTAATATATACCAAGGTGTTTTGTTAATGAAATCATCAAGTACACAACATATACACAACAATCTCCCCCAATTTATGTCTACTGAAATTGTAGCCATAAATTAAGAGAAACTTGATGATAACAAAACACCCTAAAAATACAACTTTGAAAGTAGATAGATAAAACTTTAAAGTGCTTCAATTAATAAAATGTACAAAGTTTAGCTCACAGTCATTTTCAAGGTGCTCCTCTAGCCTGAGCAGATTTATCTAGTTCCTTGAAGGTCTGGATCTCTTTTCAAGCTTTCTGTTATTTTTATTTATCTGATTTTGGAGCTGTCTGTGGAATTCCAGTTCATCAGATTCTAAGAGATTTAGCTTTTCTTGCATCTCTAAGAGAGTCTCATTGCTAGAGATGCTCAATTGGTCTTCTAATCTGAAAAATCTTCTAACCCTTTTGTCATCCATGAACTCTATCAGCCAGTAGGGTCTTAGATACACTCTTTTCCCTGTGTAAGGAATAATTAGAGTCTTTGGGAGTGCATCTTTAGCTCTAAAACTCCTCAGTTCTTCAATATTCTTTAGAACCAATCTTCTTGTAGTTACATTGAACCCAAAGTTCTTCTTGAAAGATGAATAAACCTTAATTAGTACAGCTTGGCTTTCTTGAAGGATCCTGTGAAGTGGCCATTGAATCTCTTTTCCTCCCTTGTACTTGAAAACTAACCTTTCAGGTAGATTTCTGTATGCATTAATTCCTCTCACTTCTTCTAGTTCATCCAGATAGAGATTTATATCAGAGAATTTCTTGATATCACACAAGTACATGTAATCTCCCTCATTGACTTTAGATTGAGCTTGGACTAGAGATTTGGATTTGAGAGGTGACAACTTCACTTTCTTGACTGCCCTTGACTTTGTTCTCTTTGGCTTGTTAAGGATTGGTAAATTGAAGTGAGGAATTGGTAGGCTCTCCCAGTCTATTGGTTCATCCCTAGGCACAATAGGTTCACCATGAATGTTCCTGTAAGGATCCACCACCTTGATGTCTTTAAATACCACAGTGGGTTTTGATGCTTGAGTTGTAGTTGAAGTGGATTCCTTGGGAAACTGATCCTCCAATTCCTTACCAACAAAGTTCAATTTCCTTTTGGTTCTTTTGGCCAATTCCTTATATCTCTGAGATTTCTTCTGTTCAGCTTCAACTTGCTTCTTTGGATCTTGAGATTCAGTGATTTCAGATGGCTGAGAAGGAATCTGTTGTGTTGGTTTCACAGCTTGTAGCTTGGCCAAGATAGCAGATTGCTCTTTTTTTTGCTTAGCCTTTTTGGCATCTAGAATAGCTTGCTTCTTTTCCTGCTTCAATCTTGCCTTTTCTTCTCTCTTTGCTTGAGCAAAATGAGAATGTCCAACCACCACACAAATTTCTTTCCCATTCCTGAAAACTTTAGCAATTCTTCTTTTTAAAGCTGAATCAGCTAGATCCTTGTAGAAGGCAATTGACCTTGACAGAAGCTTCTTCTCATCAGGTTTAGGTGTCTCATACACTGTATCCAAAGGGTTCTTTAATGATGATTTTGGATAGTTCACACTTGGCTTCAGAATAATTTCAGCTTTTGGAGATTTGATGCAGGATGGCTGTACTCTTTCTAGATAGTTCATGCTTATTTCATTCACAAAGATCTATTTGACTTCAGAGTGATGAATGACTGACTTTACTGGATCCTTTACTAGCCCAAACTTCCTTTGTATGTCCTCATCAATTTCTCCCAGTTGATTGGCTTCAACTGCTCCTTTTCAGCTTCTCTTAAATTAGCTGCTGCTGCATTGATCATATATATACTATTTGTTACTGGTGGTTTGGTGAAAGAAATTGTGGGCACAATTACTTTACTGATTTGAATTTGAAGCTTCTCCCTCTCACTTGGTCCTTTCTCCCCCTTTTTGTTATCATCAAGTTGAGTAGAGGAGGAGGTTTTAGCAGCCACCAGTTTCTGGAGTAAATCTGTCTGTTGGGCTTGATGAAGATGAATGGCTGTTAGAGATGCTTCCATAGCTGACATTCTTGTATCCAAAGCATCTATCTTTGTTGCAAGATCAGTATTTTTCCTTATTTGCCTCTTGATGTCAAGCATTGTAGCTTCTGGAAGCTTAGAATCCATTTTGTCTGAAATGGCCTTCTTCATCTCATCAATATCACCCTTGATGGTGTTAACATCTCTAGCATATTGGAAGCCTTGAATCTGTTGAAGTTGCAGAGAAGCAAGATGTGCTTGAAAGAGCTTCTTGGTGTTGGCATTTGTAGTGGTTTGAAGGCAAGAATTTTCTGATTGATTAGTTGAATCAGGGTTGTCTTGAAGTAGTGCTCATCACAGTGCTTTGAAAATGCCCATGATGGCATTCCTGATCTTGAACTTGAACCTACTTCTCCCCCTATGTCCAATGCCTCTTCTTCACTATCTCCACCTTCATCTCCAAAGAAATCTGCTGAACCACCAGTCTCATAATCCACATCACCAGCTGTAGAAGGAAAAGCTGTGATGGCATCCTTAGCTCTTAGCATTGACTAAGTGGTATGCACCAAATTGAGCATCCTTTCTGGATTGTCAATGCCCTGTTCAGCCAAAAGTTGATAAGATGGAACAGGGTGAGTAAATGCCTCAGCATCAAGGGAGGTGGAATCTATAACATCTTGAGGTTGCTGAGATAGTCCCTCCCTGTCTGCATCCTGGACATTCATTAACTCACTAGCAATAACATCCATCCTTATAGCTCATGTACCTGCATTTCTCTCTTGTTCTCTCTTTTGTTGCATCAGGGTCTCACCCTGGCTCCCCACCCTCACACCCTCACCTTCACCATTTAAGGTGGGACTCCTCTTTCCAATCTTGAAGAAATGGATTGCATAGTTTCACTCTTTTCTCTCCTTTTTCCTGGGAGCAACCCAGACTCTCACTCATAACACTCTCTGCCCTCAATCCTAAGAGTGACTGTACAACCACTAGTTCTTCTGCACTAGAAATAAAAAAGCTTGAAGTTGTGCAGAGACACTCGACGGATGAGTAATATCCATCGGGTTAGTGGTTTTGCTATCCGACGGATAACTGATGTTAAGCATATCCGTCGGGATACAATCACTACTCGACGGATGAGCAATATCCATCGAGAGAGTAGAAATGAATGAACTTGGAATTGAAACTATTGTGGACTCTGTGCTGATTGATGATATTTTGGGCACAGAAGATTCAACAGTTCCTGAAAGAATTGGCAAGTGAGCCAACAAATCATCTAAAAGATAATGTTCACTTGCATTAGAGTTTGGCTTCCCCAACAAAGTTAAAGAAGGGGAATCAGGAATTGATGTGTTGATTATATCCACATCCAGAGAGTTTGTGAGAGAATTTGGTGTGTGAGGTGCTTCTATCACTAGAGATTTTGGATGTAACTCCACATTTATTGGAGTCACATCAAGTTGAATGTGTGAAGGTGCAGTGACTGTGTCTTTAGCACCACATTGCACAGTGTGTGTACCCTGTGCATCCCCAAGGGTTTTGGATTTCTTCTTTCTGGCATAAGTTTGGGGTGAGCTTGTGTCCCTTACCCTCTTGGCCTGTGCTCTTGGTTGAGAGCTTTGTTCAATAATTACATCCTTTTGGGAGGATGCAACTAGAAATGAGCTTTTATCCTTTTTAAGCATTGCAGTTTGTTGGGACACTGCAGTGTGGCTAGGCTGGGAACCACTCAACTCTCCATCCTTATCCTTAGGGTTTCTTTTATATTCACCCTTCCCTCACCTACCTTGCCCACCTTCACACTCCCCTCTTTGGTATTGGTGGATTTTGCAATTGGCATCTTTTGAGAGATACCAGAGGGGGCTTTCTTTGATTTGGATTTTGAAATTTTTGTTGGTTTGGTAGCTTGGGTATGAAACTGTTGGGTCATTGACACAGTTTCCATAGCTATACTAGAACTCAAATAAACTAGTGAGGTTGGAATAGTATTAGGGATATATGAACTTACCTCACTTACCTGAGGTGCATCCATTACAGGGAAATAGAAAAGTGGCACTTCTCTGTGATGATCCAGTCTATACAGTTGCTCAATCCTTTGATATTGAAGAAAGAGTTGAAGAAAATGAAATCAGTCAAGCTCATCAAGGAAGAAAGATTCATGGAGCTGAATGGGTTGAAAAATTGAAGTAAACCTCTAAAACTGCTCAAGTTAATGAAGAACCAAATGTTGGTGTTCAACCAATCACAAACTCTGTACTACTCATGTTAATTCTTCAAACCCTATTCAAGATGAGACAACAAATCCTGATTCTGAAAACATAAACTCTGATAAGCCAGAGCTTACTTTTGAAGAGAAAAGGAAGTTGCTATGGGGAAGTAAGAAACCTGCACCTAGAGGAGATTTCTTTAAAATATTAAAGAAGATTTACAGTGGGAGTTCTCATGCTAGAAAACCTGGAATCACAAGTGGTCTAGGAAGGTTAGGTGTTGATCCATCTGTGGCTGATGCTTTAATTCTAAGGAAGTATGCATATCTGACAGAAATTGGAGATAATGTGATGCTTGAAGACTTGCAAAAGATCATATCAGTACAAATTATTATTGATCTTGTTGGAGAGAAACTGATTTATTTTCTGGTGTCTGGGAAAAGGTTGAGTTTGATACAAGAGCATATGAGAGATAAAATTTTAAATGATGGTTAGTCATTTTTTGATTTTAGTTATGTTTTAACCTGTTTTAATCGTATAATTTTGTTTTAACCCGAGTCCATTATACTGACCAAACTAAATCAATCTAGTTATATTGTTTTATTTTTATTTTTTAACCAGGATCAATATTATAATTTTATTTTCGTCGAGATGAAAGTGTGTATTATATAGTTTTATCCCGAGGTCATTATCCTTATTTTTAAATTTCCTCTTTTTTATATTCATATTTTAAAGTTTTAATTCATGTAATTTGTAATTTACATTTTAATATTATTTCAAAAAATTATAATAACTTATGAGTTATAATTTATCAAACACATTATCAACTTATAAATAACTTATACGTAAAATTATCTAAATACCTAAATACCTTATAAGTTATAATATTTATATCACTAATATGATATTTTTAAATTTTAATTTATTCGTTATATTTTTTTAAGAAATCCGGTGATTGATACATTTTTTTTAAAAGAAAAACATGGGAGCACCGGCTGATCGCGAGCCTTACTTTTGGGGCCCTCCTCAGTGAGTATATCACGAGTTGACAGCGCAAGTTCAATTTTTTTATCCTTAAATTTCAAGAAATAGAGACAGATTCGATAAATTTAATCAATATAAAGTAATTGTCTATAATTATAGTTAAGAATTTTGCATGATTAGAATTTCAAAATTTATACAAATTATATATAATGCTGGCTATATAAAATTATTTTGCTAAGAGTAAGTTCAATAATATCTTATATTATTGTCCTAAAGTATAATTTGAGACATTTGGAATATTATGTGCTCCAATAATATTCAGTGAAAGTTTAAAATACGAGAACATTCATCACATGCCTCATTTTTAAAACTCCACCAAGCATGTATTATTTCAATATTTTCAATAAAAAATTTACTTTTCTCTTTTTTTTTTACATGTATCTTTTCTCACATCTTTCCATTCCCTCCAAATATAAGCATTAAATACATCTGTTTTCTCTATCAAAATTTATTCTTTCTTCCATAAATATAACTGGACCCATGTATAGCATAAATTATAACGTGTCAAGTGTTGAAAATTAAGTTTTTATCCACAGCCCATTGAATGTGTGGTTAACAGGACTCTTATTTTAATTATAAGACATAACTATAACACATTGTTGTTGGAGACTTGAAGTGCATACATACATATACATGAAAAATATTGTCCTAAATTACTAGTATATCATATTTTATACCTCTCCGGTACTCACATTTGTTTACATTTGGGTTGAGAAAGGAGGTTAAGAAAAATAATAAAATATTGGAGAAAGGTTAAAAAAGTGAGTAAAATAATAGAACCGATTAATATTAAATGTATAAAATGGGTATAGTTGAGAGAATTAGTGGATGTAGTTATTTTTTATATTATAAATTTTTTACTATTTTTTAAATTTTTTTAAATATAAACCACTAGAAAAGATATCCAAAAAAGTATAAATAAATAGAAAAGAAAGAAGGGATAATATTTTTAAAATATTTCTTACGATACACATGGACTCGCTCTAAGGAATTTTATCATCAAATATGCTTTTACTAAACTTAAAACGTGACAGAATAATACTACAAAAATTATCCGTATTTGGGAATCATATTCTCCGAAAACGAAAGTAGGATCTGGGCTGGGATTGTACCCATGAATCCTCCGTAATGAATCACATCCTTACAATTGCGAAAATGGAAATTTATTAATTTATTGAGAAAATAAAACATGATTATAAATTAAAAATAATAATATGCAGTACTACTTTATAAATTACTATTTGTAAATAATTCGACGCTGTTTTTTTATAGGGAAATTCGACGATGTTATTTTGATGTAACAATCATCTATGCCACACAAAACAAACAATTAGGGGGATATAAATGTACTTATGGCCCACAATTAGGCTACTTACTAATCAAACATCGATACTAATCATTATCTTCCAATAATTCAAATTTTAATTCAAACTTTTCTCTTATTAGTAACACCTGTCTCCGATATACTCCACTTAAATATTTGTCACAGTCTATTCCTATATTTTGTATTGAAGCTTAATTACAAATTAGGTGGGACTAATGTCTTTCTAATGTCAAGGTAATAAAGGGAGACATCATGCAATACACCGAATCCAAATTCTTAAACAAAGACCAAGAAGGGAATCTAGTAGCATTGCCTCCCTACTAAATTCCTCGTTGACTTCAAATTTTACATGTATTTTAAAGTACAATAAAAACTTTTACATTTTTTTTAAATATAAGTTTATTTATAAACAAAAATAGAAGTTTATATGAGGAACTATATGTTTAATACATTTTTAAATATGTGCAAAAATCGAATGAGATAAACGATTTGGATGAAAAAGGTATACATAATAGGGATGACAAATTAATCCGGTTTGAATATACTGAACTCCAAATTTTAGATTTGGATTTCAAAGATAACGAATTGAAACCTGATCCGAAATCCGAAATCTAAACCAAACCTGAAACCCTATTAAAATCCGACACATAAATAATATATTATATGTAATATTTTAAATCTAAATATATAATTTACATATTTTTTTGTATTATTCGAGTAGTTGTAGATTAATATCGCCCGCAAGAATTGGTTCAGTTGGTTAAAAAAGGGATAACTATCCTCTTGATCACGGGTTCGAATCCCACGGGAGGAGAATTTATGATTATACATTGGTTCACGTGGTTTGCAACCTATTGCGTGAGCCCGTGATATAAAAAAATAATATCAAGATTGTCACACTTATTTAGTGAATTATAACTCTTTATTCCAATATCAACTTTTATTATTTAAGATGTACTTTTCAAATATTTTAAACACAAATTTATTTGTGATGGAATACTAAATACTGCTATCTTAAAATCCGTGCAATGCACGGATCACACAAATTTTTTTAATATTATATATATATATTTTTTAAAAAATAGAACTGAATTCTTAAATTTGTTCACAATTTTTAAAACCTTTAAACTTATTTTAAAATAATATCTTCGGTACCCAAAAAAAATATATTATTATAGCGAATTTATTATTTTATACGGAGTAAATATACAATGTCTTCTGGGACCTTCAAAAGATATTATTTTAGGGAGTTATTACTTAATGTTGGGTCCCAATGTGTTTGTAGAAGGGGGGGTTGAATACAAACAGCACCGAATAATCGAATAAAATGCGGAATAAAAAATGTGAAACAAAATTCAAGTTAAATAAAAATATTATTAAACTTGAAATGTGTTACAACAACTGTATCGATTACAAGGTATTAATCTCAAATCAATTATCACAAATCTAGAATAAATTCGACATGAACTTTTTCTATTTTTGCAATAATTAGAATCAAATGCTAAACGCGATTTGAGATTAAGTTCTAGGGATTTTAATCCGCTAGATTGATACACAAGAACAAGATAAATAATTCCAGTGGTTTGGATTTAACATTAACAAACTAGAAATTGATCTTGAATTTCTGCAGAGAAGAATGTTATATTTCAAGGCGGCTGCTCTTTTTGTTCTTGGCTTGTGTTTTTGTATTATTTGATATGCTGCTTCTCTGCTTCTATTTAATCAATCAGCTGAATCAATTGAATTGGAATGACAATCCTTTAAGCTTGTATGACTTTCGGTAGGACAATTGAATGAACTAGCAAGACAATCTGAATGAACTAGCAAGACAATCAGAATGAACTAGCAAGACAATTACCCTCCTAGAGTAACTTTCGGTGAGACAATTGACAATGGCCTAGCATGACAATCGGTATGACAATCCTGATTGTCATGCTAGTTCATTTTCAATTGTCTTGCTGATTTAATGCTTGAATTTAATCCAATTAAGCTTCTGAAAATTCCTAAAATTCCTAGAATTAATTCAGAATTAATTAATCAATTAATTCAATTAATAAATAAATTATTCTTCGCAGATATAATTTATTTTCTTAATTAAATTAGATGACTTAATTAATTAATAGAGAATTAATTCTAGTCTTGAGCAGCAACCATTCTTCTGCAAATCTTCTGAAAATCACTGAAAATTATGAATCAATTCCATCACTTCAACGTTGACACTCGATGTACTGTCTGGTTCATGAGTGACTAACTTCCGTGACGTTTCTTCATGTCTTGACTCTGACACTTTGATTTTCTTCAGATTAAATCCTTGTAATAAATGATACCCTGACGAGATCTCTGTCACTTGATTAAATCCACGATCTTGATTTATATCACTGAGGCATGATCAATTTCTTGAACTTCTTCCAGTGAATTACCTCCTCAAGTCTGTAGATGAACATTGTCTCTGAATCCTTTGACAGATATTACTTTGCGAGATCTCTCTGACGGTAGATCCACTATTTACTTATTACATTCTTATTTGAGTTGAGTTGAATCCTCGAATATACAAATAGGTCTATGACATATGACTTACAATCTCCCCCTATTTGTTTGTTAGACAATAACACACAAATACCTAGAGGATAACTCAACTAACAAATAAGAAAAAGATATAAACATACATGCAAAGTAAATAGCAGAAAAGTTCTGGATGAGATTTAACATTTTCCAGATTCCAAGTAGATGTTCCTCTAGACTGAACACATCTTCAAGTAGTTCCATCTTCATTTGTACAACCACATTTCCTGTTGAGAAGCACATATCTCTTGCTTCTCCCCCTATGAGAATCAACTGATTAAAGAAGATCACCTTCGTTTTACCACCTCTCCCGTACAATAGGATCCGCAGATAAAAACCAATGGTACTCCCCTAACTGCTTCTTCCCTTACTAGGAAATCACCTTGTGTTTACCACCTCTCCCGTACAATAGGATCCGTAGTTAGAAACAACAATGGTGTGGTGTAGTGTACATTTTTAGGATCTTTTTCTTCCTCCCTGCTATTTCTCCCCCTTAGTTGAGGAATCCTCCAAACTATTACTTAAGCTTTTATCTCCCCCTTAAAGAAGGAATGTATGCCGTCGTCTGAAGGAGTTCTCATATTTCACTTGGTTGGAAAAGAAATAACAAGTAGTTTCTTTTTCTTCCTCACTGTGAGTGTGTGATCCTGTTTAGTGTACCTCACATGTGTTTCACTCTTCTCTCCACTCGTGTTTACACTCATTCTCACAAGTGTATCACTCCTCTCATAGCTCCATAATTCAGCTGTACCTGCAAGGAAAATCACCTTAGCCATCCTTAAGGAGGTCACAGGTGGTGCAATGGGAGTTCACAAATCCCCATCCTTGTTAAACTCGTCAGATGAATCTGAGTCATAATTTACAAGTTGCTAGTTTCCCTTTTAGGGTTCCAGATTTGAATTCTGGGAAGGTAAACAATGATCCAACGAATTTAGCATAAAGATCAAAGTTCCCTTCTAATGTCTGTGAAGACATTTCCTTGTGACTTATCAGGTAATATCTGAATCATTGTCAACAAGTTGCCGATCTGCACCTATGTCAGATCCACTATCCGCAGATGCATCCAGGGGATTTAAGCCTGGGGAGGTAGACACTGACCACTGACATATGGCTTTTGGATCAGTATCCTCTCCTAACACCTGTAAAGGCAATTGGTCCACTAACGAACCTTGAACAATCGAATCTGACCTTAAAATGGTCGAAACTCTTGTTTCCGTCAACTCATCCTTTGTGTGTGTAACCTCTCCTTGTTCATCAAGAATTGTTAATGTTTGAAGTGGTGACACTACATCGGATACCTTGGCCGACAGGCAAAATTCAATAGACTCACCCTGTTGAGAGAATGAATCTAGTAACTGATTTTGTGCCTTTTCAACCATTACATCTTTTTGAGAAGATGTATGGGGGCTAACAGTTGTCTCGGTTTAAATACTACTCATCTATGTATGAGACAGAGCTACTGGGTTGACTACAGAACCTTCCTTATGTGGTGCACTAAGGCACTATCTCCCTCACGCTCATTCATACTACATTTAGTGGTAAGAGAGTGTTGGTTGGTTCTGTTTCTGTGTTTGTCTTTACAGTCTGGGATAGACGTTGTGGGTTTTCAACCTCATGACTGTCAATGAAAGAAAGTCATTGGAGACTGAACCTGTATCACAAAATATATGGTAATAGAGAGAAAATGATTTACAATAGTGATTTCAAAAGATTTTACATGAAATAAGAAATCACTAATGTAGAAAGAAGTTTAATTTTTATTTTTCACTATGAATGAGTTTTTGATAAAACATTGATCACTTAGGGTAAAGTCTAAGTAATTCTCATTCATGTCAAAAGCTTACAAATATCTGCAACATAATGTTAACAAGATATCATTGACCGATACTTGTCAAGTACTTTAGATACTAATTGTTATGTTGCATAAATATGACGACTCTACTAGTTCATATAAAATTACAATTTCTGTTAGAGTGCCATACCATGTCCTTGACGATTGCTTGAGCAGTATACTAGTTCATACCAACCTGAAGTGAGATTGTGAAGAAGAAATTGCATAGTCCAATAGATCTGCAGCTGCAAAGTCCATGAACTGTGGTGCACTGACTTCCTCTTTTAACTCACCAATCAGGAGTACACTTGTACACATCTTACTAGAGTACAATTCCAAGTGTAATGTGCAGCAGGTGCCTGATATGTCGTAATATTCTCAAGTCTCGTCACTGGTGCTATATGTTAGATACTGCTTCCTGATAATAACCTAGCACAATATACAAAATTACAATGATAACATTCCCAGCTTGCAAACAGCCATATCCCTCAGATAAACCTTTGCTGTTATCTCCAAAGGTAACCATGGGGCCAGCTTTCTCAACCACATTTGATAGCAGGGCTCTATCTCCGGTCATATGTCTTGATGATCCACTTGTCAAGAATCCACACTACCGGTTACACCTGTATACTGCCCTGCACTACAAATGGATTAGACCTTCTTCGGAACCCAAACTTGGTTGGGCCCGGCATACTTGTAGAACTGTCCTTTGTCAGACAAAACAACATTTTTAATTTTAATGGTCTCAACATTCTCAATGACTGAACATTTGACCTTGTAAACAGCCTTAACAAATTTCTGTTTAAGCTTAGGCACAAATGTCTCCTTTCTAGCCTTAGAAGGACTAGCAGTCTTAGACCTATCATGCTTCATGTTATTCACATGCTGACGAGGAGTAGTCTTATCATCAGACACATGCTTACCATTAAAATAAGCATACATCATATTAAAAGCACAAGACATACAATTAGCAACACCACATGCTTTATGAGAGTGATTAACAGCAGGTAATTTATGCATGGTAGACAGGGAATTATTGTTATCCAACTCATGTGTGTCTGAGTTAGTCTCAGTTGCTTTCACAACTTTGACTGGAACTTTCGACTCACTTGACTTGGAAACAATCTTCTCATTAGCATGATCTTCAGCACGTATTTCTTCATGAATAACAGAAGAGGTCGCATCAAATGGTTCAGCAATTGATGCTTTATAGAGGGGTTCATCAACACCCTTAAGCACATGTGGTACTTCCCTCCCTTTAGCACATACATGAGGAGGGGAGTTTATGCCTAATTCTCCAATAGCAGCATTGTAATCATAACCTATTCCAGATGTTTGATTAACAGCTTGCTTACTGTAGAACTCTTTAGCCTTCGAACAAGAATTGAAGTAGGCTCTAACCTTAGTCTCAAGACCGGTGATCTTGTCTTTGAGAATAGTTTCGAGTTTTCTATAACAGTCAACTCTATTCTCTAGAAAAGATACCTGTTCTTTTAATTTGTCTTGATTAATGTGCACAAGTCTTAATTCATTGACCTCTTTCTCAAGGTCTGTGATCTGTAAACTTAACAGTTCATTATCACGACGTGCACAATCTAAGTTACCTCTTAGATGATAAACCATTTCAGCATTAGAAAGTTTTACCTCTATTCTTGACGATGAAGCTTTTCCATCAATAGCCATAAGAGCAAGATTTCCTTCATCTTCATCTTCACTGTCAGTATCATCCCAGCTTCTTCCCTTTGCCAGATAAGCCCTTTCAGAGTTCTTTCTTACTTGCTTTGGCTTCCTACATTCTGTGGCAAAGTGTCCCAACTCATTGCAATTATAGCATCTAATGGTGCTCCGATCAACCATCCCTGTTTTGTATCCACCACTGCTGGTGTTAGAGGATGAAGATCCACCTTTCTGGAATTTGTTGTAGTTGGACTTGTACTTAAGCTTGGGATTCCTCTTGAATCTGACATGGGAGAATCTCTTGACAATTTGGGCCATTGACTCGTCTTCCAATTGCTCCAGCTCTTCCAAGGAATAA
Source organism: Apium graveolens (assembly GCF_009905375.1). NCBI lineage: Eukaryota > Viridiplantae > Streptophyta > Magnoliopsida > Apiales > Apiaceae > Apium > Apium graveolens. The sequence goes on along the minus strand of NC_133652.1, from coordinate 131,527,001 downwards.
AAATCATCACTTGATTGATTTGTAGTAGGAGGATCATATTCTGCTACTAACTCATTTTCCTCACCCTTGGAAAACTGTACCATTCTTTCTAACTGTTGAGATTGTTGTTGTTGTTGACCTTCAGCTACAAGTGCAGTAGATGTGCTGACCATTCTATCCTTCCCGTAGACTTCCTTCTGTTGAATCTGCTCCAACTCATAGGTTTTTAACACTCCATAGAGCCTGTCCAAAGAAATCTCACTCAGATCTCTAGCTTCTCTAATGGCAGTGATTCTATGTTCAAGATGAGCTGGCACTGTTAAAAGGAACTTTTTGTTGACCTCCCTGATTGAATAATACTTTCCATTGATGTTCAGGTTGTTGATCAACGCATTGTACCTCTCAAACACTTCAGTAATTCCTTCTCCTGGATTTGATTTGAAATGTTCATATTCAGAGGTTAGGATTTCCAACTTGTTCTCCCTAACTTCCTCTGTGCCTTCATTAATCACCTCAATAGTTTCCCACATGTGTTTGGAATTTTTACAGTTCATCACATGTCTGTTCATCAAGGGATCAAGGGAATCAATTAATATTAATTGAAGGCTGGCATCCAAGGAGGCTTCTTCCTTCTCAGCAGGAGTAAAATCTTCAGGCTCTTTTGGATAGGTTCTAGCTTCAGTAGTCACCACACCATCTATTATTACCTCCGGTTCAATAACCATCGGAGTTTTTATACCCTTCTTTAACAAGTTTGAATATTTGGGATTTGCAACTTGTAAAAATAATAGCATCTTCTTCTTCCACATGATATAATTCTCTTTATCAAATTGTGGAATTTTAACGGTTCCAACTTTATGTGAAGTCATTATGAATTTTTGAATAAATAAAAATTCAAGGAGTTGAAAAATCACAAAAGTCTAGGATCTTGATTTGTTCGTTAATCAGAAGGCTCTGATACCAATTGTTGGGTCCCAATGTGTTTGTAGAAGGGGGGGTTGAATACAAACAGCACCGAATAATCGAATAAAATGCGGAATAAAAAATGTGAAACAAAATTCAAGTTAAATAAAAATATTATTAAACTTGAAATGTGTTACAACAACTGTATCGATTACAAGGTATTAATCTCAAATCAATTATCACAAATCTAGAATAAATTCGACATGAACTTTTTCTATTTTTGCAATAATTAGAATCAAATGCTAAACGCGATTTGAGATTAAGTTCTAGGGATTTTAATCCGCTAGATTGATACACAAGAACAAGATAAATAATTCTAGTGGTTTGGATTTAACATTAACAAACTAGAAATTGATCTTGAATTTCTGCAGAGAAGAATGTTATATTTCAAGGCGGCTGCTCTTTTTGTTCTTGGCTTGTGTTTTTGTATTATTTGATATGCTGCTTCTCTGCTTCTATTTAATCAATCAGCTGAATCAATTGAATTGGAATGACAATCCTTTAAGCTTGTATGACTTTCGGTAGGACAATTGAATGAACTAGCAAGACAATCTGAATGAACTAGCAAGACAATCAGAATGAACTAGCAAGACAATTACCCTCCTAGAGTAACTTTCGGTGAGACAATTGACAATGGCCTAGCATGACAATCGGTATGACAATCCTGATTGTCATGCTAGTTCATTTTCAATTGTCTTGCTGATTTAATGCTTGAATTTAATCCAATTAAGCTTCTGAAAATTCCTAAAATTCCTAGAATTAATTCAGAATTAATTAATCAATTAATTCAATTAATAAATAAATTATTCTTCGCAGATATAATTTATTTTCTTAATTAAATTAGATGACTTAATTAATTAATAGAGAATTAATTCTAGTCTTGAGCAGCAACCATTCTTCTGCAAATCTTCTGAAAATCACTGAAAATTATGAATCAATTCCATCACTTCAACGTTGACACTCGATGTACTGTCTGGTTCATGAGTGACTAACTTCCGTGACGTTTCTTCATGTCTTGACTCTGACACTTTGATTTTCTTCAGATTAAATCCTTGTAATAAATGATACCCTGACGAGATCTCTGTCACTTGAATAAATCCACGATCTTGATTTATATCACTGAGGCATGATCAATTTCTTGAACTTCTTCCAGTGAATTACCTCCTCAAGTCTGTAGATGAACATTGTCTCTGAATCCTTTGACAGATATTACTTTGCGAGATCTCTCTGACGGTAGATCCACTATTTACTTATTACATTCTTATTTGAGTTGAGTTGAATCCTCGAATATACAAATAGGTCTATGACATATGACTTACACTTAATCAATTAGCTACAAGAGCTATTTAAAAATGACAATATTACTGACTAAACGATAATGTTTTACTAATAATTTTATGTATGTTTTAAAAAATTAATAATTATATTTTAATTAAAAGGTAATTTTTAATTCAGATCTATATAATAGATATTATGCTTATTCTGAGATAAAATTGATGTATCCCGAATCGGTGGTTTATTTTATTTTATTTTTGCCCGATGTCCATTACTCCGACTAAATCCAATTGATTATTTTTTATTTAATTTTAATTTTTAAAAGTCCGGGTCTATAAGATGATTTTGTTTTAACTCGAATAATTAGTATATATGATTTTGTTTTTTAGTTGGTCAAAATATATTTTGATTTTAATTTTATGTTAGTTTGAATCAATTGTATAATATATTTTTCTTTGGAAAAATAATATATATTATTTTATTTATTCTAGTTCAATAGTTTAACATTTTTAGCCGGATCAGATGTATTTATTATTTTATCTTAACCCGATGCCCATTATATCGACAAAAGCCAATTAATTATATTTAATTTGCTTATATTTATTTTAAGCAGAAATATCAATTAGAATAATATAGAATTCGATATGAAATATAATTTAAATTAGTAGAAGAAGTTAACTTTAATATTAGTTATAGTAATATAGAGTTCGATATGAAATAACATTTAAATTGGTATAGGAAGTTGATTTTAATATTGATTAAAATTAAAATTAAAATTGATTTTTAGAATTAGAATAATTAAGTAACGGTAAATAATTAATTTCAGCAAATATCGATCACCCAACTACCAAACTTAAATTATTTCGTCTATTATAATATAGTATCTATATGTATATGTATATATATATATATATCGATAGACGTCTTTTAATTTGTTTGAGTACTTATTAATTAATATTTCAATTTTGGATGATATTTAAATATCATTTATGGTGTTTGTATGTATACATAATATTAAATTTGACTATATTATTCATAATCTTGGATACCGAAAAATCCCGATCCGATGCGAAACCCTATGAATTTGGATTTAGATAATTCAAAAATATTTGAATTTGAATTTTAATATATCCGATCCGAACCCCATCGTTTATATGTGTACGCGGTTAGGAGGTTAAAATCGAACCAAACCACATATAGCGGTTTTCTTAAATCTCCAAACCTCAATCGCATTTGCGGTTGCGGTTAATCGCGACTTTTTGAACCGCGCAGTTGCGATTGGTGCGGATTGACTTGCGGTTCAACCATCGACTTGTACGGTAAATGACAAATAAAAATATTTCATTACCATTATACTTAACAAATTTTAGAAATTTGTAAAAATAAAACGTACTATAAGAGTACAAGTGGCTACTGCAAATTATACATGGTTGTTTCTACGTTTGATGATATATTATATCCTAAAATCCCAAACTCTTTATCTTTTAATTATTATATATGGTTGTTTCCTGCGTTTGATGATATATATTATATATTATATTATACATATAGACGGTTTGCAATTGCGGTTCGACTTTTACGATTATTTAAAAATCAAATCCGTAGTCAATCCACAAATATGTGATTCCTGTAATTTCAATTCGCATTTTGCGATTATCCGCAAAGAGCAGTGCGTTTGTGAGCGGTGTGAGCAATTTATGCGATTGAGCGAATTACTTGTACAACCCAGCCCTCCTCTGCCATCCCTAATACATAAAATTAAACAAAAATAAATACAGACAAATGCATATTTCACAATCCACACCCTTGTAGGCTTTAATTATAGGTCGAATACTTTTACTTGGACTTAACTTGGAGAATTTTCTCCAGAAAAAAGTGTATAATAGTCTATTGTCGATCAAGACCACTGTCACATTGGCACAATTGGAAGAATAAGAATCTCCCGTGGAATGAACCAAGGAATGTTTTCATATTGCTATGGTCAACAAACAAATTGATAATAGTACATTAAAACTTAATAAATACTAAATTACACTCATGTAGAATCTGTGTAAAGATATGAACATGGAATCAATCTAAGCATTATGCTACTTAACAAAGGTAAATAAATGAAGCACTATACTCAGAAGATGTAATCTGAATTCTGATCTAACTTTTAAGTTTTAAGTATATTAAATTAAATATTTATACATATGACGCGTGCAATGCCAAATGCCGCCTTCTAGAATTCATTATAGCTAGTCCAAGGTAAAATGCAAAATGACCGTAATTATTGTTAAATTCGAGTGCTAAAATAAGACTTCAATTTGAATGTTAGGTATATTTTGAAATTAAATACTCCTCCATCTTATATTGTGTGTTTTGTGTTGACTAAATTTTGACCGATAATTACGAAAATTTTATGTATTATTCTAAACAAAATTAAAAATACATTTGAAAGAGAATTAAATATATTTTTTAATGATACTAGTTTTAAAAATTATTTAATTATATATTATGTGTAATTTACGGTCAAAATTTAAATAATTTGACTGTTGACTAGTCAAAACATGACACATAATATGAGATGAAGGGAGTATTTTCTAATTTACCTAAATTTTATCACTTTTCCCTAAATTCCATTTAGGGCACACTAACATGCATTTTATTTACGGAAAATGGATTTTTTCGTCACTAAACTTATCCGGTTTTTAGGAACTTACCATTCAACTATTATTTTTTTTCTTTTGCTCACTAAGGTTAGGTTCATATTTGTTTTTAGTCACTAACGTTAGGTTCGAATTTGATTATTAGCATTATGTCAATTTTTTGTGGAATTATTAAAATATAGTGGTAGTCTTTAATATTTTAATGATTTGATATATGTCTTTATCTTTATATATAGTACTCCATATGTCCCCCAAGATTTTTACCTTGGTGATGAGAGTTTGACAAGCATTTTAAGGCTCCTAAAAGATATAATTTCATGAATTTTTTTAAAAAAATTATGAATAATAATTTAACGTTTAAATTTTTATATACAAAAAAAAATCTTAAAAATATGTTATAAAACTATGCTTGTAAGAAAAATATCGTTTGAGAGTTGTTTGATTTAATACCAAAGTTACATTATTATAACATTATTATATTTTTGTGGTTATATATATACTTGTTTCACAATTTTATTTGAGTGGATGGGTTTATAGTTTTGATTTTGGGTCGGTGAAAGTTGCATGAATGAGTTGTGATTATTGATTTCATTTGGTTTTTGAAAGTGTCATTTGGTAAAATATTGATATGTAATTTTTTAATATTTTTAGTACTTTATGATCAGTTTGCTAATTTGATTTTATTGAATTTTTTATTTTTTTATTTCCCAATAATTTTAGTATGGATTGGTATGCCTCTTCCTAATAATTTTGGTTTTGAGCTTAGTACCCCACCTAAAAATAGAAGACGTATATGAACTGATTTTATGCGTCTGTTTACAATGTATATACACCTGTTCTGATCAGATTTTTAAAACAATATGTGTCCTTCCTATAACATACGTATATAATTCAAACATTATACGACTCCTCCATATGCATCTATCAAACTCAGATACATCTAAGATTTCTTATAAGACACATATGCCACTTTTTTTTACTGGTTTTCACTATATTTTAATAATGCTATAGAAAATTGACAAAATACTAATAATCAAATCTGAACCTAACGTTAGTGACTAAAAAAAATCCGAACCTAACATTAGTGAGTAAAATAAAAAAAATTATAGTTGAGTGCTAAATTTCTAAACACACAATAAGTTGGGTGACAAAAAAATTCATTTTCCCTTTTATTTATACTAGTTTGATGATACGGTTAAATGCATAAAAGTTATCCTTAATTTTAAATTTAGAACCAATGATGTATATATGCATATTTGCATTCAAGTGTAGATATCCTTTGTAGTTAATTTTTTTGATATTTAATAAAATCATTAGATGATTTGACAACCCGATCGAATTTTAAACCAACTTGAACAGTTCTCAAGTCCTTCATAGGCCCCAAAATATCATTATTTGTTGGCGCACATAGTAATAATAATAATTTTATCTTATAAACTGAACAGAATTCCCAAATTTGTTCGATGTGGGACATGGTCTTACAAACTCCATCACATAAACTCCTAACATTTTACGCCAAACAAACAATCCATTATATAGTCATTGTGGTCAGGGATTGCATATTAATCCGATCCTATAGATACACGATCCAAAATTCAAATTTTTGGATTTGAATTTGAATGACAACGATACTGAACGAATATCAAATCCGAAATCCGAAACTTAATCCCAACCCGAAACTCAATAAATTTCCGAGACATAAATAGTGTTAGGAATATGTTGTGAACTTGATGATAAGTTGAACAATACATCTTAGTAGATTTAACTTAGTATTTTGTAGCTATCGACGGATTTTCTACAATAGTCCCGACGGATGAACTTTATAGTCCCGAAGGATGACAACTGAACATCCATCGAGAGTGTAGCTTATGTAATAATAAGTCTTGTAGCACATGCCTGTAAACAACAATGTATTAGTAGATGCTGCAGGATTTTTTAAGTCATGTTGACTACTAGATTGATATGCAAAATAGGTTGGCTAATTGTAAATTGTTAGGAGTTGTCCCACATCGTTTGTGGGAGGGGCAGTTTGCTAGAATATAAACATCCAGACTATGAGGCCTTTTGGGAGGTGCCCGAAAACAAACCCGTGCGGGCTCGGCCCAAAGAGGACAATATCATACTAATGTGGAGTTAGGCCTGCTCAGCAAGCTCAACAAGTGGTATCAGAGCTTCAGGTTATAACGGTCCATAATAATCTCACGTGGGCTCCAGAATGGACCTAGGAAGAGGCAGATGGGATTGCCCTAGAATGGGCTCAAGGAAAAGGCAGACGGGCCTTCCAGTATGGGCCTAGGGGGAGCAGATAGCCAGATGGACTTCCAGTATGGGTCGAGGATGAGCCTGGTCACACAATCAGGAGGCAGAATCGACAGGTGTCGGGCCCGATGTGTGAATGGGGAGATTGTTAGGAGTTGTCCCATATCGTTTGTGGGAGGGGCAGTTTGCTAGATTATAAGCAGCTAGATAACTCCATTAGTATGAGGCCTTTTGGGAGGTGCCCAAAACCAAATCTGTGCGGGCTCGACCCAAAGTGGACAATATCATACTAATGTGGAGTTAGGCCTGCTCAGCATGCCCAACAAGTGGTATCAGAGCTTCAGGTTATAAACGGTCCAAAACAATCTCAGATGGCTCCAGAAGTGACCTAGGAAGAGGCAGATGGGCTTTCCCCAGAATGGGCTCAAGGAAAAGACAGACATCCTTCCAGTATGGGCCTAGGGGGAGCAGATAGCCATATGGACTTTTAGTATGGGTCGAGGGGGAGCCTTGTGACACTGAAGGAGGGAGAATCGACATGTGTCGGGCCCGATGTGTGAAGGGGGAGATTGTTAGGAGTTGTCCCACATCGTTTGTGGGAGGGGCAGTTTGCTAGAATATTAGCAGCCAGATAACTCCAATTAGAATGAGGCTTTTTGGGAGGTGCCCAAAAATAAACCCGTGCGGGCTCGGCCCAAAGCGAACAATATCATACTAATATAAAGTTAGGCCTGCTCATCAAGCCCAACAAATATAAGATGTCTTGTAATTTTTTATAAGTGAAATAGAGTCAAGTGACAGAAAGGCTCCCGACGGATGATCTACAAAGGCTCCCGACAGATAATCAACAAGGCTCCCGACGGATGACCAACATAGTCCCGACGAATGATCATATTCAAAATAGCAGTTGACAGTGACAACACAGTCACATGCGTCGGGTGTTTGCAAATGGAATTAGGCAGCCTAATTGCAGGATTTTGAGAATAAATAAGCATTACTATTTCCATGCAATTATGAAGATATTCAAAGATGCTAGATAGAGTAATGAAGTAGCATGAAATTAGACTAGAAACAATCATTGTTTTACTTGTTTGTCTTTTTATCATGTAACTTGGTAGTATATAAACCAAGTATAGCAAGTAGAACAAACTAACTAAGCAAGCATTATTTTTCAGAGAGATAGATAAAACTATATATGTTAAGCATCTCTTTGTAATTCTGTAAGTTCACTTGTAAGCAGCTGTGTGCTATTCAAGCATCACATAGTTCTCATCTTTAATATATATATATATATATATATATATATATATCTGGTGGATAAGTTCAAATCCACCAGAAAGTTTTAAAGTCTTGCGTTTTATTGCTTTGTGTTTTGATTTCCATTTTACTTTCATTCCGCATTTCTTGCAAAATTAAACATAGTTATATATTAAGTAAGAACATTCTTAAAATCAGAAAAAGAAGTCAGAATTACATTCAACCCCCCTCTTCTATAATTTTTGTTGCATTGATTGAGAATAACAATTGGTATCAGAATAAGCTTTTGAAGAACAAAGAGTTTAAAGATCATAACAATTAAAAAAATGAACATAAAAGATGTTGGAGTAAAAATTTCATTTATGGAAAAAGACAACTATCACCATTGGAAGGTGAAGATGCACCTGCATCTCCTATCTCAAGATGAAGCATATGTGGACTGCATTGAGAAAGGTCCACATGTCCCTATGAGAGCTGCTACAGAAAATGAAGCATCAGTCCCAAAACCACAAGCAGAATGGTCGTATCCAGACAAAGAACAAGTTCAAAAGGATAAGAAAGCCATGAACATTCTGTTTAATGGTGTTGACAGTGATATGTTTAACAACATCATAAACTGCAAGACTGCTAAGGATATCTGTGATACAATTCAAGTTATATGTGATGGAAATGAGCAAGTAAGGGAGAACAAGATGCAACTCTTGATTCAGTAATATGAGCATTTCCACAGTGAAGAAAGTGAGTCACTCACTTATATTTTCAGTAGATTTCAAAAACTACTGAATGGTCTAAAACTGCATGGAAGGGTCTATCAAACAAAAGACTAAAATCTCAAATTCCTTAGATCTCTGCCAAAGAAATGGAAGCCAATGACAGTCTCAGTAAGAAAATTTCAAGATTACAAGGAGTTCACCTTGGATAGACTGTATGGTATCCTAAAACCTATGAGCTTGAAATAGAGAAAGATAAGAAGATGGAGAAAGGAAGAAATAAGGGAGGGTCCATGCACTAGTTGCTGAACAAGAAAAGGAGAAGGAGATAAATGTTGAAGTTGTTGAATCTGCACCAAACTTAAAAGTTTGCGAAGGCAAAGGAAAGGGACTAGTAGCTGAACATGAAGACCAACTTAGTCAAGATGACATGGATGACATATATGAGCATCTTGTTTTTCTATCCAGGAGATTTGCCAAGCTCAAATTCAAGAAAAATTTTGGAGCAGTCAAGTCAAATAAAAACATGGTTGATAAGTCTAAATTCAAAATTTTCAAGTGTGGCTTGGAAGGTCATTTTGCTAGTGAGTGTAGAAAGCCTGATTCTGGCAAAAAAAAGTTTGAGGCTGTTGATTACAAGCAGAAATACTTTGAGTTGCTTAAGCAAATTGAAAGGGCTTTCATTAAATAAGAAAATGACTGGGCTGCAGATGGATTGGAAGAGGATGAAGATACAAGCTATGCCAATCTAGCACTTATGGCCAAATCAGATGAAACAGAGACAAGCTCATCCAGCAATCAGGGAAACATAAAGAATCTTTGGTATCTGGATAGTGGTTGCTCAAGGCACATGACTGGAGATTCTACCCTGCTCACTGGTTTTAGAGAAAGAGCTGGCCCAAGTATTACTTTAGAGATGACAACAAGGGTTATACCATGGGATATGGCTTTATTTCAAAAGATAATGTCATTATTGAGGAAGTTGCCCTAGTTGTTGGTCTCAAGAACAATTTGTTGAGTATCAGCCAACTTTGTGATAGGGGAAACTCATTACTTTTAATGCAGAAGCCTGTGTTGTAACTAACAAGAAGAGAAACAAAGTGTTTCTCACTGAAGTGAGAAAAGGGAATGTTTATCTAGCTGACTTCAACTCAACAAATGCAGAATTTGTAACTTGTCTTCTCAGTAAAGCAAGTCAAGATGAAAGCTGGCTATGGCACAAGAAGCTGTCCTATCTAAACTTCAAGACCATGAATGAGCTAGTCAAGAAAGAATTGGTTAGAGGTATTCCTCAAGTAGAGTTTTCAAAGGATGGATTGTGTGATGCCTGCCAGAAAGGAAAACAGATTAAAGAATCATTTAAAAAGAAACTTGAATCATCTATTGAAGAACCTTTACAGTTACTTCACATGGACTTGTTTGGACCAGTAAATGTGTTATCTATCTCAAAGAAGAGATATTTCCTAGTAATTATGGATGATTTTTCAAAGTTCTCTTGGACATATTTTCTAAAGTCCAAAGATGAGGCTAGTGAAATCATCACCAATCACATAAGGCAAGTTAACAATCATCCTGACTTTAAGGTTAGAAGAATCATGAGTGACAATGGAACTGAGTTCAAGAATTCTGTGATGAGAGTGTTTTGTGAAAAGTATGGAATCATGCATGAGTTTTCTGCAACAAGACTCTACAACCACTACGCCATAGATGGCCTATCGCAACCGTCCTCTCAAGAAATGTTACTTAAAATGTTACCCTAGATATGATACTTATGAGCTAATTTAACATTGTGTTTTTTGTGTTACCTTAGCCAGAAACGTGGCGTTGTATTAGGTAGACAGTGTTGTAGCTTGTAACTTTTTTGTCAAAGTGTTACCTTAGAGTATTAAAATATATATTCTATTTTTTAAAATTAAATATTAATTTAAATTTATTTTTTAAAGATATAAGCTGATATACCAATTTAATAAATGAGATACATGATACACGAATCTTTTATATAATAATTTTTTTAAAATAATAAATTTTAAAAAAATTTAAGATAAAAATTTTAAAAGTAATAAAAAATTAAATAGTATAAATTCCCCTGCTTTTGATATGAGCACTAATATACAACTATACAAGTTTTAAAAATAAAAAATATAAAAATAAGAATTATAAATTTTATAAATACAAATAACTAATTTTTTTAAAAATATTAAGTTAAATTTAATTAATTTATTAAAATAATAATGATAATTATTTGAATATTACTGGTCAATCAGAAGGGGAAATATTTGGGCTCAAGCGGGTAATAAAAGTTTAGCAATTGGCCGCCCAATTTTCTCAAAAATTTTGAAAACTTCAAACACTCTCATTTCCTGTCCCTCTCTTGCAATTCCTCTCTCCCTCTCAACATTTTAGATTTCTCTCTCCATATTCTCTCTGGTTAATCTCTATTCTTTTTTCGTATCTCTTTCTGATGTCTTAGTCTCTACCAGTAATCTCTGTTGTATAATTAAGGATTTACTTTCCTAATTAGGGTTCAATTGAATTGGGGTTTCATCAACTAGGGATTTGGTTTTTCAATTAGGGCTTAAGCTTTGCGGGATTATTATTAATTACTGTTCTTTTTGTTTTGTAATTGTAGATGCGGCCCTTATGTTATTGTCGAGTGAAACTTTGCGTTCGCTCTGGTTCGTTACGCTCGTTGGATCCTTAGTAAAGGTCCGAGTTATGTTGCAAATCTAATTCAAATCTTCTTCACTGCTTTTGGTACCTTCTCTTGGGGTATGTATGGGGTCGGCAAGGGTAATAAGATCTGAATGTACTCTTTCTATTTTCCCCCAATTTTTTATTATTTTTATTTGTTTGTAATTTGCGGATTTTTCTGTGTTTTTGTTGTCAATCTTATGTTATTTTGTGTTTTCGAGCTCGTATATGGTATAACCTTTGTTAACTGAAAGTATTGGGACCCTTTGATATTCATTTTCACTGATCAAGTAGATGGGAGGCATGAGTCCTTCAAGCATGCGATTTTGGATAAGGATTGGTAAGAAACATCCTTTTTTCCTCGCTTCCTCACTTGTCAATTTAATTTAATTTTGGTTTCTTATTATCTATAATCTTCAAATTTAGTGTACAAGTTGTGTTTAAGTGGAATTTAGTGTATAAGTTCTAAATTACTCATTTCTTCTTGTTTGTAATATAATTATATGTTTTCTCATAATTCGCGATGGCTTAAAGAAAAAGGATCATTTATATATTTAGTGTACAATTTGGGTTTAAGTTGGTCAGGGTGATGTACAGGGGAATGGAGTTGGGGCGCACCAAGCGGGTGTGGTCCAGGGGTCGAGTGTGGTGCACGGTTCGGGTGTGGTGGGGCAGTATGGTGGCGTAGGTGGAGTGACTATTTATGGTTGTGCTATATTACTGTAAACGCCTTCAATAGATCGTAATTTTACAAAGCAAGTCAACTCACTTACATAATGTGATATCTTTCAGTTGATTGCAGATACACTACCTTTCTAGTTCCAATATTGATGGAACATATGAATATTGTGAAAGACTTGATGGAAAAGACTCGAAGATTATAATCTTGCTCAGAGAAGGTGGAAACATCTAAACGATTTAGCCCAAGGAAAGATGGTGCAGGAAGACACTCTGCTGTTTGAAGATGAGTTGCAAGATGAAGATTACTTTCCAAGTTTGCCTTTTGCTGCAATGTTTTCTTGTTTTAAGGTAATAAGCTATTTACACAAAGCATTTGAAAGAGTAAAATGTCCTTGTGATTAAGTATTTCTAATTTCCCGTGTTTAATATGCCACTGTAATTATTATCTGTTTATTTTTTGTTTTTTTTAATAACACACTCATAGTTTCTTCTTCACTTTGACAAGGTTTGAACCTTAAACCTCCCGTAAAAGGGATAAATTGATACTTCAGGCTTCAAGCTTAGAGCCTTTTGGTTGTTATCTGTTCATTTTGATCACATTATTTGGAAAACTTCCATATTATAGTTTGGTAGCATTTAATATAACATGAGATCCTGCATTTTGGTAATTATTAGAATGCGAATTGTAGCTTGGAACTTTATGTCATCATCATACTCTATATACCATAGAATCCTTTGACTTAATTATACTCTAGAACTGTTTATCAGGAATCAAAGATGATACACCACGTGCTACTTGCCCTTTCCCTTCATGCACCTCTTTCTTCTGTATACTGAACTACAACTATTGATACGATTATAAATGGAGAGTTCTATGTATTTGCTATTTCGATGAAGTACGCGTGATGGTGATATAAATTGTGCGCAGAAGAATCTGATGTTATGAATCAGCACTTGTCGCTATGCTTTTAATGAAAAACTGAAACTGGATTAGCTAAATTTGTAACTAAAGTTTGCAGCTTATGGATAATAGAAAATAGGGCAGAGCTGGAGTTTATAATTGGTGAAAGTAAAACAACGGCCACCAAAACCAACTCAACTACTTAAATTCAGTACTAATATGGAAACAACAATGATAACTGTGCATTTCTGCATATATATATATATATAAATATATTAAGTTATATAGGTTTTTATGTCCTAAATATTAGTAATATATCCAAAAGTATTTAAGCTGTCTTACCTAGTAAGAACAATATTCTATAGTTGTGTATCTAACTATTTTCTGTGTGCCTAATCAGGCCATAGGTTTGAAGGTCACTTGCTTATTATGCTATTGTTCAGAAGGGGACAATATGCCTGATTCTTTCCAGTTGGCTAAAGCAGCAAACAAAGATATTCAAGGTGAGTTGTTTTTTTAAACACTTTTATATTTAAGTTAATCCCTTTTTCTATTCGGAGGTGTATTTGTTACATTTTTATAATCCATCGAGGCTCCTGCATGCATAAGATATCCAAATGCATAAGATATCCAAAATTTGACTATATTGAAATATTTTCATACTTTCTATGCATATATGCTCTAAAAAGTTAAGTCGGAATTGTTGTAAAGAAAGAAAAGGCAATAGTAAACTAGTGTAACATGTAATACATGTTTTTGTAGCTACTCTCAGATTCAAGCATTTTTTTATGAATCAAGTGGAGTGGAAAATGAGATAGAGGCTTACTTAGATAATTTAGTTTACCTTTACGTGGTGATCATGTTTTATTTTCTTCTTTTGTGAAAATTTGATATGTGAATGACTTGGTAAATTTATTTACGCTTGATGTCAATGAGATGGTATCCTCTTCCTTTTGCTGGATATGCTCCCTATGAAGAATCTGTTTTAAACTTTAACTTCTAAATTCTATCACATCTCTTATTACTTCAACCTGGAGCATTAATGTTGTATGTATATATGCATCAGGTGTGTAAAATTGTAGTTGTTATAGAATATATAAGTACAATACTTTTGCATGGGGTATATATATAGGGTATTGTATGGCCTAACCTTTATTTTTTTCTCATTTCAGCTTTAACGACTATATATTTGTTAATGAATGCATACGTGTCAAGTTCTCGGCAGCTACTAGCAGGAAGTGGAACATGTTTTGGGATGTAGATTAGATGGTTGTATTGGTTAAATTTATTATGATTTCCGTAGATTGTAGACTGGTTATGAATGTAGTTGAGATTATTAAATTTGGAATGTATTAGATTAATGTAATATATTTTCAAATTTTGCAGTCAATTTCACACTTTTTGATATTAGTTTTTCATTTTTCTTCCTGGTAAATTATTACAGTAGCTTCATAAAGTGTTAGAGTAGGTTGTTCAAAGTGTTACCCCTGGTAAAAATTTGATGCTACCACTGTGGAACTCATATGCCACATCACCACTATAAACCTACATGCCATGTCATCGCTGTGGGCCCCACTGGTGGGCCCCTTTTTTTTTGGAAAATCTAAGTGCAAAGGTAATATACATAATGTGATACTATAGACACAGATTGATGTTACCTTTGACTGCTATTGTAACACAAATGTCAATGTTACACCAGGGTAAACGTAATGTTACCTTAGGGGCCAAGGGTAACTCGAAAAAAAGCAACTTAATTTTTATGTTACCTCAGGTCTTTTGGATGGCTATCGTAACATTATTTTGGCCTGTTGTAACATTTTTTTGATGTTGCTATAGGCCCTCTATGGTGTAGTGAACAAAATGGTGTGGTGGAAAGGAAGAATAAATCAGTCATTGAAGCTGCAAGAACTATGCTTGAAGAATCAAGGCTGCCAACTTACTTTTGGGCAGAAGCTGTGAATACAACATGTTATACTCAGAATATCTCTTTGATCAATCAAGCAAAAAGCATGACTACATATCAGATATTCAAGAATAGGAAGCCAACTCTAAATTTTCTTCATATCTTTGTATGCAAATGCTACATTCTAAGGAATCAAACTGCACAACATGGAAAGTTTGATGCTAAAGCAGCTGAAGGAATTTTTGTTGGATATGTTGTTGGAAAAGCATATAGAGTCTACAATCTCAGAACAAAAATTGTTATGGAATCTGTATATGTTGTGTTTGATGACAAGAAGATTGAAGGACTAAAAGATAAAGGTTTCCATGACAACCTCAAATTTAATAATGTTGAGATGACTTGTGATAATAGTGATGATGATAGTGATCAAGAAATTGTGGCTAAGGATAATGCAGAAAAATCTATCTCCAATGATGCACAAAATTCAGCATCAGTCGAGATAGAAAATGCATCATCCGTCTGGAGACAATCAGCTTCATCCGTCGGGATACAAAGTGCATCAACCGTCGGAACAATCAGAGAAGCTAAGAGTCAAAATAGATCACTTACAGACAAAACTCCTTCTTCAAATCAAAGATCCACAAACTCAGGGGGAGTTTCTTATAATCAAAACTCAGTCATACATCAAGACAATAATGAGGCCTCTTCATCTAGAGATAATCTACCATAACAGAGAAAATGGACTAGAGATCATCCTTTTGAACTCATTATTGGTGATGTATCTTCTAGAGTTCAAACAAGAAAAGCAACTCAAGAAGAATGTCTGTATAGCAGCTTTCTATCTCAGGAAGAGCCTAAAAGGGTAGAAGAAGCTCTGTTGGATCCTGATTGGGTTTTAGCTATGCAAGAGGAGCTAAACCAATTTGAGAGTTCCAAAGTATGGAAGCTGGTACACAAGCCTAAAAGAAAGAATCCAATTGACACCAAGTGGGTATTTAGAAACAAGATGGATGAAAATGGCATAGTTGTCAGAAATAAAGCTAGATCGGTTGCTAAGGGCTACTGTCAACAAGAAGGAATAAATTTTGATGAAACTTTTGCTCCTGTTGCAAGACTTGAAGCCATCGGAATTTTCTTAGCCTATGCAGCCCATGCCAATTTCAAAGTCTATCAAATGGATGTCAAAAGTGATTTTCTGAATGGAGATTTGGAGGAGGAAGTCTATATCAGTCAGCCTCTTGGTTTTGAAGATCCAAATTTTCCGGAAAATGTCTACTATCTATTGAAAGCACTTTATGGATTGAAGCAAGCACCTAGAGCCTGGTATGATACTTTGTCAAAGTTTCTCTTAGAAAATCACTTCACAAGAGTTACTGTTGATAAAACTTTATTCTTTAGAAATGTTAATGGCTCTAGTATACTTGTTCAAATTTATGTAGATGCTATTATATTTGGTTCTACAGATGAAAAACTTTGCAAAACGTTTGCCAAATTGATGCAAAGTAAGTATGAAATGAGCATGATGGGAGAACTAACTTATTTTCTTGGTTTATAAGTTAAGCAAGTTAGTGATGGAAAATTCATTAGTCAAACCAAATATATTTATGATCTTTTAAAGAAATTTGATCTAATGGATTGCAAATCTGCAAAAACTCCCATGGCCACTACAACTAAACTTGAATGAAACACTACTGAAAAGTCTGTAGATATTTCAAGCTATAGAGGCATGGTTGGCTCACTTTTGTACTTAACAGCTAGTAGGCCAGATATAATGTTTTCTACTTGTCTCTGTTCTAGATTTCAGGCTGATCCTAGAGAATCTCATTTAATAGCTATAAAGAGGATTTTCAGATATCTCAAGGGAACACCAAAACTTGGCATTTGGTATCCTAGAGATTCTGATTTTGATCTAACTGTTTATTCAGATGCAGATTATGCAGGTTGTAAAATTGATAAAAAAAGTACAACATAAACTTGTCAATTTCTAGGAAACAAGCTGGTTTCCTGGTTCAGTAAGAAGTAAAATTCAGTTTCTACCTCTACAACTGAAGCTGAATATATTGTTGCTGGTAGTTGCTGTGCACAGATTTTATGGATAAAAAATCAATTGTTGGACTATGGTGTACAGGTGAATAAGATTCCTATTTTCTGTGATAACACAAGTGCTATTGCCATTACTGAAAATCCAATATAGCATTCAAGAACAAAGCACATAGACATCAGGTACCACTTCATTAGGGAACATGTAATAATTGGTACTGTGGAACTTCATTTTGTTCCAAGTGAGAAGCAACTTGCAGATATCTTTACCAAGCCACTTGATGAATCAACCTTCACTAGGTTGGTAAGTGAGTTAGGTATGCTTAATTATTCCTAAATCATTTTTGATAATTTTGCAAGTTGAAATGCAGCCAGAAACTTAATAGATTTTTCTGCTTTGGATGAAAATTTGGCTAAGTCAAAATTTACATCTCGACGGATGTTCATTATCCATCAAGTTTGATCATCCATCGAAATAGAATAGCCAGGTAAAAATCAATTACTTTTCTGGATTATTTTAAACCCCACGGATAATTGTTTTATTCTCATCCGTCGAATTGTCTACATCTTAGCTGTTAAAATTCTGAACATTATCCATCGGATTTACTTATAATCTGTAAGTATGTCACGAAGGATAATTGACATAATTTTGACAGTTTATTTTACATTTAAACGGCTATTTTGGGCAATTTTTATTGGGTCTTTAATTTTTACCTTTAAATTTTATCCCATTTTATCTGAGAATACATAAAAGCCTTATTCCAAGTTCATTTTAGCTTTTATCTTTCTCTATTGCAATTAACTGCTTTCTTCTTCCTCAAAGCAAAATCCTCTTTCTTTTTGCAAATTTCCTTACTTTAACAATGACACCAGTAGTCAAGATCATGTCTCAATCATGATTTATCTATGAGAAGAACAGTTTCGTGGCTCTTGTGAACAAAGAGATTCCAACCTCTGAAGATCATCACAAAATGATGTATTTTATGAAAGAATGCAAGCTTAGCTATGCCATGCTGGAATCACCCACAATCTAATGTGAAGTTGTGGACCACTACTGTGTATCAGGCAACTGACAAAACAATTACACTCTCCATTAAAGGTAAGGAATTTTGTATTAAAAGTGATACTATCCAAGCATGCTTTAAAATTCCTGAAAACACTACTACTAAACCACACACAAATGCTGATTTAGTTAACTTACTTAATTCTATTGGCTATGCACGTCCTATCACTAAGTTCAGTGAGATTAGGAGGCTAGTTCTTAGGAAAGAGTGGAGTTTTCTGTGTGATGTAGTTACCAAAGTGTTTTCTGGTAAGATAAGCAACTTTGATTCTATCAATACTACCATGCTTAACATGCTCTACATGCTACTTACTGATAATTATTATAATCTTAGTGATGCTATAATGTTTGAGTTAGGTTACAAGTTAGGGGAGATCAAAAAGAGATCTAGAAATGTTTATTATGCTAGATTATTTATGATTATTTCTAACCATATTTGTGAGGACATTTTAATTGAGAACCCAACCAACAAACTGGATTGTTGGGTTCAAGAAAGGAGAATAATTGCAGATTTAAACAGAGCTGATCACCATAAGGAAGTGCCCCTTGTTTATTTGCCTATCATGGAGGGCCCTCAGGTAAGTGAGGTAAATTCTTCTATCTTTAATCTTTCTACCTCTCAAGTTTCTTTACCATTGACTGTGGCTATGGCATCTGTATCAATGAACCAACAGATGTCTACCTAAGCCACAAAATCCAAACCTTCAAAATCCAAATCAAAGAAACCACACTCTGGTGTCTCTCAAAAGATGCTAGTTTGAAAATCTACCAAAAGCAAAAAGGGGAGTGTGCAGGAGGGTAAGATTGGTGAGGGACAGGGTGAACATAAAAAAAACCCTAAGAATAAGGATGGTGAGGTGAGTGTACCCAAACCTAGCCACACCACAGTTTCCCAACAAACTGTGGTGCTTAATAAGGAATTTAGCACATCTCTAGTTTCATCATCTCAAAAGGATGGTACTATTGGAACAAGCTCCCAACCAAAAGCACATGTCAAAAGGGCTAGGGACACAAACTCACCCCAAACTTATATAAGAAAGAAGAAATCTAGAAAACTTGGGGATGCACAGCGATCACACACAGTGCAAACTGCAACTAAAAACTCAGTCACTGCACCTTCTCAAATTCAGTTTGATGTGACTTCAATAAATGTGGAGTCACATCCAAAATCTTTAACAATAGAAGCACCAAACACACAAAACTCTCCCACCAATTCTCAGGATGTGGATATGATTCACACATCAACCCCTGATTCTCCTTCTTTAACTCTGTTGGAGAAGCCAAAACTCAGTACAGGTGAGCATCATCTTCTAGATGATTTGTTGGCTCACTTGCCAATTCTTTCAGGAACTATTGAGACTTCTGTGCCTAAATAATCATCAATCTGCACATAATCCATAATAGTTTCCACTCCAAACTCTATCATTTCTTATATTCCGATGGATATTGTTCATTCTTCAACTAGTGATTGTATCCTGATGGATGTTCCTAACAGCAGTCATCCATCGACTATCCTAACTACTACCCCGATGGATGTTACTCATCCGTCGGTACTCTCTACACAAGCTGAATTTTCAATAATTTTTATAAGTGTAGATGAGCTAGTGGTTGTACAATCACTCCTAGGATTGAGGGAAGGGAGTGAACAGAGTGAGAGGCTGAGTTGCTCTCAGGCAAAAGGAGATGAAAAGAGAGAAATTATGCAGGCTATTTCTTCCAGCCTGGAAAAAGTGAGTGAGGAGAGTTCCACCTTAGTAGGTGAAGGTGAGGGTGTGAGAGTGATGAGCCAAGGGGAGCCCTTGATGCAAGAAAGAGAGATAATGAGAGAAAAACAGGTACAGTTGTATGGGAAGAGCCCATTGTAAGCGAGTTAATGGATGTCAATGAGGCTGAAAAGAAACAACTAATTCAGCAAGAATATCAAGTTATCTTAGATTCTGTTTCTTATGAAGCCGAGGCATTAACTCACCCTATTTCAGCTTATCAAGTTCTAGCTGAACAAGACAATGTGGTTGCTGAAAGAATGCTAAATTTGGTGTATACAACTGCCTCCATGCAAAGAGCTAAAGATGCCATCTCAGCCATGCCTCCCACAGCTGGTGATGATATTGACTATGGAACTGGTGGTTCTGAGGATCTATTTGGGGATGAAGATGATGAAGAAGAGGAGCCCATGGATTTAGGGGGAGAAGTTGGTTCAAGCAGGAATGCAAATATTCCATCATGGATGTTCAACAAAGAATGCAGTGAACATCATTTCAAGTCAACCCTGATCTCTTTCATCAAGCAAACCAATACAGCTCTTCAAGCCTCCACAGATGCCAACACTACAAGTCTGCTACAAGCTCATCTCAACTCTCTTCAATTACATCAAATATCAAATCTCAAACAGACTCAGGAGGTAGATGCAATCAAAGCCTCTATAGATGATATGAAGAGTGATGTATCTGACAGATTGGAGTCTAAGCTTCCTGAAGCTACAATGAGAGATCTACATCAAAGACTTAGAAAGGAGTTTGAAATAAACTCCAAAATTGATGCTATTAATAGAAGGGTGATTAACCTAGAGAGTGAGCTCACTAAAATCAGACTCAATCAAGCTCATCAAACTATGCTTTTTCAATAGCTAGTGGCTGCACATACCAAACCTAAAACTTCTCAACTTGATGCTAACAAAAAGGGGGAGAAAGGCTCAATTACCTCAGTTAGTCAAGGAGCTGCAAGTGAGGGGGAGACAGTGCTAAAGATAAATGTCACCAAGGTAATTGTTCCAGAAATTACCTTCACTAAGCCACCAGTGATGAACAGTATAGATTTGATCAATATCAAGGCAGTTGAACTGAATGAAATGTGGGAGGAAATTGACAAGAAGATTGAGAAGAAATTTGGTCAAATAGAGAAACCAGAAAAAATCTTTAATCACTTCTCTCAATTCAAACAAATCCCAGTGAATGAAATGAGTCTGGGTAACTTGGAAAAGGGCCAACCTTCATGTATAAAGTCTCAAAAAGCCAACTTGGTTTTGAATCCCAAAAGAAATTATCCAAAGTCATCTGACAAGAATCCCTTGGACCTTATGTTTGAGACTTCAAGGCCAGATGAAGAAGCTGTTGGCAAGGTCCATTGTATTCTTCAAAGATCCAACTGACTCTCTGCTAAAGAGAAGAATTGCTAAGATCTACAAGAATGTGAAATAAATATGTGTGGTGGCTGGACACCCTCAGTTTGTACTAGCAAAGAAGAAATAAAAGGAAAGAATAAAGAAAGAAAAGAAGGAAGCTGCTTTAGATGCTAAGAAACTCAAATAGAAGAAAAAGCAAGCTGCTATAGTAGCCATGCTTCAAGTTATGAAAACTGCAACTGAAAATTCTGAGAAACAACCTGTGGTAGCTGAAGATCAAGATCAGAAAATGCACAAGGAACCTCAACAGAAAAGGAAGTTTAGATACAAAATCCTTCCCAAAAGAAGATTGGACTTCAATGATGATCAGATGGAAGATTACATTCTAAACCAGTCTACATCTACAACTCAAAAATCCAAGCCCTCAGTGGTACAAGATGAATTTAAGGTGGATCCTACAAAGAACTTTCTGAAGGGTTTTTAGCACATAAACGCAGCGAAAACGTAAATTTAAATCTTAAAAAAAACCGAAACCCTCCGCAGGATCCATGCGAAAAATAATATTTAATTCGTAGTTCAGTATGTTTACCTTAAGAAGCTTTACGTTAATGGAAAGATGGAGGTCCTTAATGGCGATCCAAAAACGATGAACGGAGATCCTTAACAGCTGCTCCTCAAGTGTGAAGCACTCCACCGGTATCCACCAAGAAAACGATGTAATGAAGGAGGAGGAGATTGAGGGAATTAGGGTTTTGTAAATCTTTTTGGTTTAGGCAAAAATAGGGTTTATAATAGTATATTTATAGGCAAAATTTTCAGCTGAAAATTTTCCCATAAAATATTATTATTATCAACCCTTTATTATTCTCACTAATAATTAAAACACCTTTTAATTATTAATCCTTTTTCTAAACTCTTTAGAAATAATTCTCTCACTTGATTTAATTTCCAAAAAATAAATTCTTAATTACTAATATTAAGAACCTTTTCTTAATTAATTTATAATCAATTAAATCTCATTTAATCAATTATTAAATTTTCCAATTAATTAATTATTTATTTCATAAATAAATAATTATCAACCATTATTAATTAATTCCTCCACCATTAAATCATTCTCTTTTATGGTGTGACCCTGTAGGTTCAATATTAAGCCGGTAGTAGAAATAAATAATAATAAAACTATTTTATCATTATTTATATAAATTCTCTAATTCACTAAATATGATTAATTAATTAATCATATTTATTCTACATCGTGAGGGATACTTCTCAGCATATCGCGACTATCCGGATAATACGAATTCACTGCTTAGAATACCAAGAACCTATTCAGTGAGTAGTTACCGTACAATTAATTCCTTCTACCCTGCAATGTCACAATTAAATACAAGGCATGGAACTTGTGTCAAGCCTATCTTATTTAATCACTTGCTTTCCCATTCACTATGCTTAGTTCTATTTAATGTAAATTAGAAACTCCTTTCTAATTTCATTCACTCTGGCCAGAGATTCCTGAACTAACATAAGTGGATCAACATTAAACATTCTCTTCCTACACTGGAAGGGGTAGATCCTTTATTGATCATACTCTATCTTCGTGTACAAATTTCTATACCTGGTAGAGCCCTTATAATTGTCCCTTGAGACTAAGAACTAAACCAAAGCATAGTTCAGTGTACACAAGATGACTATGATGACCTCAAGTCTAAGGATACTTGTACAACTATCACTATGTGAACAACTGCTGACACGTGAGTGAACTCCATCAGTTGTTCAGCTGTGTGAGTCATGTTCAGTGAACTTATTCTATAATAAGCACCTACATACTAGCTATAGTGTCACCACACAAATGTCTATGAGAACAGACATCCTTCATAATGAAGCAAGCATAGTATGTACCGATCTTTGCGGATTATTAATTACCAGTTAGTAATCCTAAGACCAGGAACTATTTAAGTTTAGAGTTATCATCTTTTAGGTCTCATTATTATGATCTCATCACAATCCATAAAAAGCTTTACTCCAAACTATGGTATATCTTATTTAAACATTTAAATAGATAGAGCCCGCAATAAAAACAAAATAAGCCTTTTATTAATATCAATGAAATCAAAACAGATTACATAAAAGTTATTCCTAAATCCTCATACATGATTGGACTTAGGACATATCTCTTTCAATCTCCTACTTGTACTAAAGCCAATCACTCTGGTATCTAATACCCATCTTGTCTTTATGACGATCAAAGTGACTCTGAGAAATTGGCTTTGTGAGTGGGTCTACTACGTTGTTATGTGTGTCAACTCTCTCGATGTTGATATCTCCTCTTTCAACAATCTGAATTGCACCACCATTCAGAGTAAACATGTACCCTGACATGGATTTGCTATCACTTTCTGATTGAAAACTAGAGTCAGTATAACCCTCTATTTTCAACTCAGATTCACCACCAAAAACAAGAAAAATGTCTTGAGTCCTTCGCAAGTACTTAAGGATGTTTTTCACTGCTTTCCAGTGGTCTTCACCTGGATTGGATTGATATATGCTCGTCACACTAATTGAATAAGCAACATCAGGCCTTGTACACAACATCGCGTACATGATAGATCCTATTACTGAAGCATAAGGAATCTTACTCATACGCACTCTTTCCTCATGTGTCTTAGAAGACATTTTTTCGGAAAGGGACACTCCATGGCTCATCGGTATGAGACCTCTTTTGGAGTTTTCCATGCTAAACCTTTTAAGCACTTTCTGGATGTATGTACCCTGGGTAAGACCTATCATTCTTCTAGATCTATCTCTATAGATCTTCATACCGAGAATGTAGGATGCTTCTCCCAAGTCATTCATGGTGAAGTTATTTGATAGCCATACTTTGACTGATTGTAGCATCGGTATATCATTTCCTATAAGAAGTATGTCATCCATATACAATACAAGAAATGTTACCGCACTCCAACTAACCTTCTTGTACACACATGGTTCATCTATGTTTTTGATAAAACCAAACTCTTTGATTATCTCATCAAAACGGATGTTCCATCTATGAGAATCTTGCCTTAAACCATATATGGTTCACAGCAGCTTACACACTAGGTGTTCATTTCCATTGGAAAGAAAACCCTCTGACTGTGTCATATACACTTCCTCCTCAAGTTCCCATTGAGGAAGGCCGTTTTCACGTCCATTTGCCAGATTTCATAGTCGTAGTAAGCAACAATCACAAGCAAAATCCGAATTGATTTTAACAGGGCTACAGGCAAAAAAGTTTCATCAAAGTCAATCCCTTGCCTTTGTTTGAATCCTTTTTCCACGAGCCTGGCCTTATAGGTCTCCACCTGGCCATCTGCTCCAATTTTTCTTTTGTATACCCACTTGCACCCAATAGGCTTAACACCTTCAGGCGCCTCAACCAGAGTCCATACTTGGTTGGTATACATAGATTCCATTTCGGATTTCATGGCACTATGCCATTTCTCTGAGTCAACATTACTCATAGCCTCATTATAGGTCACAGGGTTGTCATCATTAATGATTGACAACTCATTATCATTCTCAATGATAAGGCCATAATACCTCTCAGGTTGGCGAGACACTCTCCCTGTCCTACGAATGGGCTGTTCCACAGAAGGTTGTTCAGTCTGAACAGGTGTTTCCACTTGATCCGTAGTAGTTTGTGCTTCTTGAACTTCATCAAGTTCAATTTTGCTCCCACTATTTCCTTCAAGGATAAACTCCTTTTCCAAGAAGGTAGCATGTATGGAGACAAACACCCGATGATCGGTGTAAAAGTAATACCCCAAAGTCTCTTTAGGATATCCCACAAAATTACATTTTACGGATCGAGATTCCAGCTTATCTGGGTCAACTTTCTTGACATAAGCTGGACATCCCCAAATCTTAACGTGTTTAAGACTCAGTTTCCTTTCTTTCCATATCTCATATGGTGTTTGATGAACAGATTTGGAAGGCACCTTATTCAGTAAATATGCTGAGGTTTCCAATGCATAACCCCATAGGAATACTGGAAGATTCGCATAGCTCATCATGGACCGAACCATGTCTAACAAAGTTCGATTTCTCCTTTCAGATACCCCATTTAACTGTGGAGTATATGGAGGAGTCCACCGGGAGACTATACCATTTTCTTTGAGATAATCTAGAAACTCTCCATTCAAGTATTCACCACCTCGATCTGATCGAAGAGTTATAATACTGTGTTTGGTTTGTTTCTCCACTTCATGTTTATATTCTTTAAACTTTTCAAAGGCTTCAGACTCGTGTTTCATCAAATACACATATCCGAATCTAGATCTATCATCTATGAAAGTAATGAAGTATAAAAATCCACCCATGGCTTGCGTAGACATTGGTCCACATACATCTTTGTGTACCAATCCTAGCAAATCTGCAGCCCTCTCTCCACGTCCACTAAATGGAGATTTGGTCATTTTACCCAATAGACAAGACTCACATGTAGGATATGATTCAAAATCAAAGGGGTCAAGTAACCCTTCCTTATGCAATGTCCACAGTCTATTTTCACTAATATGACCTAGCCTACAGTGCCATAAATAGGTCAGATTTTCATCATCTCGTTTTCTTTTATTAGTTTGTTCAATCTGAAGTAAATCATGCTCTACGTCACATACATACAGAACATTATTTAAAATGCCACGTCCAAAAATAACATTATCTCTAAGGATAGAACATTCATTATTCTTAATAATAAATGAAAAACCATCCACATCCAACATAGGAATAGAAACAATATTCCTCACAATAGAGGGAACGTAATAACAATTATTCAAAATAATAGTCTTGCCCGTAGGCATATGTAAACTAAATGATCCTACAGATATGGCCGCAACCATTGCTCCATTGCCCATACGTAGAATCACCTCATCTTTTTCAAGAGTCCTACTTCCCTTTAGTCCTTGCAATGAATTGCAAATAAGAGAACCACAGGCGGTATCTAATACCCAAGTAGAAATTTGACCTAGTGACATATTAACTTCGATCATGAACATGCCTGAATCAGAAGCGGTAGTCTTACTACCCTTCTTCTTCTTCAATTCTGCAAGGTAAACCTTGCAGTTCCTCTTCCAGTGCCCCAACTTGTTACAGTGAAAACAAACAGCTAAATTAGGACCAGTCAACTTGTGAACATCTAGTATGCTCCAGAGTGATAGTGTAGAAGACATGACGAATATAGTAAATCTGTAAATGATAAACACATAACAACACTTAGCAAACATTCAATTTCATTTTAAAACACTATATGAATCGGGTCTTTATTCATAAGTATCTTCCACTAGTTTATCTAATTTTTTCAACCCCCTAAGTGAAAATTAAGCATTCATAATGCTAGTGGGAATAGGGAACCTACATTCCATCACACAACCTCGGCTGTGGCACGAAACGTCATGTGATGTTCAATAGGAAGACAACTCTTATCAATTACATCTTATGTTATTCCCTAATATAAGTTTAGCCTCTTGAATAATTGAGTCACGGCTGTTGCATGACAAACTCAATATTCTAAGTCAAGTCTAACCCAACATTTCGTACAATTGAATCAGCCTCCAACGGCCCACGGCTGTAGCACGTACCGACCTTTAGATTCTAATTCAATGTACACATCTCAATGTAATAGACAAGTATTTCTTATTTCGAAATCAAAGCCCTCGGCTGTAGCACGAAATGAAAATGATTTAAAAATAAGAACCACTTTCTACCATGTTGGAAGGCTATGACCGACACAAGCCCATTGTGTCATTGGCCAATTACTACTTGATATTATTTAATTTTAGAGGGATTATAGTATGTTACAATCATAATCATATTATAAAGATATTCTTCCTTTTAAATTAAATATTTCAAATCAATAATCGATAATCAGATGATTCCCAGATCGGGTGGAGCATTGTCAAGAGGCGTCACTTAATAACCCTTTCTTACAGATAGAAATCTGTTGTTGATAGAATCATCCTTTCTCTCAATATTAAAAATTCATATTCAATTACGTGTTTCATAAACACAAGAATCTCATGATCGTATTCATAATATTTATTGTTAAGGCAAGAAACGATTCCTATTCTAGATTTTCTAGAGCACGCCTTATATTGATTTAAGTTCACCTAAATCTATCATCGCATGGTAAACATAGGCATATATCTCATATATAAAATTAAATAAACACGTAAATGTAAAGTGAAATAAAGTAAATGTGTTTGGTTATGGCCCCATCCTATGTGATCTTTATCAAGCTCATGATAAAGATCAAGGTCAATCCAATATGGTGATGGAAATAAATACAACTACTTATTACATAAGTCTTCTTCTTTATTTAGACTTCTTGTATGCCTCGTCTTCTTCTTTGTATCACCTCCATTGGATAGCCTTCTTGAGTCTTCAATTACATTAAATGATTGAAAGTAAAACTAATCTAATGAACTTACACGAATAACTCGAGTTACATTCGAGATTTATGATTACAAAGATTGACGACATGCAAGTCGTATTTAAAACCAAAATCAAAACCATTACACTAAGGTCGAAAGGCCAAAACCATCCACCATGATCATACAAAACATAAAAGCATGTTAAAACACATAATCTGATCTTAACATATCATATTATCCATGATCTAATCATAAAAAGAAAATATGACAAAAATCAGAAAAATCAGAATCAAATCAGAAAAACAAGAATCACTGTTTACGGGCAGTAAACGACGTCAAACGCCTTACAGATGAGTCGTTGATAGATTTTGCTATCAGTTTTGTTCAGACGCTCGTTTACCTATGGAATAGGGTATTCGTTTGCGTAAATCGAACACCAGACCCAGATTTTAGCAAATCTGCAGCAGCCAATTCAGAATCCGTATCTAATATGATTCTCATAATTAGAACAAACATAAATCATGTATATATCAGTATATATACAGATTACATAATCATCTTATAATTATACAACTCACATGAATATCATATATTCAAAACCATACATATATAAACATATTATATCAACATCAAATCATGGCGAATCACGTACATGCTCATATATCGAAAACAGTTAAACACATAAACGAATTAAAAACTTTTCGCAAGTAGCTCTGATGCCATTGAAGGGTTTTTAGCACATAAACACAGCGAAAACGTAAATTTAAATCTTAAAAAAAAAAACCGAAACCCTCCGCAGGATCCATGCGAAAAATAATATTTAATTCGTAGTTCAGTATGTTTAACTTAAGAAACTTTACGTTAATGGAAAGATGGAGGTCTTTAATGGCGATCCAAAAACGATGAACGGAGATTCTTAGCAGCTGCTCCTCAAGTGTGAAACACTCCACCGGTATCCACCAAGAAAACGATGTAATGAAGGAGGAGGAGATGGAGAGAATTAGGGTTTTGTAAATCTTTTTGGTTTAGGCAAAAATAGGGTTTATAATAGTATATTTATAGGCAAAATTTTCAGCTGAAAATTTTCCCATAAAATATTATTATTATTAACCCTTTATTATTCTCACTAATAATTAAAACACCTTTTAATTATTAATCCTTTTTCTAAACTCTTTAGAAATAATTCTCTCACTTGATTTAATTTCCAAAAAATAAATTCTTAATTAATAATATTAAGAACCTTTTCTTAATTAATTTATAATCAATTAAATCTCATTTAATCAATTATTAAATTTGCCAATTAATTATTTATTTTATAAATAAATGATTATCAGCCATTATTAATTAATTCCTCCACCATTAAATCATTCTCTTTTTTGGTGTGACCCTGTAGGTTCAATATTAAGCCGGTAGTAGAAATAAATAATAATTAAACTATTTTATTATTATTTATATAAATTCTCTAATTCATTAAATATGATTAATTAATTAATCATATTTATTCTACATCGTGAGGGATACTTCTCAGCATATCGCGACTATCCGGATAATACGAATTCACTGCTTAGAATACCAAGAACCTATTCAGTGAGTAGTTACCGTACAATTAATTCCTTCTACCCTGCAATGTCACGATTAAATACAAGGCATGGAACTTGTGTCAAGCCTATCTTATTTAATCACTTGTTTTCCCATTCACTATGCTTAGTTCTATTTAATGTAAATTAGAAACTCCTTTCTAATTTCATTCACTCTGGCCAGAGATTCCTGACCTAACATAAGTGGATCAGCATTGAACATTCTCTTCCTACACTGGAAGGGGTAGATCCTTTATTGATCATACACTATCTTCGTGTACAAATTCCTATACCCAGTAGAGCCCTTATAATTATCCCTTGAGACTAAGAACTAAACCAAAGCATAGTTCAGTGTACACAAGATGACTATGATGACCTCAAGTCTAAGGATACTTGTACAACTATCACTATATGAACAACTGCTGACACGTGAGTGAACTCCATCAGTTGTTCAGCTGTGTGAGTCATGTTCAGTGAACTTATTCTATAATAAGCACCTACATACTAGCTATAGTGTCACCACACAAATGTCTATGAGAACAGCCATCCTTCATAATGAAGCAAGCATAGTATATACCGATCTTTGCGGATTATTAATTACCAGTTAGTAATCCTACGACCACGAACTATTTAAGTTTAGAGTTATCATCTTTTAGGTCTCATTATTATGATCTCATCACAATCCATAAAAAGCTTTACTCTAAACTGTGGTATAACTTATTTAAACATTTAAATAGATAGAGCCCGCAATAAAAACAAAACAAGCCTTTTATTAATATCAATGAAATCAAAACAGATTACATAAAAGTTATTCCTAAATCCTCATACATGATTGGACTTAGGACATATCTCTTTCACTTTCATGGTGAGCCAATAGTTCCCAAGGATGAGCCTATAGACTGGGATAGTTTGCCTCTTTCTGAGCTTAATTTACCAATCTTCAACAAGCTAAAGAAGACAAAGACAAGAGCAATCAAGAAGGTCAAGCCTATGAAACTCAAAACCAAAATCTTAACCAAAACTCAACCAACTGTCAACAAGAGAGATCTTCTATATATCTGTGACATCAAGGAATTTTCAGATATAAATCTCTACATGGATGAACTAGAAGAAGTGAGAGAAATTGATGCTCACAGGAATCTCCCTGAAAGAATGGTGTTCAAATACAAGGGTGGGAAAGAGACCATATGGCCCCTTCACAGGATTCTTCAAGAAAGCTGTTCTGTCTAGATAATGATCTTCTCATCATTCAAGAAAATTTTTGAATTTAATGTGACTGCCAAAAGAATGATTCTAAAGAAGATAGAAGAACTAAGGAGCAGCAAAGCCTCAAATGCACTCCCAAGGACTCTATCAATTCCCTTCACAGGAAATAGAGTGCACTTGAGGCCTTACTGGCTGATGGAATTCATGGATGGAACGGGTGTTAGGAGATTCTTCAGGATGGATGACCAATTTAGTATCTCAAGCAATGAGACTCTATTGGAAATGCAAGAAAAGCTAGATTTATCAAATGATGAAGAACATGAATTTCACAGACAACTCCAAAATCAAATAGAAGAGAACAACAGGATGCTTGGCAAGAAATTAAGACAATCAAGGAAATAGATCACATCTGCTCAGACTAGAGGAGCACCTTGAAAATGATTGTCAGAACTCTTTGTACACTTTACTTTTTTCAATTTTCAAATAAAATGTAGCACTTACAAGTTTTATCTACCATAATTTAATTTGTAAATTTAGGGTGTTTTGTTATCATCAAGTTTCTCTTAATTTATGGCTATAATTCCAGTAGACATAAATTGGGGGAGATTGTTAGGAATATGTTGTGAACTTGATGATAAGTTGAACAAAACACCTTAGTAGATTTAACTTAGTGTTTTGTAGCTCTCGACGGATATTCTACAATAGTCCCGACGGATTAACTTTATAGTCCCGACGGATGACAACTGAACATCCATCAAGAGTGTAGCTTATGTAATAATAAGTCTTGTATCACATGCCTGTAAACAAAAATGTATTATTAGATGCTGCAGGATTCTTTTAGTCATGTTAACTACTAGATTGATATGCAGAATAGGTTGGCTAATAATAAATATAAGATGTCTTGTAATTCTGTATAAGTGAAATAGAGTCAAGTGACAGATTGGCTCCCGACGGATGATCTACAAAGGCTCCCGACAGATAATCAACAAGGCTCCCAACGGATGACCAACATAGTCCCGATGTATGATCATATTCAAAATAGCAGTTGACAGTGACAACACAGTCACATGCATCGGTTGTTTGTAAATGGAATGTGGCAGCCTAATTGCAGGATTTAGAGAACAAAGAAGCATTACCATTTCCATGCAATTATGAAGATATTCAAAGATACTGGATAGAGTAATGAAGTAGCATGAAATTAGACTAGAAACAATTATTTTTTACTTGTTTGTATTTTTATCATGTAACTTGGTAGTATATAAACCAAGTGTAGCAAGTAGAACAAACTAACTAAACAAGCATTATTTTTCTGAGAGATATATAAAGATGTATTTGTTAAGCATCTCTTTGTAATTCTGTAAGTTCACTTGTAAGCAGCTGTGTGCTATTAAAGCATCACAGAGTTCTCATCTTTATATATATATATCTCTGGTGGATAAGTTTAAATCCACCAGAAAGTTTTAAAGCCTTGTGTTTTATTGCTTTGTGTTTTGATTTCCATTTTACTTTCATTCCGCTTTCTTGCAAAATCAAACACAGTTATATTTTAAGTAAAAAACATTCTTAAAATCAGAAAAAGAAGCCAAAATTACATTCAACCCCCCTTCTGTAATTCTTGTTGCATTGATTGGGAATAACAAATAGTAACTATTATATATAATATTTTAGTTATAATATATATAATTTAACATATTTTTATTTTGTTAGTTGAGTAGTAATCAGTAATACTTATTTAGTGAATTATAACTATTTTTTCAATCACTAAATTTATTATTTAAGTTATACTTTATATAAATTAAAAAAAATTATTTGTGATGTAATATTAAATATCATGTTACTAACATATCTTAGATTTCTTTTAACATGTCAATCCATGCATGTATTTGACTACTTAATAATATATTTATTTCAATTTTTTTTATGAACAAACGACTGATTAATTAAAACATAGAACTCAGTCAAAACAAATTACCAAACGGTCAACTACAATCTGATTGTGAAAAAAAACTAAAGAAATAATTGTATTATTTTCAGTTTGCTTAAAACATAGAATATGAAAGTTATTCAATATAAATGTATTACAATTACATCTCGAGTAATCCAATTTATATCGATTGTGAAACTAGTAATATCACAATTGACCTTCACATTTGGCTTTATTCAAAACGAAGATGAACCATGTGTTTACAAGAATGTTAGTGGGAGCCATGTGGCATTCCTAGTACTATATGTAGATGACATATTACTAATAAGGAATGACATACCTTATTTACAGACTGTTAAGACTCGGTTGGGAAATAGTTTCTCCATGAAGGACTTAGGCGATGCTACCTATATATTAGGGATCAGGATCTATAGAAATAGATCAAGGAAATTAATCGGCCTAAGTCAGAGTACATACATTTACAAAGTATTGCATCGTTTCGGGATACAAGAGGCAAAAATAGGATATGTCCCAATGTCTCATGGGATATTGATATCAAAAGATAACTTCCCTAAATCATTAGATGATAAGGGCCTTATGAGCAAAGTTCCATATGCTTTGGAAATTGGATCTTTAGTAATTTATTATATCTTTATTTTCTGCGATAAAATATTAGATTAATAAATGTCCTTTGAATATGATATGTAAATTTATATCTCTAAGTATGTGACTTAAAAATTAGATTATCAGAATAGTATTATTATTCCTAAACGTCCCTAGTCAAGTATTATTGTTAAGGGACGATAATAAATACGTTGAGACTAATGTGTTTGTTGACTGATGATCACATCTCATTAATCATAGGTATGGTGATACTGAAGTAAAAAACACAGGCACATGTATTAAATACATGGTGCTGGATTGACCCGTTGTGAGATACTACATGTCATAAGTTAATCTCATAGTGATAATGATGTATTGGTCCTTAGACCTGAAATCATTATATTTCTATACGAGAATTAATATACTTTGATACTATTGAAAGTTATCCTTGACCGTGTAATCATAAAAGTAGACATTGGGTATATTATGAATCGTATGAGAAATATGAATGATCTAGATGGGATTTAGCCCTCCCATATTAAAGGAGTGATATTATTGGCCTTTTGATTGAGTAAGACTATAATATGCATGGTCGTGCTCAAATACTGAATTTTTAATAGTTTACTCATTGATTAATGAAAGAAGGATTAAACGTTTGAAGAGGATGACACAATACATGCCTCGAGTTTGTCTATAATATAAGGCTAAAGGGATTATATTACATTGTACATTAACACGAAAGGTTTAATTGAATCACCAATTATTATTATTACTTGGGTAGCAATGATGTATTACTAGATGCCACTCATTGTTTATAATTTTATTATTAGTAAATAAAAATATTGCCATCGTAATAATAATCTAAAGGGTCACATACAAAGAATGTTTAAAATAGAGTGTTATTTAAATTATGAATTTAAATATTGTTTATTATTAATTCGAATTTAATTAAATTAATTAAGTGGGACTTGATTAATTATAAATATATTAGAATTTAAATTTAATAATAAAATAAACCCAAAACAGAATGGATCTTTTAGAAGCCCATTAGGTTTAGGGTTAGGCCTTAATCCTCTCTCTCCCCTATATATACATTAAGATATATAATTTTAGGGTTAGAAGTTGCATCACATTTTTAGAGAAAAACCCTAGAAGCTCTACATCTGAGAGAGGCTAGAGAGCAAGAAAAAGAGGAAGAGGCAACCAAATCGGCTAGTACCAGCTCCGGTGATTGTTGGACGATCGGACGTTCGTGATATTTGAAGAGCAGATCTTCGCAATGAGAGCTGTTGTGGTTCATCAAGATCAGATCTACCACTACAATCAGAAGGAAAGCTATATTTAAGGTACATGATCCTATTCTCCATAATCATCCAGTATTTATACATAGATACTGTGGTAGGATTCAAAATTATTGTTATTCCGCTGCGTTTTATATGCCCAAATTCCTAACAATGGTATCAGAGCTATATGTATAACGAGATGATTTGGTTACATGTTTGACAGTTTTTGAATATATTAAGCATGAAGCAGATTTTCCATGTATGTATGTTGATACTATTTATATGTGAGATTTAATATGCAAGTTGTTATGTTAAATTATGATCGAACTGTTATGTAGAGCTTTCTGGATATTCACATGAGAATATATGCATATGATGATACTAGCACGATATATTATTCCATGAATGATCAGTATACGATTTTTATGTTATGTATGATATCTGGTTTAATATAGTGATCTAAACTATTGGACAGATGGTGCATTGACATGATCCGTTCTACGGGGAATGATTAGTGTGTATATGATACATACTTCCGTAATTGCATATGATGTAGTAGGGGTAGAGACTGGTTCAGATATTATCTGTAGTTCTGAAATTGAGATTTCTGTACTATAACGGTCTTCCGTAGATGCACAGAACAAATTATCCGTTGATGGATTTATCCGTTGATGGATTTATCCGTTGATAGATTTATCCATTGATGGATTTATCCATTGATAGATTTATCCGTTGATGGACTTATCCGTTGATGGATTTATCCATTGATGGATTTATCCGTTGATGGATTTGTGTATTATCCGTTGAAACTGCATTTAATATAGTAGTGGCAGAGGCTGGTTAAGATATGATATTTAGTCCCGAAATTGAGATTTCTGTACTAGACTGGTCTTCCGAAATTAAAAATTCTCCTTTAAGCTGACCTGGTAGCTCGACCCCAGCCGGGGTCTGCCGCCACGGACCCCCGCTAGATCTTTTTCTCTCAAGTTCTTTATTTGTTTACTTGAGCATGGTGCTGGTTATGGCCTTAAGACCTTTAGATTAGAGTTTATGGTTTTGGTTTTATAAATACGACATGCATGTCATTTTCATTATTGTTGTGACTATTTTACCTCGAGTTTTCATATGTAAGTACATTAGTATAGGTTGTTTTATGTAATGTACTTCAAGAAGGCATGATCCAAGAGGAGAAGCAACTATCAAGACAAGAAGAATGAAGACTTGTAATTGTAATTGTATTTATATTATTCACCATAGATTGACCTTTATCCTTTCATTAGTTTAAGGATCACATAGGATAAAAGCCATAACAAAGCACCTTTATATAGCGCACTTTACATATTGATGTATGAATGTATGTATAGAATATTTAATAATGCATGCTTTAATTATATTAATCTTGCATGAATGTATGTATTAGATACGTCACCCATACCATGCCTTCTAAACAAGATAAAATCTGTAATGACTCAAGATTTAAAAGTTATAAATGATAAATAGGAATCTTTTTATTTCCGACATGGGGCGATTTTGTCAACAACGGGTTCATTGAACTTGTAAGGTTGTGGGTTTTAAGCTAGACCGGTGTGACCCTCCACTACCTGAAAATCAAACCATTGACGAGTATTGATTTGAAGCATTTTATTCAAGGAAAAATTGGGAATCTCTTTATGATGGGATCATGATCGTTATAAGACAAACAAAACCCTAATGTTTATATTAAGTTGTTTAGATGCCTTCCAATATGTCCAACGCGTTAACCCCTAGATCGATAAGGAGTGGGTTTGCTAGAGCGAAGTACTCCCATCTATCATGGGATGGCGTGTTGAAGTATATGATACTTTTTAGACCTTTGGGTTTGACTTAGCTAAGTTACCACAATAGGATTGTGAATTTAGAGACATAGAGTTTGGTGAGATTTATTGGATAAATATGAATAAATATTGTTCCACTAAACTATCCAAGAGTTATATAGTTGATATAATTGACAAATGTTTTCTACCTTATTGAATCATGTTTTAGGAGTAAATCCAAAGCTGAACTAAAATATTGTGAAATTTGGATCTTGGCTCACTAGAAAGTATATAGAAGATATTCTTTTCGAATTTATAGTTAGGGCTATTAATTTGATAAAAATAGTGGGAGATATATATTTTGAATATATATAAGTAATCACTTAAACATAATTTAATAATCATATATAGACTAATTTATCTTATGCACTTAAACATTATAGATAACAAATGGAAAACAATTCAAACAACTTCTATGTGCGATCAATCCTTGAGAAGGACAAGCTGACAGGAACACACTTCCTTGACTGGCAGATGAACTTGAGGATTGTCCTTAAACAAGAGCGCAAGCTCTATGTAATTGATATCCCTCACCCTGTACCTCTCCCTGAAGGAGCATCCTGTGCTCAACATAATGTTTATCAGAAACAAGAAGGTGGCCTCAAGAACGTGTTAGTACACACCCATTCTCCGGGCAATGATTCGTGTGGATACCTTCAAGGCGTAGATCGTCCCAGCGACGGGCTACATGGTGATCATTCAAGACCTCCATCTTTCCATTAACGTAAAGCTTCCTAAGGTAAACATACTGAACTTCGAATTAAATATTGTTTTTCGCATGGATCCTGTGGAGGGTTTCGATTTTTAAGATTTAATTTACGTTTTTCGTTGCGTTTATGTGCTAAAAACCCTTCAATGGTATCAGAGCTACTTGTGAAAAGTTTTTAATTCGTTTATGTGTTTAACCATTTTCGATATATGAGCATGTACGTGATTTTCCATGATTTTATGTTGATATAATATGCTTGTATATGTATGGTTTTGAATATATGATATTCATGTGAGTTGTATAATCATAAGATGATTATGTAATCTGTATATATACTGATATATACATGATTTATGTTTGTTCTAATTATGAGAATTGTATTAGATACGGATTCTGAATTGGATGCTGCAAATTTACTGAAATCTGGGTCTAATGTCCGGTTTACGCAAACAAATACCCTATTCGATAGGTAAACGAGCGTATGTAAACAATGATTCTTGTTTTTCTGATTTGATTCTGATTTTTCTGATTTTTGTCATATTTCTTTTATGATTAGATCATGGATAATATGATACGTTAAGATCAGATTATGTGTTTTAACATGCTTTTATGTGTTGTATGAGCATGTTGGATGGTTATGGCCTTTCGACCTTAGTGTAATGGTTTTGGTTTTGGTTTTAAATACGACTTGCATGTCGTCAATCTTTGTAATCATAAATCTCAAATGTAACTCAAGTTATTCTTGTATGTTCATCAGATTAGTTTTACTTTCAATCATTTAATGTAATTGAAGACTCAAGAAGGCTACCCAATGGAGGTGATTCAAAAAAGAAGGCGAGACATACAAGAAGTCTAAACAAAGAAGAAGACTTATGTAATAAGTAGTTGTATTTATTTCCATCACCACATTAGATTGACCTTGATCTTTATCATGAGCTTGATAAAGATCACATAGGATGGCGCCATAACCAAACACATTTACTTTATTGCACTTTATATATTGATGTATGAATGTATGTATAGAATAGTTAATGATGCATGCTTTAATTAGATTAATCATGCATGAATGTATGTATTAGATAAGTCACCCATGCCATGCTTAAACAAGATAAAATCTGTAACGACTCAAGATTTTAAAATTTACAAACGATTATGAGATTCTCGTGTTTATGAAACACGGAATGAAATACAAATCTTCTTTATTTCTGACATGGGGCGATTTTGTCAATAACAGGTTCATAGAACTTATAAGGCTGTGGGTTTTATGCGAGACCGATGTGACTCCTTCACTACCTGGAAATCAAACCATTGACGAGTG
Organism: Apium graveolens; assembly: GCF_009905375.1. NCBI lineage: Eukaryota > Viridiplantae > Streptophyta > Magnoliopsida > Apiales > Apiaceae > Apium > Apium graveolens. The sequence goes on along the minus strand of NC_133652.1, from coordinate 131,488,627 downwards.
TTGATTTGAAGTATTTTATTCAAGGAAAAATTGGGAATCTCTTTATGATGGGATCATGATCGTTATAATATTAACAAAATCCTAATATTTATATTAAATTATTTAGATGCCTTCCAATATGTCCAACGCGTTAACCCCTAGATCGATAAGTAGTGGGTTTGCTAGAGCGAAGTACTCCCTTCTATCGTGGGACGGCGTGTTGAAGTATATGATACTTTTTAGACATTTGGGTTTTAATTTAACTAAGTTACCACAATAGGATTGTGAACTTAGAGGCATAGAGTTTGGTGAGATTTATTGGATAAATAAGAATAAATGTTGTTCCACTAAACTATCCAAGAGTTATATAGTTGATATAATTGACAAATGTTGTCTACCTTATTGAATCATGTTTTAGGAGTAAAGCCAAAGCTGAACTAAAACATTGTGAAAATTTGGATCTTGGCTCACTAGAAAGTATATAGAAGATACTCTTTCCGAATTAATAGTTAGGGCTATTAATTTGATAAAATAGTGGGAGATATATATTTTGAATATATATGAATAATCACTTGAACATAATTTAATAATCATTTGTAAACTAATTTATCTTATGCATTTTAAACATTGTAGATATCAAATGGCAATCAATTCAAACAACTTCTCTGTGCCATCAGTCCTTGAGAAGGGCAAGCTGACATGAACAAACTTCCTTGACTGGCAGAGGAACTTGAGGATTATCCTCAAATAAGAGCGCAAGCTCTATGTCATAGATATTCCTCACCCTGCACCTCTCCCTAAACGAGCATCCCGTGCTCAACATAATGTTTATCAGAAACATATTGATGATGACACGAATGTTCAATGTCTCATGTTAGCGACCATGAGTGCTGAACTTCAGAAACAACATGAGAATATGGATTCTTATGATATGATTGAGCACCTTAAACGTATGTTTGAAGGACAGGCTCGTCAGGAGAGGTTTGATACTTTCAAATTGTTACATGCATGTAAGCAGGGATAACGTGATCCGGTTGGACCGCTTGTTCTAAGGATGATTGGGTATATTGAGTACCTTGCCAAGTTGGGTGCCCCGATTGCTGTGGAGCACCAGATTGACCTAATTTTACAATCTTTAAACAACAGCTATTCTTAATTTGTGATGAATTACAATATGAATGAGATAGATAAGAACCGCACCGAACTATTGGCTATGTTGAAAACTGCTGAGACCAACGTTCAGAAGGCATCCCCTCCTCCTATATTGATGGTTAATAAGGGGAAGGCCAAAGGAAAGGGTAAATGGAAAGGCAAGAGGAAGATGGGATCTAAATCGAATGCCAATCTGACACCTGATCCGACCAAGGCTTTGAAGTCTAAAGGTGGTGTTCCAAAGGTTGGTGATTGTCACTATTGCAAGAAACCAGGTCATTGGAAGAGGAACTGTCATGCTTATTTGGAGGATCTGAAGAAGAAGAAGGTTGTTGTTACTGCTTTTGATTCAGGTATTTATGTTGTAGAAGTCAATTTATCTACTTCTATATCTTGGGTATTAGATACTGGATGTGGTTCTCACATTTGTATAAATGTGCAGGAACTGCAGGGAAGTAGGACATTGGCGAAGGGAGAAGTTGACCTACGAGTTGGAAATGGAGTAAAGATTGTTGCTTTAGCTGTAGGAACTTATCATTTATCGTTGCCCAATGGGCTTGTTTTAGAACTAGATAACTGTTTTTATGTGCCTGCGATTTGCAGAAACATTATTCGATTTCTTATTTGGACAAGAAAGGTTTTTCGTTTTTGATTCAGAATAATAGTTGTTCCTTTTCATTCAATAATATTACCTGCGGGGTTGCACGTTTGTTTAATGGTTTATATGTTCTTGATATAGATACTCCTATCTATAACATAAATAATGATAATAAATGTATTAAGATGAAAGACTCAAATCAAACATACCTTTGGCATTGTCGTTTAGGTCACATAAATGAGAAACGCATTTCCAAATTACATAAAGATGGTTATTTAGATAAGTTTGATTTTGAATTATACGAAGAATTCAAATCTTGTCTCATTGGCAAAATGGCTAAAGCTCCTTTTACCGGACAAGGTGAAAGGGCCGCCGAACGATTAGGACTTATACATAGTGATGTATGTGGTCCAATGCATACTATGGCAAGAGGTGGTTTTACTACTTCATTACTTTTACTGATGATTTCAGTAGATATGGATATGTGTATCTTTTGAAGAACTAATCCGATTCTTTTGAAAAGTTCAAAGATTACAAGGCTGAAGTGGAAAAGTAAACAGGGGAAAGTATAAAAGTTCTACGATCAGATCATGGAGGAGAATACTTAAGCCTCGAGTTTAAAGGTTTCTTGAAGGAGTGTGGTATCGTATCACAACTTACTCCTCCCGGAATGCCTCAATGGAATGGAGTTTCTGAGAGGAGAAATCGTACCTTGTTGGACATGGTGCGATCGATGATGAGTCTGGAAGATCTTCCAATAAGTTTCTAGGGTTATGCTCTAGAAATGGCTGCATATACACTAAACCGAGTTCCAACTAAATCGGTTCAAAAATATGGGGATGTGAAGCATTTGTGAAATGCTTGGTGTCTGACATGCTGGGACTAAAATTGGATAAATGTTATTTTGTGGGTTATCCTGAAGAAACTAAAGGGTATAGTTTCTATAATCCTACCGAGAACAAAGTATTTGTTGCTCGAACCGCTGTATTTCTTGAAAGAGAGTTACATTCAAAGAAAATTAGTGGGAGGACTATACATCTCGATGAAGATCGAGTTGTATAAAATAATATTGAACCAGAGTTGGAAAATGGGCAGGAAGTACATCAAGATGTTCCTGCTCCGGTAACATAGGTTGTTCGTAGATCTAGTAAGGCTCGTCATGAGCCAGAGAGATATTATGGATTTCTCTTGACTCAAGATGATGTAATTCTCATAGATAATGATGAGCCTCTTACCTACCAAGATGCTATGAACAGTCCAGACTCCGAGTGATGGATAGAGGCCATGAAATTTAAAATGGAATCCATGTATCAAAATAAAGTATGGACTTTAGTTGATCCACCTGAAGGGGTAAAACCTATAGGATGCAAGTGGGTTTTCAAGAAGAAAACTGACATGGATGGTAAAGTACAGACCTATAAAGCGCGACTGGTGGCAAAAGGTTTCAAACAAGTTCATGGTATAGACTATGATGAGACCTTTTCACCAGTTTCTATGGTCAAGTCCATCAGGATTTTGCTAGTAATAGCTGCTTACTATGACTATGAGATTTGGCAAATGGATGTCAAAACTGTTTTCTTAAATGGGAGCCTTGAAGAGGATGTATATATGATACAACCTGAGGGTTTTGTCAATCCCAAGTTTGCTAAGATGGTCTGTAAGTTGCTTCGATCTATTTATGGATTGAAGTAAGCCTCAAGGAGATGGAATCATCATTTTGATGAAGCAGTCAAAGAATTTGGCTTTATTCAAAATAAAGATGAACCATGTGTTTACAAGAAGGTTAGTGGGAGTCATGTGGCATTCCTAGTACTATATGTAAATGATATATTACTAATAGGGAATGGCATACCTTCTCTATAGGCTGTTAAGACTTGGTTGGGAAATAGTTTCTCGATGAAGGACTTGGGTGATGCTACCTATATATTAGGGATCAAGATCTATAGAGATAGATCAAGGAAATTAATCGGCCTAAGTCAGAGTACTTACATTGACAAAGTATTGCACCTTTTCGGGATGCAAGAGGCAAAAAGAGGATATGTACCAATGTCTAATGGGATATTGATCTCAAAAGACACTTGCCCTAAATCATTACTCCCTCCATCCCATAGGATTCTTTACAGTTACTATTTTGAGCCGTCCCATTCATTTCTTTACATTACCAAAAATAGTAAAAAATTTAATAATATAAAATTATTGTACTGAAGTAAATTACTGCTCAGACAAGACTGTAATCCAAAATTAATGAAAACATAATCATATTTTATAAATTAAACCAAGCCCACCCACCAACTCCTTATCTTCTTAATTTTAATATACCAACACGTCGATCGAACCCATCTGCTTCATCTCTTTATATTCTTCAAGAACCCTAAATTAAAAATCTTTGGTTTCACTCTATATCATCTATATACATTCAATTAAACTTATTCAATGGAGTCTCAAATCATAAACGATTCAGCCCCAATTTTTAATTCAGATTCTGAAATCGAATCATCTCCGTCTTCGTTAGTCTCTCCAGTTCGAGATATTATGGATTTGTATGACATGATTGTCGAAGATACTCTGGAAAGGGTGAATAATCACGTAATTAAAGAGGAGGCAAGTAATTTAAAAGGAAGAAGGTTAATATTTGATGGTCCGGAAAAGATGAAGAAACATGTTGATGAACAAGACCCAGTTAACTTCAAAGCAAAGAGGTTGAAGAAGGATGTTGTTGAAAGGGTGAAGTTTGATGACCCAACGGGACTGTTGCATGATTTTCTTTCGATATGGGTTAAGATAAATTTCACCCTTGCCTCCATATTTAGAAGTGTTAAAAAGGGTTTTAAAGCATTTGAATGTGATTTGATTTTTCCTTTCTGAATCAGCCTATGAACGGTAGATTTAGGTGCACCAAGTTGACAAGAAAGTGTTCTAATATTTGTTCTTAAATGCAGAGGAATTGATCTTACCTTTTCTAAATCCACTATATATCGATGACACATACCTTTATATTTTCTCTGGACAGTAGGAACTTCACCAATTTTTATTGATTGTAAAACCACTCTCCATATCTTTGAAATTATCACTCTGCTCACTGCATATTCAGAGGCAAGTTTTTTGATCATTCCCCTTTTAAGCTTCTTATTGTTGTAGTTTATTGATAGTACTTGAACAATTTGATTCTTTTCTGCATTTGACAATCTCTTTCCTTTTGCAATGCCCAGAACTGAACCTGAAACTAAAGCATCACTTAGATCTCCTGGATTTGGAAATATAGCTGCCATGTTTTTACCTTTAGTAGATGGAGTGTATTTATATGTATATTTTGGGAACGTAGTTTGTACATGTGTGTGTCAACTGGCTATTTATAGGATCTCTGTTTTCACTTTTGGAGCCAAATTTTGGTGGACCCAATTTGTATTGTAATTTGGGCGGGCTGTTGTGTTAGTTTCCTCCCATTAGCTAATTACTCTATACCTTTATATTAAACTAAGCTTAACTACTGCTTGTTTCTCTTATTCTATTGATTATTTTGTATTGTCTTGCCCACCATGCCCACTGGGTATGTAAACTTCCCAGTGGGACGGAGGGAGTAGATGATAAGGGCCGTATGAGCAAAGTTCCATATGCTTCGACAATTGGATCTATAATGTATGCGATGATATGTACTCGTCCTGATATTTCGTATACCTTGAGCATGACGAGCATATACCAGTCTAATCCTGGTGAGGGTCACTGGACAGCTGTCAAGAATATTCTTAAGTACTTAAAAAGGACTAAAATTTCATTCTTGGTGTATGGAGGAGATGCAAAGCTTGTTGTAAAGGGTTACACTGATGCCAACTTTCAGACAGACATAGATGATTCAGTATCTCAGTCAGGTTTTGTGTTTTGCCTTAATGGAGGTGCTGTAAGCTGGAAGAGTTCAAAGCAAGAAATAGTAGATGATTCTACAATGGAAGCTGAGTATATTGCTGCCAGTGAAGCAGCCAAGGAGGCTGTTTGGATACGGAAATTAATAACGGGACTTGGTATGGTTCCATCGATCACAGATCCAGTTGATATTTACTGTGATAATAATGGAGCCATTGTGCAGGCTAAAGAACCAAGCTCCCATTCTCAGGAAAAGCATACACTTAGGAGATATCACCTTCTTCGAGAGATTAATGAAAGAGGAGATATACATTTATGTAAAGTGCATACTGATGATAATGTTGCATACCCACTGACTAAGGCTTTGTCGTAGCAAATGCACGAAGGTCATACTAGTTCCATGGGTATTGGATACATGGGTGATTGGCTCTAATGCAAGTGGGAGAATTTTAGTATTTGTGCCCTAGAGACAACACTATTATGTTTATATTATGAAACATTTGGATTACTAATTATGATTTTATGGATTATTCTTTAATAATTTAATATATCTTTATTTTCTGCGATAAAATGTTAGATTAATAAATGTCCTTGGAATATGATATGTAAATCTATATCTCTAAGTACGTGACTTAGAAATGTGATTATGAGAATAGTATTATTATTCCTAAATGTCCCTAGTCAAGTATTATTGTTAAGGGGCGATAATAAATACATTGAGACTAGTGTGTTTGTTGATTGATGATCACATCCCTTTGATCATAGGTATGGTGATACTAAAGTCAAAAATATAGGCACATGTATTATATACATGGTGCTGGATTGACCCGTTGTAAGATACTACATGTTTAATGTGCCATAAGTTAATCTCACAGTGATAATGATTTATTGGTCCTTAGACCTGAAATCATTATATTTCTATACGAGAATTAATATACTTTGATACTATTGAAAGTTATCCTTGACCGGGTAATCATAAAAGTAGACATTGGGTATATTATGAATCGTATGAGAAATATGAATGATCTAGATGGGATTTAGCCGTCCTATATTAAATGAGTGATATTATTGGCCTCTTGATTGAGTAGGACTATAAAATTCATGGCCGTGCTCAAATACTGATTTTTTTAATAGTTTACTCATTGATCAAGGAAAGAAGGATTAAACATTTGAAGAGGATGACCGAATGCATGCCTCAAGTTTAATTCATAATATAAGGCTAAAGGAATTATATTACATTGTACATTATTCACGAAAGGTTTAATTGAATCACCAATTATTATTATTACTTGGGTAGCAATGATGTATTACTAGATGACACTCATTGTTTATAATTTTATTTTTAGTAAATAAAATTATTGCCAACATAATAATAACCTAAAGGGTCACACAAAGAACATTTAAAACAGAATGTTATTTAAATTATGATTTTAAATATTATTTATTATTATTTGAATTTAAATAAATTAATTAAGTGGGACTTGATTAATCGCAAATATATTAAAATTCAAATTTAATAATAAAATAAACCCAAAATAGAAAGGGTCTTATAGAAGCCCATTAGGTTTAGGGTTAGGCCTTAATCCTCTCCCCTATATATACACATTAAGATGTATAATTTTAGGGTTAGAAGTTGCATCACGTTTTTAGAAAAAACCTTAGCAGCTCTACATCTTAGAGAGGCTAGAGAGAAAGAAAGAGAGGAAGAGGCAACCAAATCGGCTAGTACCAGCTCCGGTGATCGTTGGACGATCGGACGTTCGTGTGGATATCTTTGGAGAGAAGATCTTTGGAAGGAGGGCTGCTGTGGTTCATCAAGATCAGATCTACTACTTCAATCAGAAGGAAAGCTATATTTAAGGTACATGATCCTATTCTCCATAATCATCCAGTATTTATACATAGATCCTGCTGTAGGGATTCGAAATTATTGTTATTCTGCTGCGTTTTATATGCCCGAATTCCTAACACCTGATTCCTAACATGGACAATTTCCAACAATCTCCCCCAATTTATGCTTTGCAGAATAAGCATAAATTCTAAAGTGTTTTCTAGTGCCAAAAACCAGAGAGAGAAAATATAGAGTGTAAAGCATACTTTATTTCAGAATTTGATCTTCATATTGATTGATAAACTCTGTAGTATCTCTGAAAAAAGGCTTTAACCCTGTCATCAATCTTCTTCAACATTATCTCCTCTAATCTGATCTTCAAGTTCTTTTCATATTCAAATTAATCTGACGGTTGATAGATAACAGCCCTTAAATTTATAATGGGATTTCCTTCAATCATCAACTCCTTCAGTGACACATAGCAAACTTTAGGACCATCAGGATTCATGGTTATATGTTTCTGAGTGAGAATTTTTTCAATTATAGCTCCTTCTTTCCTCATGTTGACTTCTTGCCCTTTAAAATTCAGGTAAGTAGGAATATAAGATTCAGAATAATGAGAACCATTATCTAGTATTCTTTTTCTGATAGTTGAAATAATCATATTTGACCATTCCTTGGAGACTTCATCTTCAACTCTTAGCAAATAATTAATGTATTTCAGTTCCTTTGTTGTCATGATCAATAGTTCATCAAGTGAGAAAACATGGACTTGATCATTTTATAATAAGAATAAGATTTTCTGCTTGGGTTCAGAACCATCATGTTATTCAAGTATATCTTAACAGCTTCAAGCCTATCTAAGTGATCAACAGTAACTTCCTGACCATGACTATCAGCAAGAGTGAAGTTCAATAACTTTAGATTGACCAGTTGAGCTTCACAATATCCTATCCCAGCTCTTAATTTAACTACCACATCATTAGAGGTCTTCTTTTCTTGCTTATCACTATCATTATCAGGATGGTATCTCTTCTCAAAACTGGTTCAGGTTGACATTTTGTCTTTGGTACTTCTATCTCCCCATTTTTACCATCTAGACTTTGTTAGAGGGAGAGAGAATAACATCGAACTTAGAATTTATAGCATTTGGACCTGCTTCAAGAGCTGTCAGTTTTTCTGTCATCTGCTCCTATTTAGCTTCCATGCTAAACATCATCTTGATCAGGCCATTGTGCTTATTTATACCATTAATAGTCACAAAAATGTCAACAAGCTCTTCTCAAAGATCAATATTGTCTTGTTTGAGTGTTAAGATAGAAGAATGCAGTCCTTTGACTAATAATGTGGTAGCCTTGATAGAATGCTTCATTTCAGGATTGGAGACCACATTAACATCACGATCAACTAGTATCTATGCAGCTTTTAAAGAGATCTTCTCACTTGGTAATCTCCATGAATGATTCCATTCATGAGTGCTATGAGCATCAAGAACAGGAGTATGACCAGATGTTGACCCAAAAGTAGACAGTTTGGATGCTTCTAACCCCGCTTTTAGAGTAGCATCATTAGGATTGTCATCATCATCAGAATCTCCAAACTCATCATCACCATCAGAAAATTTATCAGGAAAATCAGGAACAGATTCAGGGACTTTGCCTTTGAGCTTTAAATCAGGATTTGACTTAGAAAGCTTAGTTACCTGTGATGAACCTGAAAGAATAGAACCAAAAACACCTAAATCTCTCTTTTTTTAAAGTAATCTCATAACTTCTCACACATATATTATTTTCAATAGTAATATCTAGCTCACATTTGTCACTCTTATCTACCTCTCCTTTTTCCAGTTCAAGAGACTGTCTCTCAATAATCCGGTTTTTTCTTGATCTTTTCTCACAATCTCACTAGAAAGGCTTAAATCACTAGGAAAAGAAGAAATAAGATGGGGCAAATAGGAGTAGTCTGTATTCATATAAATAGAGGAATCCCTAGTAACAGGTCTATTTATAATCAGGCTAGCAAATAAATGAGATGTAGAAAGAATTGTACCCTGAATGTTGGAAGCCATTGGTACTGCTTTGAGTGGAGGTACCAAGATGGCTCCAGTGTTGTTATTAGCCGTTATCAGTACATCAGGATTTGTATAGTAAGGAACAGCTTCATCAGAAACTGACCTTGTGTCAGAAATTGGTTGCTTGTCAGGAACTGACCCCATATAAGGATTTGATGTTAAGTCTGCAACAGTAATTTGAACTGTTGGTTCTTATGGGACTTGAGGTTCAGAAGCTTCTTCAATCCTTTGAACTGAAGGTTCTTGCGTGCTTCCCTCAAAGATGAGATCATTTATAACGACATCCAGTTGAGCAATGTGCTTCTGATGAGCTTCCCTTTACCGTACTGTCTTTTGAATATCAGTATCCACACAAATATGACTCTCTTGAGCAATGTCAGGAATAGTCTGTTGAGTTTCAGTGTTTGCACCCACACTTTGAGCATGTGGTTCTTGTGTAGCAGGGGCATTAAAAGTTGCATCTTCACTTTGAGAAGATGGTTCTTGTGTACTATACCCCTTATGTGGATACTACAACTTGGATTATTTACTAACATACACTGTGGTGTCTTCAGCCTTTCTTTTTAGAGAAGTATCCAGTCCAACTTTCTTAGCTAACTCCCTCACCCTCTCATAAAAAACTTCAATAAATTTTTCTGGTGAGGAATCAGGAATTGACTAATCAGGAACTGTTATTACTTCATCAGGAATTAATTTAGGTTGATCAGGATTTTATTGTTGTTGATCAGGAACTGATGGAGACTTGTCAGGAATTGCAGTTTCCTGACCAAGTGCAACTTATGCTAGAACTTCCAAACCAACTTTCTTCTTTTTAGATTGAGCCCTGTCAGCTGCTTTAAATAGTCTTCTTTTCTTTAGCACAGGGCTAGCAGCTATAATTTCAGCTCTTTCTTTCTCTGTAGCACCAATAATTTCCACTGGTCTAACAGGAAGCTTAAAAACAACCGGGCCATCACTGTCAGTATCTAATGGCTCATCAATCAACTTAGTACCAGCTGTCTGCTTCTTCCGTTTCTTAGGTCCAATTGTTGGCACACTTTTCTTCCTTACTTCACCTTATTTTTCCAGTGATTTAGGTGAGGGTGAACCAACTTTTGGAATTGACTGTCTCACAGACACATCAGTCTTAGCTATTGGTTTTGATTTTACAACTGATTCCTTTTGAGAAGGATTAGAGGTGATTTGGTGTTTATATTGGGAGATGAAGAAACAATTGGGTCAGGAACATGGTGGGATGTGCCCTAGTCCAAATTGTATGAATCTGAGTATTTGTAAGGCATTTTGTTAGACAAAACACCACATTTCCCTTGGAAAATTTGTACTCCTTCTAAAACTTTCTTTCCTCTTAGCTAATCAGTCAAGGACTTTGAATTAGTTTAGAAAATCATCAATAATTCATCTTTTTCAAAACTCACATCAGGCATAAGATATGTTAAGATCAATTGTATAAACCTAGTGTAACCAACACTACCATCTTTATCATTAAGCCTAGCTATCAGGAATTGCATGATAATGTTACCATAATCAAATGCATACCCTATTGAAAAAGAATACCCTAATTATAGTAAAGATAAAGTAGAGCATCAAAGTTAGATACCTTGTTGAGAAATGCTCTGCTTATACAGTCAAAGTAAAAGTTCCATTCCTTTCTAATCTTTATCCTAAATAGTTCCCTGGCCTTGGTAAACTCAGTACTGTGGCCTATTTCTCTTACCCAATAAAAAAGGGTAGCAGTTAGAGTTACAACAAGTGTCCTTCCCTCCAATGCAGGAAGCTTCAATGCCTTCTCAACCACAGTGGCATTGATTTCGTACTCCTGGGAGTCATATGTGAACAAAATTATCCCTATTTCAACATCAATAGAGGAATTGTACCAAATCCGCATAACCTGCTTAAACCAAACTCTAGACGGAGAAGTTAAAGCATAATCAATTTCACTTTCAGCTAGATAATCTTGAATCACCACAAAATTTTGAGGAATATCAGTGTCATGCAATGGGGCTTTGAAATTTGTTGCAGCAAAATTCCTATGATTGACTACATACTTGGTGGCAGAGAAAGCAGATACATAACTATTGGTTGTCATTTTAAAAATTAGGGTTTTAAGATGAAAGACTTGAGTTCAAAAATTTGCAGTGAGAGAGAGATGAAGATGAGCAATTCGTGTATATTGTGTGTATAATATGAATGTGAATAGTTTATCTATCAGGTACTGATAGTATCAGTAAAAGACAGTAAGACCATAATATACAAGGCATATTTTAATTGGATGGCATTATTAGTGGCACATATAATGTGTAATTTTAGTTAATTATGCATGACTTTTGTGATGCCCTCAATATCGGGGTTAGGAAATGAGCATCAAACACCTTTAATCTATTAATTAAATAAGCATAAACCCCGATTAACTACTAACAGGATCAAACAGGATAAAGTATGAGACAAGATTACAACTACCAACCATAAATATAACTTACAACCCCAAAATAATATTAAATAATCATAATCGATCCCGGCTTCGAACCGACAGATAACCCATTGTATCTTTACAACTCTCTGGCTAAGCGCTTGCTCACTCAAAAACATATAGAATCCACAATATACTTTACCAATCGTTAGGAATTCTACTTTATCAGTTCTAGGTGGCAGATTTCTATCTTTCAGGTTATGAAGGAAAAATTTGGGGCTTTCAAGGAACAAGGCTCAAAGCAGGGTGAAAGCCGACATTCATCACAAATCATTAAATGATTAAAACAGATCTTTCAAAAAAAAGAAAGCGACAATCTTTTCATTATATGGAATGTAACACCCCCAAATACGGGGTCGGGGATCCGGGTTGTCACGAGTTCCATTTCCCTTAATAACACCCAATCTTAATAAACAATCAACTACTCCGTACTGTGACCCCACAATAAACACACACACCACAAGTTATAGTCTCAGAGATGAATATCCAAAAATAACACGAGTCATTTTATTCCACAATTATATGCCATTACACCTTAAAAGGGTTTCTGAATAAATTTACATTTCTTTGCCATTATTACAATTCATAAATATACATAAGTCTGGTACATCAAAAGTTGAAAGCCTAGTCTATTGGTAGACCCTACCTCAGCTACAACGGCATCAACGCCTACAGGAAACTGCGGAACGTTTCCTATCCGCTCGCGAATTGGGAGCTTGATCATGTTCATCTTGTCTATCTGTTGTTGTGTGATGAAAGAAGAAAGCAAGGGTGAGCAACAAGCTCACCGAAATAATATGTATAATGATTAATAATATATGAGCATTCTCATAGTACTCATGAAAGTCTTGGTCAAGTAAAAAAATGAACCAAGTTTGATATCTTATCGCGACCAAGTCGCAAAATATTCAGTATATATGTATATATACTTTTCAAAATCTTGGAAGTCCTCTTCCATGCATAATATACACAGAGTTCCAGTTTATAACTGTATAAAAATATCGTTGCAAGGTGATCTCATATATCTAACCTTGTCTCAACATTTTTGTGAAAATCTTTGTAATGCATAAGATAATCATTAACCAGATATAAGTTGAAAGGATGAAGTTATAAGATACTCCAATATACTTATATCTTTTCCGGATACTACTTGAACTACCACCGTTCAAGGTATCATCAGTTTCAAAAGTTCATCACATCGATGAGACTACAAGAAAAGACTTGAATAGATTCAATCTTTGAAATATCATTATAAATAATGAAGTTACGAGATACTTCATTAAGTCCTGATATATATACACCTATATATATATATCTCATACTTTCCTTGGAAACTTCTGTTATAAAAAATATAAACAGAGTTATAATATCCAATGAATTTGGAAAGAAGAAAATCTTGGTATAAACCTGATATCTTGCTGATCAGGCAAAGATACCAATAAGTAACCTTTTCTACTAGTAGATGGACGAATTCCCCACTGGTCATCACCCTGGCCGCATTAGGACCTATGCTGGACTGCCACTCAGCCACTTACGCATTGATGGACTCCCACTGAGCCACTTACACTTTCATGGACGCCCACTGAGCCCATGTTGCTTATGCCGACTCAAATAGATGGACTTACTTCCCGAACGTTGGGCAAGTAATCAAAATGTTTTCTCAAAACAGCAACCTTGTTGCGAATATAATATACACCACAGAGCCGGATTCCTCGGGTTTTGAGCGAGTATTTAAATCCCCATTGAAAGGAATATCTTAAATATAAAAATGAGTTTTGGGATCCGCTCTAACTTTCAAAATCATTTTGAAGACTCGAAAACATTTTTAAGAATGTTTGGAGTAATGCTGATTTAATAAAATAATTCAGTCCCGATATGTTGGAGAATATCTGAATATTATTATTTAAATAATATTCCCATAAAGGATAATCTTTATAAAAATAATTGAAGTAGAAGTTTTAAGACTCATACTTGAAATGAATAATAAATAACCAAAGATATACTTATACGAAAGTACGATCTTTATTTGAATAATCGAAAATAAGTTTGATTATCGAAACATTATTCTTTAATAAAATAAAGAATATTATTTAACAATATAAGCGGAGTCATAAGTCCTCGAATGAATATTCAAAATAATATTCATTAAATAAAATAAACGGAGTCATAAGTCCTCGAATGAATATTCAAAATAATATTCATTAAATTAAAATAAAGTTATCGAATAAACCTTATTCGATTAATAGTTTTGAAAACTATATCAATATATATATATATATATATTATACTCGGGAACATCGACTCCCGGTTTAGAAAATGTTCACCTTTGGGTCCCCTATACTAAGGGTATACGCAACTACTGTTTATCTCTAGCATAGGTATTATGCAACTTATAAGCATTTGAATCAACAATTAGATATCAAGATTACGAAACAGGCATGCATATATATATATATATATCATATCACATGCTCCAATATATCGCAAGACTTTACTAATAATAATCATGCACTTATCACAAGATAATGCATATACATATATTTACATTACAACAACAGTATAACGGGTAGAAAACTTGCCTGAGTGTTCCCGGATAGACTTAAGCTTAGAGTGGGTCCGATAACCTATGAACAACAACATAAGTCGGAATTAAACCCCGGTCGCTTAAAAAACTAGACTTTAACCAATTGAACCCTAACATTCGCTTATGATCATTTCTACGCTTAACAAATCACATTAGTCGTTCGAGTACCCTCGACTCCACCATTTTTAATAAATTAACCATTAAGAATTTTAAGGCGATTCTTTCGCGAGTACCCTACAAACTGCCTAATCCACTTTACATAATTGTTTCATACTCCAATTAGTCATTTAAGGACCCTAACCAAGGTTTCAAAGTAAGGCGAGGGGTAATGGTTCGTTCGTGAAATGCCGTTACTTAAAACGATCGTTTCTCCTAAACCGTACATCGGATTCAAGCGAACCACATATCAAAACGAAGCTTACGACATAATCTAACTAAAAATGGAAAATTCACAGATTCAATAGTTAGCTCTCTATCCTGAACACTAAGAACAATCAGTTGTATGAAATTGGGCATTACGAAGACTATGTTTACGCGATTACCAAGTTTTAAACCACTCCAAACAACAACCATTCAACTCACAACCAACAATACAACCAACACTCATCCAAACCTTACTACATCAGTCCCCAAACCTCAAGATTTTCCAATTTATACAACCCACACATGCCTACTAGCTATACTTAAGTTTCATTAACTGTAAACAAGATTTCAACATCCAAATCACTATAAATCCAATCCAAATTCTAAACACACAAGCATCATGCTTCTCATTTACTATAACCATCAAAACCATCGTAATACTCAAAGTAAAGTTAGGGTTTGGAGGTGTTATACCTTCCTTGGAGTGATTAGAGTAGCTAGGAAGTCTTAGGGAGCCTCCTACAAGCTTGATCTTTCCAAAGAAATCAAGAACACAAAGTTAGGTTTTGAAGTTTCTAAAAGTCAGATTGAAAGAACTGTCAAAACGAGGGTCTTACCATGCTTATTTGGATGAGACTTGTGAACAAGAGTTATAGGCCATCTCAATACCTTTCCAAAGAGCTACAGAACATACTATTTGTGTGAGTATTGAAGGAGATATGGTAGTTTGAAGTTTCTGCTCTGGTTTTGGCCGAGAGCTTTTGTTCTTGGAAAGCAAAAGTCAACTTCTAATTTGTGTTTTGTGATTTGTTTTGCCTTGGCTTGGTTGCTACCTTTTGTTTGTTAATTAAATTGTTACCATGGTAAAAATTGTGTGGCTCACAATCAACCAACCAAAAAAATCCCACTTTGTCATGCTCATGTCATCTACTTATATCATCTTGTTACACTTGTCTTCCTCTTGTTGGTGTGATGACATCATCGTCCATTAACCTCTTTGATTAACCCCTAATTACTTGGCTAATGACCGCTGATCTGTTATACGGTTCGCTTAACTTTCGTTCTCGTTTATCGTTTGAGGGATCATACCCGGGATCTTATTACTTGGGTTCCCCTAAACCTTTCTCAATATTTTATATTCCTTTTATGATCCTCTCTTATAATCCATGAATTAAATCCTTTTAATCATGTTACCTTATACTCAATTCTTTCGGTATCTGGTGGATTTTCGGGAAAAAATTAAAGTGTTCGAATTTGGATTCTGACGATCTTTACATACACTTATTTACTTTATGGAATACTAATACGATCTTAGAATTTCCATAACAGTACTCCTATATAGAGTGGTCTGATAATTTTCCTTAATCAGCATCATCATCAAAAGTTACTATTCATCCGTGTTTCAAAAATTCCAAAAATTGGGGTTATTACATGGAATCAATTATATGATCAACAGAATAATCAGGGTTCACGAGTTATAAGCTGCACAATATCACAATAAACTCTTTTCGAAGCAATATAAACCATTTTCATTTTCAAAGAATCAATTACTGAGTAGGAAATTTCAATTCCTTTTTAAAAATCAATATGTAACCCTTGATTGGACCACTTTATCTTTCATTTCATTATAATACAGGTGATCAGCCCGTACAGACCTTCATCCGGTCTTTAAGGTACCAAATGGACTAGCCCCGCTAGCCTCTTAAAATGACTAGGCTAGTACCACTAGCCTCTTACGTCCCAACACAATCCATCAGGAATTCGTTTGGAAAATCTTGAGTTGGAAAAAGTAGGTTTTCTAAATTCATTTTATCATTACCAAGAATATGAAATCATTCGGACTCTTTCAAGTCGAAACTCATTCTTAGATTCAATTTCAAGAAATCAAAGTTAAGGAAATGAATCAAGGATAAGAAGGTGCAATTCTAGGGATCTTGAATCAATGATAACAAGGTACTTAAGTTAGAAGAATCAAAACTGTTTCAAGGATCAATAGGGAATATGGTGATCAAGGAATGTAGCATCATTACAAGGGATTTGTAAAGGTACTTATAGGGTTTATAACAGTTCATGGTATAACAAATAATTTGAACAAGATGGATAGATTACCAAAGGGTTGAATCAATAAGCTTATCAATAACAGTTTTACAAGATCAAAGACAGGGTATCTCAAATCAATAACAGGGGTTCATTCTTTTAACAGTTCAATACTCTACATGGCATGAATAATATCCTCTCTATAACCATTTACACAAGTAATTAGAGTTACTTACCTGAATTCGCTTTCCTGAAGGTTGAACTACTGCCACCTAGTATTTTTTCCCTTTCCTAGCCTGAATGCCCTCACACTCCGAATCTACAATCCAAAACCAAAACCTTAATTAGTTCTCAACTCACGTTCTCGGAATGTTCACTTAATACGATAACTCGATTATACTCTTGACTCAAATATACGAGTATAATTTATACACATATGCACGTAGCACATAACACATTCCTTACTCATAGCCTTTATATCTTTATATACTCAATAATCAACTTATACTTGCTTAACCTTAACTATTCTTCAAATCACACTCATGATTTATTCACAACTAAATCTTTACGACCATAACTATCACTTATAGTTCTTTAATATCAAACAACTTAATTCCCCTTTTTCTTTTATTCTTTAATTCGAACTACAACAATAATCAAACAGACAAATAAATCTCATATCTCCTAGAATTTCACATGCAATCACTTAGCAAGGTAATGGAACCAAATCAATCTCTTTTATACCTATATTCCATTCGGCTATAACCACAAAACACAACCAAGTGTACTCAATTTCAATCACACATAATCAAACATAAATAAACCTCTTTTGGTAACATGCAAATTACAAGAGTCACGTACGCAATCAAGCTTCATCCTTTTTAATCCAAAAAACCGAATCATAATCACATTAAGAATCAAAAATCAACACCTTCTTTCAATTATCAAAAATTCGAACACAAGCACCATCCAACATTGACATGCAACCAAGTTCTCCTTTCAATTATCACTAGCAACTAATACCATTAGCATATAAACTCACAAAATCAACTTAATTCTCTTTTTAACCATAAGACCCATTCGGGTTTTTCAAGAAAACACACATGCAAAGATCAATTTTGACATGCAAAGTTTTAAATCACAATTTCAACTTGTTTTAAACCTTAACTTTGACATTCAACTCATTTTCTTTATAAATCAAACTAAACTTATTCGATTATACTCAAATCTTACATGCAATTATTAATTCATCTCTTTAAACCAATAACCATTCTAATTTCCCACTATTATCCTAAAACAATAATCCACAATCACTTTAATCAACAAAAATCAACTCAATAACTTCCGAAAATAAAAACCCATTCGGTTTTTAAGAAATCACCCCATGCAAACACCGAAAATAAGTTTTATGACTACTAGAGTTCAGTATTAACATATTCACTCAGCACCGGTTCACCGGAGTTCATCACCGATGGCGGTGACTTCACAGTGGTGCCCTCATTCAAGGGTGTACAACCATAAAACCTCCGATTCACTTAAAAAAATGCAGCAACACTACATGCAATATGATTTCATCATAAAAATCACATAAACAAGAATTGATCAAGAAAAACTCGGGCGGGCCTCGGTTCAAAATCGAACCCAAACACACATACACACGCACTTCGCATGCAAGCATAAGAACACAGATGCACATGAATTGAAGCTCATATATGGAACAAAGATGAAGATTCATGGAGGATTTCAAAGAATTAGAGAGAGAGAGACAATATACCGAGATGAAAAGAGTGAGAGAAGAGAGAGCTTCGAGAGTGAGAGAGAGATGAGAGAAAGTGAGAAAACAAAGGAGAGAGAGAAGAACCAGGTAAAGGAAGAAAAGAAGGGGGGAAATGGGTTTATATAATAAAAGGGTAGGGGTACTTTTGTAACTTACAAATCCTTCTTTCCTTTTATTCTCCTTTCTCTTTTATTCAAAAGTCAAAAATGAATTTAAATAATGAATAACTCTCTCAGAAAAGATGGGCACGCAAATAATGATAATTGTAAGACGTGGATCTCGAAATTAACTTTTTAACCATTACTCATAATAAGATTTTGAGCGTACGGTTGATTTTATATGATTTTTACAAGTTCATACTAATAATAGCATTTTATCACATAAAAATCAATTTAAAATGCAACGATCATAAAATAAATCCGTCCATCATTTTTAGAAAGTCTCTAGGACTATTTCGAAGATAACAGAACAAATCTCATGCCTTTACCTTACTCAGATAATTTTATAAAAATGTGCGGAGGTGAAATAAACCTTATTTAAAGCAAGTAATTCCCTTGAATCCATAAAATATTAACAGATCACGTAATCATGCATACAGACAAGCAAGCACATATATGGACACATCACAATTCATGTCTGATCATAAAAATTGTCCTTCTTTAATATTATTCCTTTTTACGCGTACCGGGTCACGTTTTGCCTGACGGCCCGACACTCAGTATTTCAATCACGCTTCACAATATGATTATCGACCGACACGTCACTATAACGCATTACTTTACTCAAGCATTTCATTTCACATAATAACACATAATTCACATTTTAAATACTTTAATCCCCTTTTTAGGTTGGGTTCCGTTCTACCTGACGGCCCGACAACACAGCTTAACTCCTGAGCTGACTCTTTAAATTGGAACGCCTCTATTTACGCTCCTAGATATTAATATATAGTAAAGACAATTAACCAACACTTAATCACATAATTCATATTTATAGCACATAAATCACATTTTATTCTCTTAATTACGTCATAAAATTCTCGGTCGTCACAATCTACCCTCCTTAAAAGGATTCTGTCCCCAGAATCTAGTCTAAGCAAATAGATGGGGATACTTTTCTTGCATTTCACTCTCTAATTCCCAAGTTGATTCTTCCACTAATGGATTTCTTCACAACACTCTAACTAGAGGTACAACTTTATTTCTAAGTGTCCTCTCTTTTCGATCTAAGATTCGAACTGGTTGTTCCATATAAGACAAATCTGGTTGAATTTCCACTGGTTCCAATTCGATCACATGGCTCGCATCAGTATTATACTTCTTCAGAAGAGATACAAGAAATACATTATGTAGATGTTGCATTTGCGGAGGTAGCGCTAATTCATATGCCACCTTCCCAACTCGTCGCAGTACCTCAAATGGTCCAATATACCTAGGACTCAACTTCCCTTTCTTTACGAATCTGGTTATACCTTTCCAAGGAGATATTTTTAACAAGACTTTGTCTCCAGGTTCGAATTGCACATCTTTTCGTTCTCAATTTGCATACTTCGTTTGTTGATCTTGAGCTGCAATTAATCTTTTTCGTATCATTTCCACTTTTTCTTTCATTTGTTGAACTAACTATGGGCCAATTAATTTGCGCTCACCAACCTCGTCCCAATACGTAGGGGACCTACATTTTCTTCCATACAACGCTTCATAAGGCGGCATGCCAATACTCGCGTGATAACTGTTGTTGTAGGAAAACTCAATTAACGGCAAATGATCGTCCCAATTTCCTTTGAAATATATTGCACAAGTTCGCAACATATCCTCAATTGTCTGAATTATCCTTTCACTCTGTCCGTCCGTCTGCGGATGATATGTCGTACTCATTTTTAGCTTAGTTCCCAATTGATCATGGAATTGTCTCCAAAATCTTGAGTTAAATATTGGATCTCTATCAGACACGATAGATACAGGAACTCCGTCACACATCACGATCTCATCCAAATAAAATTTGACCAACTTTTCCAATGAAAACCTTTCATTTATCGGCAAGAAATGTGCTAATTTAGTTAATCGATCGATTATCACCCAAATCGCATCATGATTAGACTTGGTTTTAGGTAATCCTACCACGAAATCCATCGCGATATGTTCCCATTTCCATTCTGGTATATCTAGTGGTTGAAGCAATCCACTTGGCTTCTGATGTTCCGCTTTGACTCTTTGACACGTATAACACTTACTTATCCATTCCGCAATTTCCTTTTTCATGTTTGGCCACCAATAACTTTCTTTTAAATTCTGGTACATTTTCGTGCTTCCAGGGTGAATTGAAAATCTCGAGTTATGCGCTTCTTGCCAAATCTCGTGCTTTAGCTCTACAACATTAGGTATCCAAATACGTGAATTAACACGATATATTCCTTTTTCATCCTTTTGAGCTTTGACTTCTTCTCCGGATAACTTATCATTTTCACGATTCATCACTTGCTCTTGACAACATGGTATCTTTTCCAAAATTTTGGGTTGAAATGACATCGCATATATAGCTTCACCTCCAAATTCTGGAGTCTGCACTTGTATTTCCATCTTTTTGAAATCCTTGATCAAATCTTCCGATGATGTTAACATATTCAACCTTTCCTTGCGACTTAGAGCGTCTCCTACCACATTTGCCTTTCCAGGATGATAGTTTATCGCACAATCATAATCTTTGATCAATTTTAACCATCTTTTTTGTCTCATATTCAACTCCTTTTGAGTGAAAATATACTTTAAACTTTTATGATCTGTATAAATCTCGCACTTTTCCCCGTATAAATAATGTCTCCAAATCTTAAGGGCAAACACAATTGCTGCCAATTCCAAATCATGCATGAGATACTTTTGCTCGTGTGGCTGGAGTTGCCTTGACGCATATGCTATTACCTTTTCGTGTTGCATTAACACACATCCAAGTCCTTTATACGAAGCATCACTGAATATTACAAATTCTCCTTTTTCATCTAGTAACACTAACACTAGGGCAGTTACCAACCTCTTCTTTAACTCTTGAAAGCTTTCTTCGCACTTTTCCGTCCATACAAACTTCTCGTTCTTCCTTGTTAACATCGTTAATGGAACAACAATCTTAGAGATATCTTGCACAAACCTTTTATAGTATCCGGCTAATCCCAGAAAACTTCTGACTTCCGTAGGAGTCTTGGGTCTTTCTCAATTCATTAAAGCTTCTATCTTGGCTGGGTCCACTTTGATTCCTTCTTTATTAACTACGTGATCAAGAAATTGCACTTCCTTTAGCCAAAATTCACACTTCGAAAACTTAGCGTACAACCTTTCTTTTCTCAAAATTTCCAAAGAAATCCTCAAATGCTCCTTATGTTCTTCCTCTATTTTGGAATATATCAATATATCGTCAATAAACACAATAACGAACTTATCCAAATATTGCTTGAACACTCTGTTCATAAGATCCATAAATGCGGCTGGCGCATTCGTCAAACCAAACGCCATTACCAAAAACTCGTAGTGTCCATATCTCGTTCGAAATGCTGTCTTGGGTATGTCTTCCGCTTTAATCTTTAATTGATGATACCCAGATCTTAAATCAATCTTGGAGAAACACGAAGCTCCTTTTAGCTGATCAAACAAGTCATCGATTCGCGGTAGAGGGTACTTATTCTTAATCGTCAACTTATTCAATTCACGATAATCAATGCACAACCTCATACTTCCATCCTTTTTCTTTACAAACAACACTGGTGTGCCCTACGGGGATACACTCGTCCGAATTACTCCTTTATCCAACAATTCTTGCAATTGTGCTGCCAATTCCTTCATCTCAACTGGCACCATACGATAGGGAGCTTTCGATATTGGTTCCGTTCTAGGAGGCAAATCAATCGTAAACTCAATCTCTCTATCTGGAGGTACTCTAGGCAATTCATCAAGAAACACATCAGGAAAATCTCTTACTATTGGAATATCTTCAATCCTTACAGATCCTTTTTCCACGTCTTTAACATGAGCCAAATAAACTTCACATCCTTGACGTATTAATCTCCTCGTTTCGATAGCCGTTAGAAATTTCTTCTCTTGCCTCTTCCCTTTGAATATCACTTCCTCAACATCCTTGGTTCTTAACTTCACCTTCTTACTTTTACACTCTATTTGCGCCTCATTGGTTTGACAACCAATCCATTCCTAGTATAACCTCAAATTCTCCTAACTTAAAGGGAATTAAGTCAGCAGAAAAGTGCCAACCTTCTATAATCACATCACAATTGGGACAAACTTTATTAATAATAACTTTCTCTTGATTTGATACCTCTATAATCAAATTAGGTTCCAGAGAGTACGCTACACAATTTAACTTATCAAGAATACTTTTAGAGATAAAAGATCTAGTTGCCCCAGAATCCATCAATACTTTTACTTCTACTGAGTTAATAACAAGCATACCTGCTACCATCTTGCACCGCATCTTTCATTGTCATATTAAAGGTCCTAGCTCTAGGTTGAGCTGATGGTACTGGGAGAGACGGCGGCCCAGCAATCCTAAGAACATTGGCCTTCTGAACAGGCTCCTTGCAATTTTTGGCCATATGGCCCACCTTTCCACACTTAAAACAAGCCAAGTCAGGCTTCTTTGCTCCATTTGGACATTCTGATGAGTAATGCCCTTTCAGGTTACACTTGAAACAGGTCACGTCCAACTTATTACACCTTCCCGGGTGTCTCTTCCCACAATTCTTGCATTCTTGAATCCGAGGTCTATCATCCTTCCCCGATTGTCCTGCTTTTTGGAAACGGTTCTTCTGGGCTCCGTTACCGGGTTTAAAATTCTGAAACTTTTGGTGTTGACCTCCACCATTCCTTCCAAACTTTCCTCTAAACTTCGAACTTCCTTGCTCTTGCTCCGAGCTGTCAAACTTTCTTTTCCTTCCTTCATTTCCTTTCCTCGCAGCTTCACGCTCTCCTTCGACTATCATTGCCTTTTGTACCAAGGCAGCATAATTCTTGATCTCCAATAATGCCACTTGACTTCTAATCCATGGCTTAAGTCCCTGTTGGAACCACTTAGCCTTCTTTGCCTCCGTATTTACATACTCAGGTACAAACCTAGAAAACTCTGAAAATTTCACTTCATATTCTGCTACCGACATAAGGTCTAGAAATTTCATTTTCAACTGATCTTGCATATAACTCGACAAATATTTCTCCAAGAACATTTCAGTAAACTTCTCCCATGTTAAGTCCTTTCCTTCCAACAATGCCTTTGAAGATTCCCACCAGAAACTCGCTTCATCTTTCAGTTAATAACTCGTATACTGGGCTTTCTTGTCGTCCTTAACTTATGCTAATTCAAAGGCTTTTTCCATTTCTCTTAACCACGACTGTGCTTTAATCGGATCGGGTAATCCTAAGAATTCTGGGGGATGAACAGATTGAAAGTGTTTGAAGTTTCCAACTTTAGGGGCCACATGTTGTTGCAAAAGCTGAGCAAGTCTGCTCATCATGATGGTTTCTGGGTTTACTTCTGGGTCTTGGGTTGGAATTTCTTCTTCTTAGTGATCTGGTGGGTTGGTCATTTCTCACAAACCTGATTGAGCAATTATTTAGCAATACGATAGCATGGCATATATAACAATATTTTACTATAAAATCTCTTCTTTTGTTTTGCGGGTTTTAAGCTTTACCCAATTTTGCACATGCAATTCTATTACTACATAATTTTCATATCAGTGTTGTTTTCTCATGGCACAGGATAGGGTATTACGAATTTTAAACATGGTTATACAAAAATATGGTATTTAGAACAGTTTATGCAGATCTTTAGGGTGCACAATAGAAAGTAAGATAATGGATTTATTAAACAAAGGGTACATAAATAAAATTCTGGTTACCACAAGTTCAGAAATAAGGTACAATAATATAGCAGGGTTAAACAGAGGAAAAACTGGAAAATATCCCCTATCTATCCCTAACTTCTAGTAACTACTATTACAAAGTTCTGAAATACAATACAATAAATGAAAAAGGGATCCCGACATCTAACCAAGTATCCCAAAGCCTACCGGCGCAGAAAAACAACAACTACGGGCTCAACCAATAATCCCGCCTAACAACTAATCATCCAGAATCTCTCTCAGAATGACCAACATCCAGCAAATGATCTTATACAGCCTCCGGGCCTCAGCATCAGCATCACTAGTGGATGGTCCCTCATCCAATCTCCTCCGGGCAACCTACTCCACCATCTTAATCCGAACTCGCCACTCATCATCCATAACTGAAGTGCTCTGCCTAGTCTCTCGAGCTAGCCTATCCACCAAAGCTCCCAACTCTGGAATACGGGAGTACACAAAGTCTCGGTCCTGGGCTAACTTGCCACCAATACTGACAGGCACAGTCTTAGGCATCTCAGACTCTGGCTCAGGGGAAGGGGTTTCTGAATCTGGCCTCAAGGGTGAAATCTGCATAGGGATCTCACTACTCTCAGAAGGATCCTCTTCTGGGTTTGAACTAACATACATAGGCTCCTCTGGAGAGGGTGGAATGGGGTCCACTGTGGTACCGGTCAAACTAATCTCTGAATCTAAATCACTACCACTACTGGGATTGTGGCGCCCTCCAAACCTGGGTTAGAAGTTTGGGGTCCACAACCCATACACAATATATAAACCTGTATATGAAATATTATTTGCAATGACCCTGCTTTACATAACCACGGATCGCAACAGGTTAAAGTATGAAAACAAGCCACAACCTTAACTTTTATTATAACGTACCAAATCCCAACTAACTTAACTTACAACTGATAATGAAATTATTCTTACAATCTTATTATCTCACTACCGCAATAAGCTCCTGCTAGCTCGATCCAACATAATCTGGAATCCTAGCTCGTACCTCGCTATCAACCGTATCCTTCTTAACTGTAGAATACATAAAAAGAGTCGCAAGAGTGAGCTATCTAGTTCAGCAAGTCACAATGACAATAATTGAGGTTAATCAATGATCAAACGAAATGGTTCAGAGGAATCAAATTTATTGCTAAACAATCATTAGAATTGGATATTCATTTTAAGTTTTAAAACCAAGGTTAGGCTGCTGATCAGTCACGCACTAACCCCGAGCAAAGCACACATCACTGCTCTAATTACTGGATCCAAGGCACACATTGGCCTAACTTGACCATTGATATGGTCTGACCACGAATCTGGTCCCTATATAAAAAAAACTATCCAATTCTAAAGTAGTTCAATATGATAAATAATATAATTCAATAAAACAAGATCATAATCAACAGTGATGAAAAATTTGTATAAAGGCATGATGCATTTCATGAGTATCACAAGGGGGTATCGAAGTATGTATAAGAAATGGCCTTCAGCCTGTAGGAGAATCGGGTATTAGATGAACAATGGGTTACAAGGTTTAGTTCTTTGATGTCACAAGGTATGGTTGAGTATATAAGTTTCTGGATGTTCAAACAATTCTATTCCAGTGTTTGGTGCTTGGTGGCTGTATATTTGGAGAGTAGTGTCATATTTGCGTGGTTTAGTATCTGGAAATCAACAAGAAATGGTTCACAAAGAATAAGGCTTACGGCTCAAAGATCAAATGATGTGGCTCATGTTCAAGGCTGAAGGATTCAATGTATTTATAATATAAAACAGAGCTATTTTGAACACTTGACAATATGTTATGAGAAAGTTTAGAAATATCTGCATTATACCTCGAAAAAGGTTTAGAAGTACTTGCCTTATCACAATCGATTCCAATTTCACTTGTACTCGTCAAGTGACTCTCTTCAACAACCACTCGTTTACTTTTCCTATGCCTCGATTCTATTTTCTGATCACTTGCTGTATTTTATACATGTCGATTCCATTTTCTGATCACCTGCTCCCCTTTCCTATGCATTGCTTACTCTTCTAGGCATCATAAGTATCTATCAATATTCATCTCACATTATTCTAATCATCACATGGACGTCATAAGGTTTCATCTACCCTTCGTTTTACCCAAATCCGATTTATGGATTGAAAGTTATGGCTAAAATAGTCCAACAATATACACATAGGCATATAACACATCAATCAGATAGCACATAACACGCAAGATATTTAATTTAAATAATTTTTCAAAGAAGATTCGGGATCAAAAATGATTTTCCAGGTATTTAATACGAATTTTTAAATATTTTTCAGAATTAAAACGGGAGTCCGAATCATTTATAATTAAATAATAGGGTTCGAATACCCGAATTTGACTTTAATATTATTTTATAATAATTGTCGAGCCTTGAAAATAATTTAAAATAATATTTTAAAGCTCGAAACTATTTTTTGGAATTTTTTTTAAATCAAAAGAAATAATTAAATCCAATTAAATAATCAATTAAAATTAATGAATAACTAATTAAATTAATTAATCAATTAATATTTAAATTAATTGACCAACTAAATAATTAATTATTAACTAAAATTAATTAATTAAATAATTTAGATTTATTTTTGAATTAAAAAATAATTTTCAGAATTAAAAATATTGATTTTTGGAATTAAAAATGAATTTTTAGAAATTAAATAAGGTATTTTTAAATAATTTATAGAAAATAAATCCCAGAAACATGTTCTGAAATTGAAACTGGACAAACAGAGATCAAAACCGGGTCGAAGATATAAACAAAAGGGGTCGCCAAGAATGTTCCGGGTTGCCAAGAACAACCCGACGGAATCTGGAAAACCCAGAATCCGGCGAGGTTTTCCGGCGATTTTGGATAATTCCGGCAAACTCGTTTTAGCTCAAATCTGCTCCGTTTGAAATGATTTCTGCTTCCAATCTATTCTAGATCAACTCAGGAACTCAAAAACAGACACAACACCAACCAACAACCTTCCAAGCATGTTTTCCGGCCAAAATAAACTAAAATCCGACTATTCATCGGAAAAATGAAAATTTTTTCGATTCTTAATCAAACTTAATGATTCTGGTATAAGAACGAAGCTCTGATCACAAGTAATCTATTCACAACATCCACAACTATCAAGAACACCAGTATAATCTGAAAAATCGATTTGAAAATCTTGTAAAACTGAAAATCTCAATTTTACTAATTACCGAACCAAATCATGCAAATCATATATGGAAATGATCCTTATGACTTCTACAATCATAATCAATCATTCAAACAATCAAACAATCCTTCAAACTCTGAAACCGGACTTAAATTTAAATAAATAAAAAGATGAAAATACGAAATTGATAAATATACGACCTTATATGATGATTTCGATATGGATATAATCGTCTCGTCGAGAGCTTCGTTTTGACTATTCATACGCCTCCATCGGATTCCAATAACGTCTTTAAATTCTCGCTTGATTGCGAAGAACACGAAGATCACGGTTCGTTTCTCTGGAAAATTATCTCTTTAATTGTTTGCAAATGATTTTCTGTATGAAATAAAATACGGTAAAGGCTATTTATAATTACGGAATATTAGTACCCCGTTGGATCATTCCAGATATAAAATAGTACGTTTATTTATGAAAACAGATCCAAACGGTACCGGTTTTCGGGATAATTATCCAAATCTGTACAATTTATACTGCGGTCTTGGTCTCAGCGCCTGGTTACACGTATTACGAGGTGATAATTATAATATTTTAATAAAAAGATCCCGTTTATCGAAAATACGAGTTTTATTGATTTACCGAAACGAATAATGTATCGAAAATATTGCGCCGGGACCCGCTCAGGACAAACCGTACGCCGGATCGAAAAAGTCGAAACATGGAAAATGCTCGGAATATTGCAATTAGGTTAGGAAGGAGTTCTCGGAAGAGTTTCGGGTTATAAAAACGTAAAAACGGATGACGTCAGTTGGTTCCCGATTGTACACAATAGTTTTTAAATACTCGGAAAAAGATTTTATAAAATCCATATATTTTCTATAAAATAATAAATCAACATAAAAATAAATAGGAAGATATGACAATTATCTATATTTTATTTTGGACATATAAAAATTAAAATACTCAATTAATATTATTTTTGAACATCCCAACACATATAACACTTAACAAATAATTCATAGAATATATACTGAACATACATAATAATTATTTATTAGTAAAAATAATTACACGATATATCCCGGATATTACATCCCCCCTTAAAAGGATTATGTCCTCAGAATCTCCTAAGAAAACAAAGGAGGGTACTTTTCTCTCATATCACTTTCTAATTCCCAGGTTGACTCTTCAACCTTTGGGTTTCTCCAAAATACTCTTACTAACTTTACCACTTTATTTCTCAATACTTTCTCTCTTTCCTCTAGAATTTCTATCAGACTCTCTACATATGACAAATCTGCCTGAAGCCCTATTAGCTCATATTCTATTACATGCCTGGAGTCTGGATTATATTTCTTAAGCATTGATACGTGAAAAACATTGTGAATGTGCTTCTTGTGCGGAGGTAACGCCAACTCGTAAGCTACTTTGCCAACGCGCTTTAAAATCTCAAAAGGTCCAACGTATCTTGGGCTTAGTTTTCCTTTCCTTCCAAATCTCGTTAATCCCTTCCACGGTGATTGTAACACCCCCAAATCCGGGGTCGGGGATCCGGGTTGTCACAAGTTCCATTTCCCTTAAAACAACCAATCTTAATAAATAATCAACTACTCTGTACTGTGACCCCACAATAAACACACACACCGCAAGTTATAGTCTCAGAGATGAATACCCAAAAATAATCACAAGTCATTTTATTCCACAATTATCTGCCAATACACCTTAAAAGGTTTTCTGAATAAATTTACATTTTCTTTGCCATTATTACAATTCATAAATATACATAAATCTGGTACATCAAAAGTTGAAAGCCTAGCCTATTGGTAGCTCCTACCTCAGCTACGGCGGCATCAACGCTTCCAGAAAACTGCGGAACGTTTCCTAACCGCTTGCGAATTGGAAGCTTGGTCTTATTCATCTTTTCTATCTGTTGTTGTGTGATGAAAGAAGAAAGCAAGGGTGAGCAGCAAGCCCACCAAAATAATATGTATAATGATTAACAATATATGAGCCTTCTCATAGTACTCATGAAAGTCTTGGTCAAAAGAAATGAACCAAGTTTGATATCTTAATGCGATGAAGTCGCAAAATATTCAGTATATATACATATATACTTTTCAAAATCTTAGAAGTCCTCTTCCATGCATAATATACACAGAGTTCCAGTTTATAACTGTATAAAAAAATATCGTTACAAGGTGATCTCATATATCTAACCTTGTCTCAATGTTTTTCTGAAAGTCCTTGATATGCATAAGATAATCATTTACTAGATATAAGTTTAAAAGATGAAGTTACAAGATACTTCAGTATACTTATATCTTTTCCAAATACTACTTGAACTACCACCGTTCAAGTTATAATTAGTTTCAAAAGTTCATCACACTGATGAGACTACAAGATAAGACTTGAATAGATTTAATCTTTGAAATATTTTGAAGGAAATAAAGTTATGATATACTTCATTAAGTCCCGATATATATATACACCTATATATATACATACGTTTCCTGAAAACCTCTGTCATGTAAAGTATGAACAGAATTGCAATATCCAATAAATTTGGAAAGGAAAGAATTTTGGCATAAACCTGATATCTTGCTGATCAGGCAAAGATACCAATAAGTAACCTTTTCTACTAGTAGATGGACGAATTCTTCACTGGTCATCACCCTGGTCGCAATAGGACCTTATGCTGGACTGCCACTCAGCCACTTATGCATTTGATGGACTCCCACTGAGCCACTTACACTATCATGGATGCCCACTGAGCCCATGTTGCTTATGCCGACTCGATAGATGGACTTACTTCCCGAACCTTGGATAAGTAATCAATTCATTTACCAAGACTGCAACCTTGTTGCGAATATAAAATACACCACAGAGCCGGATCCCTCTGGGTTTGAGCGAGTATTTAAATCCCCTTTAAAAAGGAAGATCATAAATATAAAAATGAGTTTTGGGATCCACTCTAACTTTTAAAAATCATTTTGAAGACTCGAAAACACTTTAAGGAGTGGTTGGAGCAATGCTGATTTAGTAAAATAAATCAGTCCCAATGTATTTAGAAAATATCTGAATATTATTATTTAAATAATATTCCCATAAAGAATAATCTTTATACAAATAATTGAAGTAGAAGTTGTAAGACTTATACTTGAAATGAGTATTAAATAACCAAAGATATACTTATACGAAAGTACTATCTTTATTTGAATAATCGAAAATAAGTTTGATTATCGAAACATTATTCTTTAATAAAATAAAGAATATTATTAAATAATAAGCGGAGTCATAATACCCTGAATGAATATTATAAATAATATTCATTAAATAAAATAACGGAGTCATACATCCTCAAATAAATATTCAATTAATAATCATTAATAATATAACTGAGTCCTAAGCCCTCGAATGAATATTCAAAATAATATTCAATAATAAAATAAAGGAGTTATAAGTCCTCGGATGAATATTCGAAATAATATTCAATAATAAAATAAAGGAGTCATAAGTTCTTGGATGAATATTCGAAATAATATTCAATAATAAAATAAAGGAGTCATAAGTCCTCGGATGAATATTCGAAATAATATTCAATAATAAAATAAAGGAGTCATAAGTCCTCTGATGAATATTCGAAATAATATTCAATAATAAAATAAAGGAGTCATAAGTCCTCGAATGAATATTCAAAATAATATTCAATAATAAAATAAAGTTAAAGTTATCGAATAAACCTTGTTCGATTAATAGTTTTGAAAACTATAACCATATATATATAAAAATATATATATTATACTCGGGAACATCGACTCCCGGTTTAGAAATATGTTCACCTTTTGATCCCCTATACTAAGGGTAAACTCAATACTGCTTATCTCTAGCATAGGTATTATGCAACTGTAAGCATTTTAACCAACTGATATATAATCCAAGAATATGAAACAGGCATGCATATATACTATATCACATGCTACAATATATCGCAAGAATTTGCTAATAACAAATATGCATTTATCGCAAGATCATGCATATACACATATACATCACAACCACAGTATAACGGGTAGAAAACTTGCCTGAGCGACTGGGGGTTACGAATGGCTCGGGACGAGTCTGGTAACCTATAAACAACAAGTAAGTTGGAATTAAACCAAAGTCACTTGTAAATCTATACTCTAACCAACTTAGACTCTGACGCTCGTTTTGCGCTTACTGATTCTCTTAAGTCACTCGAATACCCTCGGCTCCACCATTTTTAATAAATTAATCATTACGAGTTTTAAGGCGATTCTTTCGCGAGTGTTTTACCAACTGCCTAACACTCTTACAATAATTGTTTCATACACTAATTAACCCTTTTTGGTCTTTAACCTATGTTTCAAAGTAAGGCGAGGGGAAAAGTTTCGTTCGCGAAATGCCGTTACTTGAAATGGTCGTTTCTCCTAAACCGTACATCAGAATCAAACGAACTACATATCAAAACGAAGCTCGTAACATGAACTATCTAAACATGGCAATGGTCATAATCTAGCAGGGAGTTCTCGGGTCCAAATGTTATGAACAAAAGTAGTCTAAAGTAAATCGGACATTATGACGGCTATGTTTACGCAATTTTCCAATTTTAAACCATTCAAAAACCATCACAATTCAACCTCAATCTATTCATACAACCAAAGTCCATCCTTATCACATCATAACAGCCCCAATCAATTCAATATTAACATTTATACTTATGCTTAAGCTTGAATTTAACTATACTTAAGTTCTTTTAACCAAAACAACAAGATTCACCATTCTATTTCACTACCACTCCAACCCAAACTCTAAACCACAAGCATTAAGCTACTATATCACCATAACAATCAAAATCATCTTATTATACAAAGGAGTCTAGGGTTTGGAGATGATATACCTTCCTTGAAATGGTGGGAGTAGTTAGGAAGCCTTAAGAAGCCTTGAGAAGTCTTAGGGATGCTTGGATCTTAAAGGAAAACAAGAAAAATTCAAGTTAAAAACTTTGAAATCACTATTCATTGTCTTCTTCATTGATTTATTGAAGAAGATTGAGAATGAATGGGGTGCTTAAACTCATGATATAGCCATAACTATGCATAAGGATGATTAGGGAATTATCTTACCAATTTAGGAAGCCTTGATCTTGAGTTTTGAAATTTCTTGCTTCTTGAAAATGAAAAAGCCGAGAGCAAGCTTTTGTTGAAGAGAATAGATTTCTTTTGTTTTGATGAAATGATTTGTTTGGCTTGGTTGGTTGAATATTTGATTTGTTTTTGGTTAATTACCAATTTAACCTTGATTTTGTGTGGTTAATATTCCACCACATTTCCTCCCTTCCCATGTCATGCTTATGTCATGCTATGATGTCATCTTTCCCTCCTTGTCCTCTTCTCATTGGTTGGGTGACCTCATCCCCACTAATCTCTTTGATTAACTTCCTAATTGTTTGCCTAATGACCGCTGATCTGTTATACGGTTCCCTTAACTTTCGTTTTCGTTTATCGTTTGAGGGATCATACCCGGGATCTTATTACTTAGGTTCCCTTAACCTTTCTCAATATATTATACTCCTTTAATTTAAATCTTTTTTATCCTGTTACCTTATACTCAATTCTTTCCGTATCTAATGGATTTCCGGGAAAAATCAAAGTGTTCGGAATTGGATTCTGATGATCTTTACATACACTTATATACCATGTAGAGTACTAATAAAATCTCAGAATATCCATAACAGAACCCCTACATAGTGTGGCATGAAAAGTTCAAAAATTTAGGGTTATTACTGTTTCCCCTCCTTAAAAGGATTCCGTCCCGGAATCAGATAGAAAATGAATAGGGATACTCTCTTAGCATTGCACTTTCTAACTCTCGAGTAAATTTTCCCACATTGTGGTCCCTCCACCAAACTCTGCCTAGTTTGATAATCCTTCTCCTAATCACTTGTTCCTTTTTACTCTATAACCCTTCCTGGTTGCTCCATATAGGTTACGTCGGGTTGCGTGTCTATGTGCTCATATGCCCCTATTTGTCTGGCATACGAATTACACTTCCTTAACATTGATACGTGAAACACGTTATGACTTGCTACATGTTCTGGGGTAAGGCTAGCTCATATGCTAACCTCCCAATACTTCTTAATATATTCAAGGGTCCAACAATTGGTGGACTTAGCTTTCCTTTCTTTCCGAATCTCATTAACCCCTTCCAAGGGAATACCTATAACAACATTAGGTCCCCTACTTTTCATTCCTTGTCCTTTCGTGTCAAATCAACATACTTCTTATGTCCATCTTGGGCTACTACCAGCCGTCCTCTGATTAAATCTATTAAATCCTTGGTCCTTTGGACCACTGCTGGTCCGAGTATCTTGCGCTCTACAACTTCATCCTAACATAAGGTGGATCGACATTGTCTTCCCTCAAAAATCTCATAAGACGACATCTCGATACCTGACATACGATCTATTGTCGTAAGATAACTCAATCCGCGTTAAGTGATCATTCCAATTTCTTTCAAGTCTATTACACAGACTCTCATTATAGCTTCTAGCATTATAGCTTTTGCTTCTCACTACCCATTCTTTTCCAGTTCGTAGTCGCTACTACCTTCCGTTCCTAATATTATATTGGTTATAATTCTGCTCGTTAGCGTTCTATAACCTTTTAATAACCACGTCAACCTTAGTATCACGAATGTGTTTCCATTCCGAATACTACCACAACTTTATTACTCCTTTTTCAGCTGTTTCTATTTTCCAAAATTTGATCAATCATATAGAAGTAAAGGAATTTGTTGAGAGATCACTATGATCATGAACACTTGTTATATCGCATAGTTAGTACAGAAGGTGGCCAGCCTTTAGTACTTGACAAGCAATTAAACAACATGTGGTAGCCTACTAGGCTTCTATCACAAAGATAGATAGTCATTCGGCAATACCTCCCCTTCTGGAAGGGTTGTTCCTCTCAGCTTACATGAAATGAAAAGAAGAGAAAAGAACGAACTGAAGAGAATTGTATATATGTAAAAAATATTGCCATAAAATATCTGGCTTGGAATCTACCTCTAAACTATAGAGGTTTGTCATAGGAGAATAAAACATATATGTATTTATATCAACATCAAATATTTTAGCATCGTATTTCACATGCCTAAATATTTATTA
Source organism: Apium graveolens (assembly GCF_009905375.1). Lineage (NCBI taxonomy): Eukaryota > Viridiplantae > Streptophyta > Magnoliopsida > Apiales > Apiaceae > Apium > Apium graveolens. The sequence continues at coordinate 131,453,648 of NC_133652.1, read as the reverse complement.
TTCCACCCATCATTCTACGGACCCATGCTTTTCCTCGATCTTATACTCAATCACCCATGAAACTCCCTCGACATCGAAAATCGAATCTGGAATCTCATTTTATACATCATCGTTAATAGAATTCTATGCTTGCACCGCAACCTTCCTCGTATAGTAATACGACTCTCTATTGATAAGAAAGAATAATATTCAATATGTAGATACTCTACTTAATTAGTCTATCAATGATAACTTATACACTACCATGACCCGATTAGTGGTACTCAATCTCAACACCCATTCCAATATAACTCTCACGGTTGTAATCAGCTCATTACTCGCAGAATCATTGCTGCCTTACTATGGTCCACCACTGACCTACTGTAGTCATTCATTTTCCATGAAGTCTTAATAGCTAACCATACGGAGTCCATACATCTCGTATCTAATTCTCCTAAGGAGGTAACATGATCACCGTTCATGATTCATGAAGAACACTCCTGAACTTGACGTACTTTCATGACATGAAGTAGATAAAATTGCAGAAGAGTTTCAGTCAAAGCAACGATAGCAGGATAATACCATTCTTAATCGTATGCCTTCAATTGAAGACTTAACTCAAAGGTTCGTTTAGTCCTTTTTTTTTTGAAATATGGTCCTGGATCACTCTCAAGATAGGACCTTCTAAGATAGATAGCCCGCTCATGGCGATTACACGAATTAAACCTTTACCAACTACTATTACGGTTGGGTATTGCACAGTCATCAGAAGGAATGTCAATCTTCCAAACCATAATACTATCTTCACGGCTTTAACCATTATCATTGCATTCTTCTGGCACGAGCACCGATAATTATCCTTTTACCTTTAAAGTGTCGGCCACCTCTTTGGCCTTTCCTGATAGTAAAATTTCCTTACAATCAATGTCATTTTAACCACCTCCAAAAAATTTTCTATCTCATTTCAATCACAGCTTATGTGAAGATGTTTTCCTTAAAGTCTGATGAGTAAAAATAAAAAAAATTATCACCATTTTTCTATAAGTTATTGCCTCAGTCTTGAGAGGTTAATCACTATAGCGACTGACTCTCGATCGTACTTAGAACATCTTTTATCTTAGGTCCTAATAGCCCTGAACATTTTCGACCTTTACTGGTTTGATCCATACTTTCTCGTGGTTTAACACGTGCCCCACTTGGCATCATTATAATTACGTCATATTTCCTTTATCAACATTTCTATTCTTGAGAATTTTGAATATTACCTTTCTTCTTGTAAAACCTCTAAGGTTATCCTTCAATCGTTCCTCATGTATTCCCTATATACAGGGCATATCAAAATACCATTTACTAATACTAAAACCATTGTCTATATACTTCTGAAAAATTTCTCCACTGATTCTAAAAGGTTATTGTTACCTTAATTCTTTCCAAATCATACTGTCAAAACTCATACTGTCCCTATTAAGGGTGAAATGCCAACCTTTATGCATTCCCCTAGGATTCATTTTAAGTTACCGATGTTCTATCCTTAATTCCACCTTTAAAAGGTACCTGCATCCTTCCATGGATAAATCAAGTCATATATCCCTGATAAGGGTGTCTTATTCAATCATTCCCACCTCGATAGTAGATGCCTAATTTCACAATAACATCTGTATACAAAATGAGGACAATCAATATGGCCTCCAAAAGATAACAACGGTTATCCGCTTTTCTTTCCTGATTTGGTAATGATCACATGGATGTTCTGGAAGATATTGGTCGTGTTCAACGTGAACTTCTTCTTAATAAATCCTTATTTACTTTTGTTGTTTATCTCAACAGTCACCTTAATGTTGGGATATCTTTCATATCTGGCGTCTCCCTTTCTGGGTATCATGCCACCGGTCTTACACTTCACCTTCTTGAAGGTTACTTCCTTCATCCAATTTTCTTAATTTCTTACTTTCTTGTCTCCTCAGTTTATCCGCGTCTCATTATTTATTCTTCGAATTATCTCAAGGTTTCCTCGAATCCTCCCAACTTAGAGGGGATAAAATATATGTATCTCTTATACCTTCAACCATCAACTTAACTCATGGTGAATCACCCTCATCCTGACGATCACATACTTTTCTATTTCTATTACTATGAGTCCTTAGGGTTTCCTCATACCCAACTCCCTTATCATTCCTCAAACTCTCTTGCCTTTATATTCCTTTCCACTTCAGTTTCTTTTTATTTTCCTTTCTCTTATCATTATTTCATGAACCAACCCAACATAAGCATCGATTTCAAACATCCCGTCATTCTGGATTCGTGTCCTCAGAACAAATCTTGATAACTTTTACAACTTAGATTCATAATTCATCATACTCGTCTGCCTTTGTTCTGGCTCTAAAGCTTTTACACTATTTCCATAACCTTGGGAAGTACTTTCTCGAAAACAACTTACTGAACTTAAATCAGTTTATCATAACCTCTGGCTTCATGCCTTCCTTGGCCTTTTACCAGTGGGTGGTCTCACTCTTAGGAGGGTAAGTGACAAAAACACTCTTTTGTGATTCGTCAATCATTTAGAATCTCAAATGATTCCTGTATTTCCTTTAGCCAGACTCTTGCCTCGACTGGGTCAGCTTGTTCCTTGGAACTCTGAGAGCTTAGCGACTTAAAGGTCCTGAAAGAATTTCACACCACATTGTTTCATCAAGGTGGTGGTTAGGGGTAAAAGTATAAGTTTTGTTTTAGGCAGGTCCATGGATTGCCCAATAGGAGTACCATTCCAGTTCTTTCTATCTTGCTCGACTTATGTTTTCTCAGTCTAAATATTTCTTCCTACTCCCCATAATTGGGGTCATCTTTTTAATTTAAAATCTTCATTTTCCACTTCATTATATTTTGGGTTCCTTATATCTTAATTGCGACCTCCCTGATTATCACATTCAAGGTTTGCCCCTAATCTTATTCCTTGTGGGGGATTATTACTTGGAATTTTTTTGAGAATCTCTCGATATTTGTCTTACTTACTTTGCTTAAGTCTTTCCCTTGTTCAGTCCTTGCACGATTGCAAATTATGAATTCTCAAGTTCTATAAACTTCATGGCACCCTCTTAAGTGTTAATAGTGCAATTAACAATATGAACTTATCACCACGAACTGATCTGAACTGAAATTAACGAATATATACCTAACCATTGGTTCGAGGGTACAACAACTGAACATATTAAAGAGAATTACATCATTTGATCTGATCGTTTTTATCCCAAAAGTACTACCATAGATAATCATCTAGTCATTAAAACTAATCATTCATAACTTAGGCTAATCCTTCTAAAAGCGGTGCTACATGAAACCCTTGTCTGATTGCTCTGGCTCTGCACACTACCATGGATCAAGAAATGCGAGCACGCACGACATCCCTAACCTGCTCCATCACAGAGGTGATGAGGTCTAAGATAGTTGCAAGTAGAGCTGGATCAATCTGACCCTCAAGATGGCCTCTAGCTGTAACACGGGTGGTAGCCTCAATCCTTTCCATGCTATGAGCTAATCCCGCCGGAAGTACCCCGCCCTCAATCCTTGGTGCAGTAAGTCGATCTAACAGATCACTCCTAACATTACGGGCCTCAGACAGGCCACCCAGGGTCATCTGATAATCAGCGATAAGAGAAGCCTGAGTGGTAGCATCTAGCAGTCCATGGGGTGCAGGTGGCGCAGACCCAGGAGATCCAAATGGATAACCAAGCACGGTATCAGGTGACAATGGTGCATGAGATAAAGGTGGCATTTCCTCAGTAGGTGCTGGGCTCTGTACCGGGGATGGAACAGGAATTGGTGGAACCTCATGGATGTCTACAGAAACCTCTGGAAGAGGGTCTGATACTGGTATAATTGGTGTCGTGGAAGGCCCCACTCCTTCTGCCCTCATTAACCTTTGTGCCCTTGGTAACTCTTCATCCTCTAGTGCCACCCTCGCGGCCATTCTTGCTCTGGTAGTCGCCCTGACTACGGTCATCAATTCCTCAGCGGTCCTCTCTTTATTCTCATCAGGATCCTCCATGAGATCCTCCTCAGCCACAATCCTTTCCGGAATAACATCCTCAACCGCAACATTCTCAATATGAATCCCATCCGGTCCCTCATTAGGGTAATCCATCGGATTCACAATTTGATCTCCAACTTGTAATAAAACATCCTCATGCTGATGCTCTTGAACCTCAGGGTTCGGTGCCCCGCTGCCCTATACGAGAATGAACTATGTTACTATCACGATATTTATAAGGGTTCCCGTAAGGGTTTTAATTGTCAGTACTACGTTAGGTTGCCCGACTATGAACTTGGCAAGAGTTCTTATTATCTTAGTGAACTTATTATCTTAACGTCACATCATCTCTGAGGTTTATAACGCTTAGCTCTGATACCACTTCTGTAACACCCCCAAATCCGGGGTCGGGGATCCGGGTTGTCACGAGTTCCATTTCCCTTAAAACAACCAATCTTAATAAATAATCAACTACTCTTTATTGTGACCCCACAATAAACACACACACCGCAAGTTATAGTCTCAGAGATGAATACCCAAAAATAATCACAAGTCATTTTATTCCACAATTATCAGCCAATACACCTTAAAAGGTTTTCTGAATAAATTTACATTTTCTTTGCCATTATTACAATTCATAAATATACATAAATCTGGTACATCAAAAGTTGAAAGCCTAGCCTATTGGTATCTCCTACCTCAGCTACGGCGGCATCAACGCTTCCAGAAAACTGCGGAATGTTTCCTAACCGCTTGCGAATTGGAAGCTTGGTCTTGTTCATATTTTCTATCTGTTATTGTGTGATGAAAGAAGAAAGCAAGGGTGAGCAGCAAGCCCACCAAAATAATATGTATAATGATTAACAATATATGAGCCTTCTCATAGTACTCATGAAAGTCTTTGTCAAAAGAAATGAACCAAGTTTGATATCTTAATGCGATGAAGTCGCAAAATATTCAGTATATATACATATATACTTTTCAAAATCTTGGAAGTCCTCTTCCATGCATAATATACACAGAGTTCCAGTTTATAACTGTATAAAAAAATATTGTTGCAAGGTGATCTCATATATCTAACCTTGTCTCGACGTTTTTCTGAAAGTCCTTGATATGCATAAGATAATCATTTACTAGATATAAGTTTAAAAGATGAAGTTACAAGATACTTCAGTATACTTATATCTTTTCCAAATACTACTTGAACTACCACCGTTCAAGTTATAATTAGTTTCAAAAGTTCATCACACTGATGAGACTACAAGATAAGACTTGAATAGATTCAATCTTTGAAATATTTTGAAAGAAATGAAGTTATGATATACTTCATTAAGTCCCGATATATATATACAGCTATATATATACATACATTTCCTGAAAACCTCTGTCATGTAAAGTATGAACAGAATTGCAATATCCAATAAATTTGGAAAGGAAAGAATTTTGGTATAAACCTGATATCTTGTTGATCAGGCAAAGATACCAATAAGTAACCTTTTCTACTAGTAGATGGACGAATTCCCCACTGGTCATCACCCTGGTCGCAATAGGACCTTATGTTGGACTGCCACTCAGCCACTTATGCATTTGATGGACTCCCACTGAGCCACTTACACTATCATGGACGCCCACTGAGCCCATGTTGCTTATGCCGACTCGATAGATGGACTTACTTCCCGAACCTTGGGTAAGTAATCAATTCATTTACCAAGACTGCAACCTTGTTGCGAATATAAAATACACCACAGAGCCGGATCCCTCTGGTTTTGAGCGAGTATTTAAATCCCCTTTAAAAAGGAAGATCATAAATATAAAAATGAGTTTTGGGATCCGCTCTAACTTTTAAAAATCATTTTGAAGACTCGAAAACACTTTAAGGAGTGGTTGGAGCAATGTTGATTTAGTAAAATAAATCAGTCCCAATGTATTTAGAAAATATCTGAATATTATTATTTAAATAATATTCCCATAAAGAATAATCTTTATACAAATAATTGAAGTAGAAGTTGTAAGACTTATACTTGAAATGAGTATTAAATAACCAAAGATATACTTATACGAAAGTACTATCTTTATTTGAATAATCGAAAATAAGTTTGATTATCGAAACATTATTCTTTAATAAAATAAAGAATATTATTAAATAATAAGCTGAGTCATAATACCTCGAATGAATATTATAAATAATATTCATTAAATAAAATAACGGAGTCATACATCCTCAAATGAATATTCAATTAATAATCATTAATAATATAACTGAGTCATAAGCCCTCGAATGAATATTCGAAATAATATTCAATAATAAAATAAAGGAGTCATAAGTCCTCGGATGAATATTCGAAATAATATTCAATAATAAAATAAAGGAGTCATAAGTCCTCGGATGAATATTCGAAATAATATTCAATAATAAAATAAAGGAGTCATAAGTCCTCGGATGAATATTCGAAATAATATTCAATAATAAAATAAAGGAGTCATAAGTCCTCAGATGAATATTCGAAATAATATTAAATAATAAAATAAAGGAGTCATAAGTCCTCGGATGAATATTCGAAATAATATTCAATAATAAAATAAAGTTAAAGTTATCGAATAAACCTTATTCGATTAATAGTTTTGAAAACTATAACCATATATATATAAAAATATATATATTATACTCGGGAACATCGACTCTCGGTTTAGAAATATGTTCACCTTTTGATCCCCTATACTAAGGGTAAACTCAATACCGCTTATCTCTAGCATAGGTATTATGCAACTGTAAGCATTTTCACCAACAGATATATAATCCAAGAATATGAAACAGGCATGCATATATACCATATCACATGCTACAATATATCGCAAGAATTTGCTAATAACAAATATGCATTTATCGCAAGATCATGCATATACACATATACATTACAACAACAGTATAACGGGTAGAAAACTTGCCTGAGCGACTGGGGGTTACGAATGGCTCGGGATGAGTCTGGTAACCTATAAACAACAAGTAAGTTGGAATTAAACCAAAGTCACTTGTAAATCTATACTCTAACCAACTTAGACTCTGACGCTCGTTTTGCGCTTACTGATTCTCTTAAGTCACTCGAGTACCCTCGGCTCCACCATTTTTAATAAATTAACCATTATGAGTTTTAAGGCGATTCTTTCGCGAGTGTCTTAATAACTGCCTAACACTCTTACCATAATTGTTTCATACACTAATTAACCATTTTTGGTCTTTAACCTATGTTTCAAAGTAAGGCGAGGGGAAAAGTTTCGTTCGCGAAACGCCGTTACTTGAAACGGTCGTTTCTCCTAAACCGTACATCAGAATCAAACGAACTACATATCAAAACGAAGCTCGTAACATGAACTATCTAAACATGGCAATGGTCATAATCTAGCAGGGAGTTCTCGGGTCCAAATGTTATGAACAAAAGCAGTCTAAAGTAAATCGGACATTACGACGGCTATGTTTACGCGATTTCCCAATTTTAAACCATTCAAAAACCATCACAATTCAACCTCAATCCATTCATACAACCAAAGTCCATCCTTATCACATCATAACAGCCCCAATCAATTCAATATTAACATTTATACTTATGCTTAAGCTTGAATTTAACTATACTTAAGTTCTTTTAACCAAAACAACAAGATTCACCATTCTATTTCACTACCACTCCAACCTAAACTCTAAACCACAAGCATTAAGCTACTATATCACCATAACAATCAAAATCATCTTATTATACAAAGGAATCTAGGGTTTGGAGATGATATACCTTCCTTAAAATGGTGGGAGTAGCTAGGAAGCCTTAAGAAGCCTTGAGAAGTCTTAGGGATGCTTGAATTTTAAAGGAAAACAAGAAAAATTCAAGTTAAAAACTTTGAAATCACTATTCATTGTCTTCTTCATTGATTTATTGAAGAAGATTGAGAATTAATGGGGTGCTTAAACTCATGATATAGCCATAACTATGCATAAGGATGATTAGGGAATTATCTTACCAATTTAGGAAGCCTTGATCTTGAGTTTTGAAATTTCTTGCTTCTTGAAAATGAAAAAGCCGAGAGCAAGCTTTTGTTGAAGAGAATAGATTTCTTTTGTTTTGATGAAATGATTTGTTTGGCTTGGTTGGTTGAATATTTGATTTGTTTTTGGTTAATTACCAATTTAACCTTGATTTTGTGTGGTTAATATTCCACCACATTTCCTTCCTTCCCATGTCATGCTTATGTCATGCTATGATGTCATCTTTCCCTCCTTGTCCTCTTCTCATTGGTTGGGTGACCTCATCCCCACTAATCTCTTTGATTAACTTCGTAATTGTTTGCCTAATGACCGCTGATCTGTTATACGGTTCGCTTAACTTTCGTTTTCATTTATCGTTTGAGGGATCATACCCGGGATCTTATTACTTAGGTTCCCTTAACCTTTCTCAATATATTATACTCCTTTAATTTAAATCCTTTTTATCCTGTTACCTTATACTCAATTCTTTCCGTATCTAATGGATTCCGGGAAAAATCAAAGTGTTCGGAATTGGATTCTGATGATCTTTACATACACTTATATACCATGTAGAGTACTAATAAAATCTCAGAATATCCATAACAGAACCCCTACATAGTGTGGCATGAAAAGTTTTCTCATTCAGCTAAAACACTATTCATAAGGGTTATAAAAAGTTCAAAATTTTGGGGTTATTACAGTGATACCTTCAGTAATACCAAACTTTCTTCTTCGAATTCCATATCTTTCCTTGATTGATCTGCATACTTCCTTTGACAGTCTTGTGCTGCTATCAATCTCTTCTGGATAACTTCAATAACTTCCTCCGTCTACTACACTAATTCAGGTGCAAGTATTTTGCGTTCTCCCACTTCGTCCCAATATACAGGATATCGACATTTACGTCCATAAAGAGCTTCATAGGGTGGCATTCCAATACTAGCGTGATCACTGTTGTTGTAAGCAAATTCTACCAAGGTAAATGCTCGTCCCAACTTCCTTTGAAATCAATAGCACAAACACACAACATGACTTCGATTGTCTGGATCGTTCTTTCACTCTGGCCATCCGTCTGTGGATGGTAAGCCGTACTCATATTCAGTCTCGTTCCCAAACATTCTTGAAAATTCTTCCAAAATCTTGAATTAAATCTTGGATCTCAACCGGATACGATGGATACAGGAACTCCATGACGAACTACGATTTCTTTCAAGTACATATGGACTAACTTGTCGAGTGAAAATCTTTTTCGTATTCGGCTATCAATATTCTTCTTTAAACTTCTATATAATTTGGTATTTCTTGAACGAATTAAATACTTAGGATTGTAAATTCCCTTTAGGATCTCATTCCTAAATTCTGCCACTTGTAGCATCCAAGTTCTGAAAGGAATCTGAGGATACTGTGATCATTCTTTTAAGTGCATAATTTTCCTCTCATTAAACTGTTAATGTCGTGATCCATTATCTTCTCTTGCTAACTGTTAACATTAACATTCTGATCCATCATCTTCATTTGATATCTTTTTATCTTCTCTTAACAACTTCGACTGAAAGGTTATACTATCCATTCTTGCTCCTTTTGGACCATGAACCCTGACTTCCAATTCCAACTTCTAAAATTCCATAGATTATCCTTCTGGTGCAGTCTCCATGTTCGTTCTCTCCTTTTTTGCTTATCGCTTGCCACTACATTTGCTCTTCCGCGTGAATACACACTTCAAATTCTTATAGTCCGTATGTATCTCACATCTTCCTCCTTTCATATAATGTTTCCCAATCTTTCAAAGCGAATATTATTGTTGCTGCTAATTCCCAATTATGAGTAGGGTATTTCTACTCATAAGGTTTCTCTTGTCTGGATGCATATGCAATAACTTTATTGTGCTGCATCAACACACATCTTATTCCCTTATGAGAAGTATCACTACAACCTACCAACTCTCCTTGATACTTTCAAAATGATAAAACAGGTGTTGTAACCATTCTTTCCTTCAACTCCGCAAAACTTTCTTCACACTTTACCATTTCATATAAGCTTCTCGCTATTCCTAGTAAAATTCATCAAAGGTGTTGCAATCTTCAAGAATCCTTGAACAAATTTCCGATAATAACCGGCCGATAATAACCGGCCAATAGTAAAACTTCTTACTTTTGTTGGTGCTTTTGATCTTTCTTTATTTAAAATAACTTAAATTTCTGCTGGATTCCCTTTGGTCTCCTTCTCACTGACTTTTCATGCTACGAATTATACTCCCTGCCATTAAAGCTTTCACCTTGTAAACTTTTCATACCACTTCTTTCTTCTTTGACTTCCCAGCTATCATTAAATAATTTGTATGGTTCTCCTTTGACCTTAAGTAACATAAATACATCTTATCCAGATCCTCTTTCAAGATTCTGCTCATCAAATTTAAATATTCCCGGTATATCAGTTCATCCAAATAACATTACTAGAATTTTATAACAACAGTACTTAGTTCTGAAAATTATCTTTGAAATGTCCATAGGTTCAATCTTCAAAGGGTAATATACCCAGTCTTAAATCAATCTTATAAAAATACTTTGCTTCTTTCATTTGATCAAACAAATCATTGGTTCGAGGTAACAGATATCTGCTCTTGAGAGTAAACTTGTTGAGCTTCCGCTAATCGACATATAATCTCATACTTCCATCTTTCTTATTAACAAATCATACCGGTGCATTCTAGGGGGTACGCTAGGTCCAGTTGCTTTCTCTTCTAATCATCTCCTGCATTTGCTATGGCAACTCCTTTATTTTATCTGGTGTCATTCTGTGCGAGGCTTTGGACACTGGCTTCATTTCAGGTGATAAGTCAATCATAAACTCAATTTCTCTATCTGAAGGAAATATTGGTAACTCGTCTGGAAACATATCTTTAAACTATAAAATCTTCAAGTTCTGTGTGCTCCTGACTTTTATTTATAATCGCCATAGCGCTTACATCTTGGTCACTGTAACCTCTTAACTTAAATCATTGTTAACAAGTTCTTTACATTCCTTCATCCTCTAAACCTTATCATATTCTCATTTGGCGTCTTCAGAACTATCTTCTATCACGATGGTCCATCTGGGCATTACGCTTAAATAGTTAATCCATTTCTTAGAATAATGTCCAATCCTCTTATCTTAAATGATATCAATTCTGCATAACTTATTGCCAGAAATCTCAATTCCACCGTTGGTACTTACTTATATAATAATTACACATTCTTGACTTGCTAGTCCTTTAGTCATAATCTTATCAATTCAACAAGGTAACTCATCCTATCAACAAAACCTTGAGAGATAAGCGATCAAGTTGCTCCCACATCCTTTCATACTTTAACGCATAAGGTATCTGTAATAATCATTCCCTTCATCACATCCGTATTCTAGACAACATATTTCACAGACAGATCGTAAACTCTCATTTTTGGAGACGTATTCCTTATTGAAGTAGATTCCCTTGACTCTTAGTGCATCCCTGGCTAGGGATAGTGATTTGCAATCCTCGCCATATGCCCTTGTTTCCTTTTCATGCATGAAAGGTAGATGGAACTTTGCCCGCTTGGTTCATAATACGTTGACTTTTGTTTGAAAACTCTTGCAAAGAACGACTGTACGACGAAACAACTAGAAGGATTCACAATTTTAATAAACTTAGAGTTGAAAAGAAAGAAGAAGTAATGAATTGAATATGAATGAGACAACCACATTGGTACTCAAGATGGCCAGTCTTTTATACCATATGGCATACAACACATGATTAGGTGGCGTCCCACCCGACTTTTCGTCATTCCGACAAAGCGTCTCACCATAACACTGTTTGTCCCAATCAGAGAGCAAAACTTGAGGGAAACAATTAAATTTGAAAAGAATGCAACGTCCTCCTTTTTGATATCATCATAAAGAATTTATTAAGAAAAGAAGTTCATATATTTTTAGGAATTAAAAAGAAATATACGCTGTATTATTGTGGACCAGAATGATACCATTGGTTACCATCCACATTTCACTTGTATTCATCTTTCGAGCTTCTTCGATCATATCCCAACTGTGTCATATAACAACTTTAGAAGGTACGTTGAAATGCCTTCACAAACTGAGTATTATGGTAAATTCTTACTTGTTAAGTCTTGCGTCTGTAACATCGTATCTACACGTATAATACTTTAACAATTCGATCATAATGGCGTTCTTATCAGATAACCTCGAGGTTCCTCTTTTTAATTTAGAATAACCATGAATCATTCAACATAACGATCCTTTTATTAATAATATTCTTTTTGTAGAAAAGTCTGGAAATCTTCCCAATCTTCTCTGGTCATGCTCAGGCTTATATTAAATCAATGAATTCCTTGAACTCTGATAGTCCCAGTAATTGGATGAATAGTTACTCTGTACGCTGATTCTGTTGTTAATCTTATCAAACAATACTTGCACCTTACTATTAGGATTAATTAACTTCTTCATAATCGCGGGTTACTTCATTCTCTAAATTAGCAATACTAAGTCTGAAACAGCATCCTTCCAGGTAATCCGGGTCTTTTAGCGAACAAGAAACTCAAGTAGTAACTTGACAACCAATGTTTAAAACTTATTTTATTCCAAAAAGGCTTTTAGAAATTTTGTAAGGAAAAATCTTTTTCAAAAACTTGTTTAAAAATTTTGAAAATCACACATCTGCCTGTCCTTACTATATGAGTTGGTTTTTGTCCTTCTTATAACAAGATACCAAGTTAAAGAAACGATTACACAAAGGTCCATTCACTTCCATCTATCTCCTCCCCTTCATTGGGTCTATTACCTTCCTTAATCGACGAAAACTTCAGCTGTCGTTGCATATTATCTTATTCATAGCTTCATTTCAAAGCTTCCATACTGGTAGTACTCTCATCATCATCTTTGCAGTCATTGAGTGGAACAGGTCTATCTAACAGCCAACAAGTCTATTTCATAGAGCAAAGTTTGCTTTCATAACGTCACATCACTGCTTTATATATCACATTTATCATAGCACCATCATCTAATTCTACGAAAATTTCAGATCTATACTTTTCTCTCTAACTCTTTCAAAATTCCTCTAGTCTATCCCACAAGCTAATCACGGTTGGTCTATTCACTAGTGGCCCCATTTAATCTAGTAACAGCTATCCTCCAAAACACGTGAATCTTCTTTCTAAACTCCTTCTCACCTTATTAATATCTCATGTACTTACCATTTACTATAGCTATCGCATCCCTTCTCGTAAATGCTGTTGTTCTATAAGACATGTTTTTTTTAAACTGAGGGTATAGAACATGGTGTAGAGTAAACTGAAAAGATACATTCATAGTTGAATGTATAGAAGAACAAGAATAAGCAAATGGAGGTTCTTGAATAGGTAGTCTCGTATCAAGAGGTGATAGAATGGCGTAGAATAACTTGGAGAGGCGCAACTGTCATAACAGAAGGTAATACCATTAATACCGATGGAAGAACAAAGTGTAAATCAAATCTAGAAGAAGATGACGATCCTCAAATGGAAGGCTCCAAACGATTAGATGATACAGGGAAATCAGGGCCTGCCATTGTCGTTGTCTGGAAATCACGTCGCAAGCTAAGAATCCCGAATCGCAACACGAACCGTGCCGAAGACCTACTATACAGTCGCACTCAACCTCACGATGACTTATCTTTCTATTTCCTATTCCTAATCCTAACCCTCTACCCAATCCCGACAATCTAGGCTTGTTTCAGTGACTTATAACCTGTGGCTCTGATACCAACCTGTGGCGCCCTCCAAACCCGGGTCAGAAGTTTGGGGTCCACAACCCATACACAATATATAAACCTGTATATGAAATATAATTTGAAATGACCCTGCTTTACATAACCACGGATCGCAACAGGTTAAAGTATGAAAACAAGCCACAACCTTAACTTTTATTACAACGTACCAAATCCCAACTAACTTAACTTACAACTGATAATGAAATTATTCTTACAATCTTACTATCTCATTACTGTAATAAGCTCCTGCTAGCTCAATCCAACATAATCTGGAATCCTAGCTCGTACATTGAACTGGGAAAAACCTCGCTATCAACTGTATCCCTCTTAACTGTAGAATACATAAAAAGATTCACAAGAGTGAGCTAACTAGCTCAGCTAGTCACAATGACAATAATTGAGGTTAATCAATGATCAAACGAAATGGTTCAGAGGAATCAAATTTATTGCTAAACAATCATTATAATTGGATATTTATTTTAAGTTTTAAAACCAAGGTTAGGCTGCTGATCAGTCACGCACTAACCCCGAGCAAAGCACACAACACTGCTCTGGTCCCTAACTTGACCATTGATATTGTCTGACCACGAATCTGGTCCCTATATAAAAAAACTATCCAATTCTAAAGCAGTTCAATATGATAAACAATATAATTCAATAAAACAAGATCATAATCAATAGTGATGAAACATTTGTATAAAGGCATGATGCATTTCATGAGTATCACAAGGGGGTATCGAAGTATGTATAAGAAATGGCCTTCAGCCTGTAGGAGAATCGGGTATTAGATGAACAATGGTTTACAAGGTTTAGTTCTTTGATGTCACAAGGTATGGTTGAGTATAAAAGTTTCTGGATGTTCAAACAATTTTATTCCAGTGTTTGGTGCTTGGTGGCTGTATATTTGGAGAGTATTGTCATATTTGCGTGGTTTAGTATCTGGAAATCAACAAGAAATGGTTCACAAATATTAAGGCTTACGACTCAAAGATCAAATGATGTGGCTCAGGTTCAAGGCTGAAGGATTCAATGTATTTATAATATAAAACATAGCTATTTTGAACACTTAACAATATGTTACAAGAAAGTTTAGAAATATCTGCATTATACCTTGAAAAAGGTTTAGAAGTACTTGCCTTATAACAATCGATTCCAATTTCACTTATACTCGTCAAATGACTCTCTTCAACAACCACTCGTCTACTTTTCCTATGCCTCGATTCTATTTTCTGATCACTTGCTGTATTTTCTCCATGTCGATTCCATTTTCTGATCACCTACTTCCCTTTCCTACTCCTTGCTTACTCTGCTAGGCATCATAAGTATCTATCAATATTCATCTCACATTATTCTAATCGTCACATGGACGTCATAAGGTTTCATCTACCCTTCGTATTACCCAAATCCGATTTACGGATTGAAAGTTATGGCTAAAATAGTCCAACAATATACACATAGGCATATAACACATCAATCGGATAGCACATAACACATAACACGCAAGATATTTAATTTAAATAATTTTTCAAAGAAGATTCGGGATCAAAAATGATTTTCCAGGTATTTAATACGAATTTTTGAATATTTTTCAAAATTAAAACGGGAGTCCGAATCATTTATAATTAAATAATAGGGTTCGAATACCCGAATCTGACTTTAAAATTATTTTATAATAATTGTTGAGCCTTGAAAATAATTTAAAATAATATTTTAAATCTCGAAACTATTTTTTAAATTTTTTTAAATCAAAAGAAATAATTTAATCCAATTAAATAATCAATTAAAATTAATTAATAACTAATTAAATTAATTAATAAATTAATATTTAAATTAATTGACCAACTAAATAATTAATTATTAACTAAAATTAATTAATTAATTAATTTATGTTTATTTTTGAATTAAAAAATAATTTTCAGAATTAAAAATATTGATTTTTGGAATTAAAAATGAATTTTTAGAAATTAAATAAGGGACTTTTAAATAATTTATAGAAAAGAAATCCCAGAAACATGTTTTGAAATTGAAACTGGACAAACAGAGATCAAAACCGGGTCGAAGATATAAACAAAACGCGTCTCCAAGAATGTTCCGGGTTGCCAAGAACAACCCGCCGGAATCTGGAAAACCCAGAATCCGACGAGGTTTTCCGGCGACCTTGGATTCCGGCAACCTCGTTTTAGCTCAAATCTGCTCCGTTTGAAATTATTTCTATATATTTCCCGATTGTACAAAATTGTTTTTAAATACTCGAAAAAAGATTTTATAAAATTCATATATTTCCTATAAAATCATAAATCAACATAAAAATAAATAGGAAGATATGACAATTATCTATATTTTATTTTGGACATATAAAAATTAAAATACTCAATTAATATTATTTTTAAACATCCCAACACATATAACACATAACAAATAATTCACAGAATATATACTGAACATACATAATAATTATTTATTGGTAAAAATAATTACACGATATATCCCGTATATTACAGGGATCCTGAGAGAAAACACAAAACAGCAACCAAGAAACAACATTAGGGTTAAATAAAGCTTCTAGATAACTCACACCCTAACTCTAGTCACCATTTTAGCTTATACACACTTTTCCTTAGACTATACCTAATAGTCTAACTCAACTCTATACGAGTCGAACTCTCCCGCGATATAAATATATACCCAAAATACCCCTTTTTTTAAGTCCTAACTTGTCTCAGGGACTAGATCCTGTAGCTCTGATACCAACTTGTGACGCCCTCAATCTCGGGGTTAGGAAATGAGGATCACACACCTTTAATCTATTAATTAAATAAGCATAAACTCCGATTAACTACTAACAGGATCAAACATGATAAAGTATGAGACAAGATTACAACTACCAACCATAAATATAACTTACAACCCCAAAATAATATTAAATAATCATAATCGATCCCGGCTTGGAACTGACAGATAACCCATTGTATCTTTACAACTCTCTGGCTAAGCGCTTGCTCACTCAAAAACATCACTACCTGCTTTGGCAACCGGAAGCCCTAAACACGATAGGGACCACCAGGTACGCTCTTACGAGCAGTGCGCCAAAGTCTGGCCATCTTCTTGCTTAACTGCCATGGTTAGATTAAAAACAAACATATGAGTATAAAACTCAGCAAGTAACTATAAAGCAGTTCTACGATATAGAATCCACAATATACTTTACCAATCTCAGGGCATTATACTTTATCAGTTCTAGGTGGCAGATTTCTATCTTTCGGGTTATGAAAGGGGTTATAAAGGAAAATTTTGGGGCTTTCAAGGAACAAGGCTCAAAGTAGGGTGAAAGCCGACATTCATCACAAATCATTAAAGGATCAAAACAGATCTTTCAAAAAAAAAGAAAGCAACAATCTTTTTATTATATGGAATCAATTATATGATCAATAGAATAAAATCAGGGTTCACGAGTTATAAGCTGCACAATATCACAATCAACTCTTTTCAAAGCAATATAAACCATTTTCATTTTCAAAGAATCAATTATTGAGTAGGAAATTTCAATTCCTTTTTAAAAATCAATAGGGAACCCTTGATTGGACCACTTTATCTTTCATTTCATTATAATACGGGTGATCAGCCCGTACCGACTTCCATCCGGTCTTTAAGGTACCAAATGGCATAATTTTAGCCTTAAACTGGACTAGCCCCGCTAGCCTCTTACTATGACTGGACTAGTCCCACTAGCCTCTTACGTCCTAATCCAATCCATCAGGAATTCGTTTGGAAAACCTTGAGTTGGAAAAAGTAGGTTTTCTAAATTCATTTTATCATTACCAAGAATATGAAATCATTCAGACTCTCTCAAGTTGAAACTCATTCTTAGATTCAATTTCAAGAAATCAAAGTTAAGGAAATGAATCAAGGATAAGAAGGTGCAATTCTAGGGATCTTGAATCAATGATAACAAGGTACTTAAGTTAGAAGAATCAAAACTGTTTCAAGGATCAATAGGGAATATGGTGATCAAGGAATGTAGCATCATTACAAGGGATTTGTAAAGGTACTTATAGGGTTTATAACAGTTCATGGTATAACAAATAATTTGAACAAGAAAGATAGGTTACCAAAGGGTTGAATCAATAAGCTTATCAATAACAGTTTTACATGATCAAAGACAGGGTATCTCAAATCAATAACAGGGGTTCATTCTTTTAACAGTTCAATACTCTACATGGCATGAACAATATCCTCTCTATAACCATTTACACAAGTAATTAGAGTTACTTGCCTGAATTCGCTTTCCTGAAGGTTGAACTACTGCCACCTAGTATTTCTTTCCCTTTTCTAGCCTGAATGCCCTCACGCTCTGAATCTACAATCCAAAACAAAAACCTTAATTAGTTCTCAACTCACGTTCCCGGAATTTTCACTCAATATGATAACCCGATTATACTCTTGACTCAAATATATGAGTATAATTTATACACATATGCACATAGCACATAACACATTCCTTACTCATAGCCTTTATATCTTTATGTACTCAATAATCAACTTATATTTGCTTAACCTTAACTATTCTTCAAATCACACTATTATAACTCGTACGAGTGCATGATTTATTCACAACTAAATCTTTACGACCATAACCATCACTTATAGTTCTTTAATATCAAACAACTTAATTCCCCTTTTTCTTTTATTCTTTAATTCAAACTACAACAATAATCAAACAAACAAATAAGTCTTATATCTCCTAGAATTTCACATGCAATCACTTAGCAAGGTAATGGAACCAAATCAATCGCTTTTATACCTATATTCCATTCGTCTATAACCATAAAACACAACCAAGTGTACTCAATTTCAGTCTCACATTATCAAACATAAATAAACCTTTTTTGGTAACATGCAAATTACAAGAGTCATTTACGCAATCAAGCTTCATCCTTTTTAATCCAAAAAACCGAATCATAATCACATTAAGAATCGAAAATCAACACCTTCTTTCAATTATCAAAAATTCGAACACAAGCACCATCCAACATTGACATGCAACCAAGTTCTCCTTTCAATTATCACTAACAACTCATACCATTAGCATATAAACTCACAAAATCAACTTAATTCTCTTTTTAACCGTAAGACCCATTCGCGGTTTTCAAGAAAACACACATGCAAAGATCAATTTTGACATGCAAAGTTTTAAATCACAATTTCAACTTGTTTTAAACCTTAACTTAGACATTTAACTCATTTTCTTTAGAAATCAAACTAAACTTATTCGATTATACTCAAATCTTACATGCGATTATCAATTCATCTCTTTTAACCAATAACCATTCTAATCTCCCACTATTATCCTAAAACAATAATCCACAATCACTTTAACCAACAAAAATCAACTCAATAACTTCCGAAAATAAAAACCCATTCGGTTTTTAAGAAATCACCATATACAAACACCTAACATAAGTTTTATGACTACTAGAGTTCAGTAATAACATCATCACTCACCACCGGTTCACCGGAGTTCATCACCGGTGGCGGTGGCTTCACGGTGGTGCCCTCATTCGAGGGTGTCCAACTATAAAACCTCCGATTCACTTAAAAAACTGCAGCAACACTACATGCGATATGATTTCATGATAAAAATCATAGAAACAAGAATTGATCAAGAAAAACTCTGGCCTCGGTTCAAAACTGAACCCAAACACACACACACGCACTTTGCATGCAAGCATAAGCACACACATGCACATGAATTGAAGCTCATATATGGAACAAAGATGAAGATTCATGGAGGATTTCAAAGAATTAGAGAGAGAGAGAGACAATATATCGAGAGGAAAAGAGTGAGAGAAGAGAGAGCTTCGAGAGTGAGAGAGATAGAGATGAGAGAAAGTGAGAAAACAAAGGAGAGAGAGAAGAACCGGATAAAGGAAGAAAAGATGGGGGGAAATGGGTTTTTATAATAAAAGGGCAGGGGTACTTTTGTAACTTACAAATCCTTCTTTCCTTTTATTCTCCTTTCTCTTTTATTCAAAACTCAAAAATGAATTTAAATAATGAATAACTCTCTCAGAAAAGATGGGTATGCAAAGAATGATAATTTTAAGACATAGATCTTGAAATTAGCTTTCCAACCATTACTCATAATAAGATTTTGAGCGTACGGTTAATTTTATATGATTTTTACAAGTTCGTACTAATAATAGCATTTTATCACATAAAAATCAATTTAAAATGCAATGATCATAAAATAAATCCGTCCATCATTTTTAGAAAGTCTCTAGGACTATTTCGAAGATAACATAACAAATCTCATGCCTTTACCTTACTCGGATAATTTTATAAAAATGTGCGGAGGTCAAATAAACCTTATTTAAAGCAACTAATTCCCTTCAATCCATAAAATATTAACAGATCACGTAATCATGCATACAGACAAGCAAGCACATATATGGACACATCATAATTCATGTCTGATCATAAAAATTGTCCTTCTTTAATATTATTCCTTTTTACGCGTACCGGGTCACGTTTAGCCTGACGGCCTGATGCTCAGTGTTTCAATCACGCTTCACAATATCATTATCGACCGACACATCACTATAACGCATTACTTTACTCAAGCATCTCATTTCATATAATAACACATAATTCACATTTTAAATACTTTAATCCCCTTTTTATGACGGGTTCCATTCTACCTGACGGCCCGACAAGACAGCTTAACTCCTGAGCTGACTCTTTAAATTAGAACGCCTCTATTTACGCTCCTAGATATTAATATACAGTAAAGACAATTAACCAACTCTTAATCACATAATTCATATTTACAACACATAAATCACATTTTATTCTCTTAATTACATCACAAAATTCTCGGTTGTCATAACTTTTAAGGATCATATTTCTGTTACTACACCTAATAACTAGCAATTAAACTGCCACAATTATCCAAATTACAAACTTCTCTATAATTTTGCACAAAAATAATTCTCAAATATACTCATTTAAATCAAGTATTAATCAGGAAAAATAATTGAACAAAATCATAAAATACTCACAGTTAGGATTTGAAATTATCAGGATTTGATTACATCATCAGGATTTGATACGTCAGGAATTGACATACATTGTCAGGATTTGACACGTCAGGAAATGACATACCTCGTCAGTAATTTGACTAAGTGTGTCAAGATTTGATGTGTCGGGATTTGACTGATTCAGTCATGATCTGATAAATCATTTCTTTTCATAGCTGACCATTCCAAGCTCATGTAGTAACTTTCCAAAGGTTGCTTATGGAAATGGCTTGGTGAAGATATCAGCTACTTGTTGATCAGTTGGAACAAAGTGAAGCTCAATTGTTCTTTCCATGACATGCTCCCTGATAAAATGATATCTAATACTGATATTCTTTGTAAGTGAATGTTGCACTAGATTAACCGTCATAGCAATGGCACTTTGATTGTCACAGTATGTAGGGATCTTTGAGCAAGATAATCCATAGTCCAATAGCTGATTTCTCATCCAAAGAATCTGAGCATAACAACTACCAGCTGCAATATATTCAACTTCAGCTGTAGATGTAGTTATTGGTTTATGTTTCTTACTTTGCAAAGTAACCAATCTACCACCCAAATATTGACAGCCACCTAAGGTACTCTTTCTGTCAATTTTGTATCATGCAAAATCTGCATCAGAATAGCCAACTAGACTGAAATCTGATTCTCTTGTATACCATAAACCAAGAGATTGAGTCCCCTTTAAATATCTCAAAATTCTTTTCACAGTATCCAAATGAGGTTCCCTAGGTATGGCCTGGAATCTTGCACACAAACAGGTTGCATACATAATATCTGGTCTACTAGCAGTTAGATAGAGTAATGAACTAATCATACTGTTAGGAATATGTTGTGAACTTGATGATAAATTAAAAAAAAATAACTTAGTAGATTTAACTTAGAATTTTGTAGCACTCGACGGATGATCTAATATAGTTCCGACGGATGAACTTTTTAGTCCCGACGGATGACAAATTAACATCCATTGGGTGAGTAGCTTATGTAACAAATAAGTTTTGTAGCACATTTCTGCAAGCAACATTGTGTAGATTCTGTAGGAGTATATGAGTCATGTTGACTACTAGATTGATATGCAGAATAGGTTGATTAATTGTGAATATGAGATGTCTTGTAATTCTGTATAAGTGAAATAGAGTTAAGCGGCAAATAGACTCCCGACGGATGATCTACAAGACTCCCGACGGATGATCAACAAAGCTCCCGATGGATGACAAGTATAGTACCGACTGATGATCAAATTCAAATAGCTGTTGACAGTGACAATACTGTTACATTCGTTGGGTGTTTGCAAAAGGAATGTGGCATCCTGTTAAGCATGAATTTGAGAACAAAGAAGCATTACCATTTCCATGCATTTGTGAAGATATTCAAAGATGTTGGAATAGAGTAGTGAAGTAGCATGGAGTTAGACTAGATATGTTTTGTTTTATTATCTTATCTTATTATCATGTAAAATTGGTGATATATAAACAAAGTGTAGCAAGTAGAACAATTAACTAAGCAAGCCTATTTTTTAGAGAAACATATCAAGCTATATTTTGTAAGCATTTCTTTGTAGCTTTAGTTGTTCAAACTTGTAAGCAGCTGTGAGCTATTCAAAGCTTCACAGAGTTCTCAACTTGATATATATATATATATATATATATCTGGTGGATATTTTCAAATCCACCAGAAAGTTTTAAAAGCTTGTGTTTTTATTACTTAGTGCTTTGATTTCTATCACTCTTTTATTCCGCACCATTGCTAATCAAACACTGTTATATTTATTAAGTTAGAACTTTCTTTAAATTTGAAAAAGTAGCCAAAATGACATTCAACCCACCCCCCTTCTGTAATTCTTGTTGTATTTTTAGGGAATAATAATTGGTATCAGAGCAAGCTCTTGAAGAACAAAGAGTATAAAGATCACAACAAATAACAAGATGAACAAAAAGGATGTTGGAGTAAAGATTCCATTTCTGGACAAAGACAACTATCACCACTGGAAGGTGAAGATGCACCTACATCTTTCCTAAGATGAGGCCTATGTGGACTGCATAGAGAGAGGTCCTCATGTACCAATGAGAGCTGCAATTATCAATGAGCCATCTGTTCCAAAACCTAGGCATGAATGGTCAGATCCTGATATTGAGCAAGTCAGAAAAGATAAGAAGGCCATGAACATATTATTCAATGGAGTTGATGGTGATATGTTTGATAACATCATAAACTGTAAAACAACCAAAGAGGTTTGGGACACAATCCAGATTATTTGTGATGGTATTGAGCAAGCAAGGGAGAACAAGATGCAGCTACTGATTCAGCAATATGAGCATTTCCACTATGAAGAAAGTGAGTCTCTCACTGATATTTTAGTAGATTTCAAAAACTACTAAATGCTCTGAAGTTGCATGGAAGAGTCTATCAAACAAAAGACTCTAACCTCAAGTTCCTTAAATCTCTTCCAAAAGAGTGGAAGCCAATGACAGTCTCATTGAGAAATTCACAGGATTACAAGGAGTTCACCTCGGAGAGACTGTATGGCATCCTGAAAACCTATGAGCTTGAAATAGAGCAAGATGAGAGGATGGAGAAAGGAAGGAAGAAAGGAGGGTCCATAGCACTGGTTGGTGAGTTAGAGAAAGAGAAAGTGATGAAGGTAGAAGCTGTTGAGTCTACATCAAAGGTCTGTGAAAGCAAGGGTAAAGGGCTGGTTGCTAATAATGAAGATCAATTGAGCCAAGATGATATGGATGATATTGATGAACATCTAGCATTCTTATCCAGAAGATTTTCCAAGCTCTAATTCAAGAAGAATTTTGGAGCAGCTAAGCCAAATAGAAATATGGTTGATAAGGCCAAATTCAAGTATTTCAAATGTGGCTTGGCTGGTCATTTTGCCAATGAATGTATAAAGTCTGATTCCAGCAAAAAGAAATTTGAGCTTGTTGATTATAAACATAAATACTTTGAGTTGCTCAAACTAAAGGAAAGGGCTTTTATCACACAGGGGAATGATTGAGTTGCAGATGGATTGGATGAAGATGAAGAAACAAGCTATGTCAATCTACCCCTAATGGCCAAATCTGATGAAACAGAAATAAGTTCTTCAAGCAATCAGGTAATCACCACCAACCTAGCACATTTATCTAAAGCTGAGTGTAATGATGCAATAAATGACATGTCCACAGAATTATATCACCTGCGTGTTACACTTAAGTCCCTCACTAAGGAAAATGCTAAAATCAAAGAAAACAATTTGTTTTTAAGTGAGAGGAATAATGTGCTAGAGTCTCAGTTTATTGAATGTGAGAAATTGAGAATTGAGTGTAAGATTGCTAAGGATGAATTAACTGAGTCCTTGAAGAAATAAGAGATTTTAAAGAAGCAGCTTGAACGAGAACAAGAAGTGATCAAGGCATGGAAATCATCTAGAGATGTCCATGATCAAATCACTTAAGTTCAAGGTATTGAGTCATTTTGTGATGCAGCTTGGAAGAAAAGTAAAGAGAAGCTTGAGTCCAATTTGGCTGAATGATTGCTTATAGATGTGGACTTGACGGATGATGAAAATCATCCGTCGGATAATCAAAAGGATTATCTGTCGAGTGACAAAGAGCCACATCCGTTGGCTGTGAATAAACCAGTTAGCAAAGCTAAGCTAACTAAGTTGAATGAGAAATATGGATCAGTTTCTAAGAACTTTATTCCAGGAGAATCAATTCAAGTCAGGAAGGAAAAGAAAGTTAATGTTGGTCATCTGTCTATCAAGCAATTGAATGACATATTAGAAAAGATTGAAGTTAAAACAGAAGCTAAAAAGAAAAATAATAGAAATGGGAAAGTAGGAATTAACAAACATAATAACTACACACCTGATAAATATGCTCCGAGCAAAATCTGTGTTAAGTGTGGTAGTGTTAATCATTTGTCTGTTAATTGCAAACTTGCCATGCCTACTCCTATATCTGCACCTTTTTCTTTTCCCAACATGACTTCCATGCCTACCATGCCTATTAATGCTATGTCTGCTCAGAATATGAATGCACAATTTGCTAATATGCCAATTATACCTAATCCTTATTATGCTGCATTTAGTATGCCTCAAATGCCATTTAGCATGCCTTACTGGAATAACATGTTTGTAAATAGCATGCCTTTTCCTGTTAATTAAAATGTGCATGATAATTCTATTCTAATGAATGGTTTCAAAGGTCCAACTGAAATGACTAAGGATGAATCAGAAATTCCCAAGTCAAATGAAATCAAACCTAAGAAACCAAAGAAGAAAGCTAACAAGGCAGGACCCAAGGAAACTTGGGTACCAAAATGAACTTGATTTGATTTTGATGTACGTAGGGAAACAGAAAGAATCTTTGGTATATGGACTTCGGTTGCTCAAGGCACATGACTGGAGATTCTACCCTGCTCACTGAGTTCAAGGAAAGAGCTGGACCAAGTATCACTTTTGGAGATGACAGCAAGGGTTATACTATGGGATATGGCTTGATTTCAAAAGACAATGTCATCATTGAAGAAGTTGCCCTAGTGGATGGTCTCAAGTATAATCTGTTGAGTATCAGCCAGCATTGTGATAAGGGCAACTCAGTTACTTTCAATTCAGAAGCCTGTGTTGTGACAAACAAAAAGAGAAACAAAGTGGTTCTCACTGGAGTTAGAAAAGGAAATGTGTACTTAGCTGATTTCAACTCATCTAATGCAGAATCAGTCATATGTCTTCTCAGTAAAGCAAGTCAAGATGAAAGTTGGCTATGGCACAAGAAGCTGTCCCATCTAAACTTCAGGACCATGAATGAACTTGTCAAGAAAGAGCTGGTTAGAGGTATTCCTCAAATGGAGTTTACTAAGGATGGATTGTGTGATGCCTGCCAGAAAGGAAAGCAGATCAAAGCATCATTCAGAAAGAAGCCTGATTCAACAATTGAAGAACCTTTGCAATTGTTACACATGGATTTGTTTGGACCAGTCAATGTGTTGTCTATCTCAAGAAAAAGATTTTTTCTAGTAATTGTGGATGATTTCTCAAAGTTCTCTTGGATATATTTCCTAAAGTCCAAAGATGAATCTAGTGAAATCATCATCAATCACATAAGGCAAGTCAACAATCATCCTGACTTTAAAGTAAGAAGAATCAGGAGTGATAATGGAACTGAGTTCAAGAATTCTATGATGAAATCTTTTTGTGAAGAGAATGGGATTATGCATGAGTTTTCTGCAGCAAGAACTCCACAACAAAATGGAGTATTGGAAAGAAAGAACAGATCTCTTATTGAAGCTGCAAGGACAATGCTTGAAGGATCAAAGTTGCCAACATATTTTTGGGCTGAAGCTATGAATACTGCCTTCTACACTCAGAATATCTCTTTGATTAATCAAGCAAAGTGCATGACACCCTACCAAGCAAGGAAGTAAGAATGTGTATTATGCTAGATTTGGTTAATCAAGCAAAGAAGCCAACCCTGAAATTTCTTCATGTCTTTGGCTGCAAATGTTATATTTTAAGGAATCAAACTGATCAACATGGAAAGTTTGATGCTAAATGTGTTGTGGAAAAAGCATATAGAGTCTACAATCTAAGAACAAACATTGTTGTGGAATCAGTACATGTTGTGTTTGATGATAAAAAGATTGAAGGACTGCAAGATGGAGATTTCCATAAAAGCCTCAAGTTTTATAATGTGGAGATGGTTAGTGATGACAGTGATGATGATAGTGATCAAGAAACATTGACTAAGGATAATGCATAAAAATCTACAACTAATGAAGCACATAATTCAACATCTGCCGAGTTACAAAATGTTTCATCCGTCGGGAGATAATCTGCCTTATCCGTCGGGAGACAATCAGCTTCATCCGTCAAGATACAAAGTGCATCATCTATCAGAACAATGAGAGAAGCTGAGAGTCATAACAGATCACCTACAGAAAGTACCCCTTTCTCAAATCAAAGATTCACAAACTCAGGGGGAGTTTCTCATAATCAAATATCAGTCACACATCAAGACAAAAATGAGGCCTCTTCATCTAGAGATAATCTACCTCAACAAAGGAAATGGACTAGAGATCACCCTTTTGAGCTCATAATTGGTGATGCATCTTCCAGAGTTCAAACAAGGAGAACAACTCCAGAAGAATGTCTATATAGCAGCTTCCTTTCTATGGAAGAACCAAAGAAGGTAGAAGAAGCTTTGTTGGATCCTGATTGGATTTTAGCTATGCAGGAGGAGCTAAACCAATTTAAAAGGAACAAAGTATGGAAGCTGGTACCCTAACCTAAAGGAAAGAATCCAATTGACACCAAGTGGGTATTCAGAAATAAGATGGATGAAAATGGCATAGTGGTCAGGAACAAAGCTAGATTGGTTGCTAAGGGTTACTATCAACAAGAAGGAATAGATTTTGATAAAACTTTAGCTCCTCTTGCAAGACTTGAATCCATCAGAATTTTCTTAGCCTATGCAGCTCATGCCAATTTCAAGGTCTATCAAATGGATGTCAAAAGTGCCTTTCTGAATGGAGATTTGGAGGAGGAAGTCTATGTTAGTCAGCCTCCTGGTTTTGAAGATCCAAAATTTCCAGAATATGTCTACTATCTTTTGAAAGCACTTTATGGATTGAAGTAAGCACCTAGAGCCTGGTATGACACTTTATCAAAGTTTCTTTTGGAAAATCAATTCACAAGAGGTACTGTTGATAAAACTTTATTCTTTAAAAATGTTAATGGCTCTAGCATACTTGTTCAAATTTATGTAGATAATATTATATTTGGCTCTACAGATGAAAAACTTTGCAAAAAGTTAGCCAAATTGATGCAAAGTAAGTATGAAATGAGCATGATGGGGGAACTAACTTACTTTCTTTGTTTACAAGTTAAGCAAGTTAGTGATGGAATATTCATTAGTCAAACTAAATATATTCATGATCTTTTAAAGAAGTTTGATCTAATTGATTGCACATCTGTAAAAACTCCCATGGCCACTGCAAATAAACTTGAATTAAACACTAGTGAAAAGTCTGTGGATATTTCAAGCTATAGGGGCATGGTTGGCTCACTTCTGTAGTTAACAGCTAGTAGGCCAGATATAATGTTTGCTACTTGTCTTTGTGCTAGATTTCAGGCTGATCCTAAAGAATCTCACTTAGTATCCATAAAGAGAATTTTCAGATATCTCAAGGGAACTCCAAAACTTGGCATTTGGTACCCTAGAGATTCTGGTGTTGATCTAACTAGTTATTCAGATGCATATTATGCAGGTTATAAAATAGACAGAAAAAGTACAACAGGAACCTGTCAATTTCTAGGGAACAAGCTTATGTCCTGGTTCAGTTAAAAGCAAAAAATCAGTTTCTACTTCTACAACTGAAGCTGAATATATTGCTGCTGATAGTTGTTGTGCACATATTTTATGGATGAAAAACCAATTATTGGACTATGGTCAACAAGTGGACAGAATTCCCATTTTCTTGTGATAACACAAGTGTAATTGCTATCACTGAAAATCCAGTACAACATTCAAGAACAAAGCACATAGACATCAAGTACCACTTCATTAGGGAACATGTGATGAATGGTACTGTGGAACTTCATTTTATTTCAAGTGAAAAGCAGCTTGCAGACATCTTTACCAAGCTACTTGATGAATCCACCTTTTCAAGGTTGGTAAGTGAGTTAGGTATGCTTAATTACTCTTGAATCATTTCAGTTATTTTTGCAAGTTATAATGCAGCCAGAAACTTAATTGATTTTTCTGTTTTGGATGAAATTTTGGCTAAGTAAAAATTTACATCCCGATGGATGATCATTATCCATCGAGTTTGATCATCCGTCAGAATATTATTTATTAATAAAAACAATTACTTTTCTGGATTATTTTATAACCCAACGGATAATTATTTTATTCTCATCCGTCGAATTGTCTCAATCTTAGCCGTTAAAACTCTGAACATTATCCATCGGGTATACTTACAGTTTTTAAGTATAACACGACGGATAACTGACAGAATTTTGACAGTTTATTTATTTTTTAAACGGCTATTTTGGGCTATTTTGATTGGTTACTTTATTTTACTTTATTATTTTTGATAGTTTATTTCTGAGATAATATAAAAGCAGAATTCATTTTTATTCTATTCTTTTATCATTCTCAAATCAATTGCTCTAATTTCTTTTTTCTCCAAAGCAAATACTCTCTCTACAAATTTCAATACTCTTAACAATGGCACCAGTAGTCAAAATCATGTCCCAGTCTGGATTCATCTATGAAAAGAACAACTTCGTAGCTCTTGTGAACAAGGAGATTCCACAATCTGGAGACTTTCACAAAATGATAGACTTTGTGAAGAGCTGCAAACTCAGTTATGCTATGCTGAAATCACCCACAATCTACTGTAAAGTTGTGGAGGAGATATGAACAACTTCTGTGTACCAATCTTCTGACAAGACCATAACTTTCACTCTCAAAGGTAAGCAGTTATGCATTAATAGTGACATTATCAAAGCATGCTTTAAAATTCCAGATAACACTACTACTGTTCCACACACTGATGATAATTTAGTTACCATACTAAATTCTATGGGCTATGCACTTTCAACCTCTAAGTTAAGTGAAATTAGGAGGCTAGGTCTTAGAAAGGAATGGAGCTATCTGTGTGATGTGGTAACTAAGATATTTTCTGGAAAATGAGCAATTTTGATTCTGTTAACATTTCCATGCTTAACATGCTTTATATGCTAGTTACTGATAATTACTTTAGCTTAAGTGACTTGATCATGTTTGAGTTAGGTTATAAGTTAGGGGAATTTAATAAGAGAAGTAAAAGTGTCTATTATGCTAGATTCTTTATGATGCTTGCAAACCATCTTATTGAGAACATTGCTATTGAGAACCCAACCAACAAACTGAATTGTTGGGTTCAAGAAAGGAGAATCATTGCAGATCTCAACAGAGCAAGTCACCACAAAGAGGTGCCCCTCCACTACTTTCCAATCATGGAGGGCCCTTAGGTAAGTGAGGTAAGCACCATTGTCTCCGCTCTTCCAACCTCATAAATTTCTTTGCCTTCAAGTGTAGCTATGACATCTCTATCAATAACCCAACAGATGCCTACCTAAGCGACCAAATCAACAATTTCAAAATCCAAAGCTAAGAAAGCCCCCTCTGGTTTCTTTTAAAAGAAACCAGTTACAAAAACTACCAAACACAAAGAGGGGAGTGTGAAGGAGAGTGAGATAGGTGAGGGACAGGGTGAAAATCAAAGAAATCCTAAGGATAAGGCTAGTGAGATTAGTGTACCCAAGCCTAGCCATACCACAGTTTCCCAACAAATTGTGGTTGTTAATAAGGAAATCAGCTCAATTCTAGTTTCATCCTCCCAAAAGGATGTTACTATTGAAACAAGCTCCCAACCAGGAGCACATGCCAAGAGGGTTAGGGACACAAGTTCACCAAAGACTTATGCCAGGAAGAAAAGATCTAAAACCCTTGGGGATACACAGGGAACACACACAGTGCAAACTGGAGCTAAAGACTCACCTGCACCATCTCAAAGTCAGCTTGATGTGGCTCCAATAAATGTGGAGTCACAGCCAAAATCATTAATCATTGAAGCACCTGAAACACCAATTCACCCACACACTCACCGGATGTAGACATGATTCATACATCACTTCCAAATTGTCCATCTTTAACTCTCTTGGAGAAGCCAAAAATCCAAGCAAGTGAGCATCATCTTTTAGATGATTTGTTGGCTCATTTGCCAATTCTTTCTGAGTATATTAAGACATCTATGCCCAAATTTTAATCAATCTGCACAGAGTCTACAATAGTCTCCACTCCAAATTCATTCATTTCTTCTATCCCGGTGGATATTATTCATCCGTCGAGTAGTGATTGTATCCCGACGGATGTGCCTAACAGCAGTCATCCATCGGCTAGCCAAACTACTATCCCAATGGATTTTCCTCATTCATCGGTTTTCTCTGCAAAACTTTAAATCCCTACAATTGTCATAAGTACAGATGACCTAGTAGTAGTACAATCACTCTTAGGACTGAGGGCAGGGAGTGAATTGAGTGAGAGGCTGGGTTGCTCCCAGGAAAAAGGAGAGGAAAGGAGTGAACAATTGCAGACCATTTTTTCAGGTCTGGAAAAAGTGAGTGAGAGGAGTCCCAACTTAGATGGTGAAGGTGAGGGTGTGAGGGTGGGAAGCTAATGGGAGCCCTTGATGCAAGAACAAAGATATCATGAGAGAAATGCATGTACAGGAGAAATAAGGTTGGACATCATTGTTAGTGAATCAATGAATGCCAATGATGCAGACAGAGAGAGACTATCTCAATATAATCAAATTGACATATATTCTATCTCTTTGGATGCTGAGGCATTTAGTCATCCTGTTCCAGTATATCAACTTTTGGCTGGACAGGGGAATGAAAATGCAAAGAAGATGCTGAACTTGGTGCATACCACTCAATCAATACAAAGAGCTAAGGATGCCATCACAACCATGTCACCTAAGCTGGTGATGATGTTGACTATGGTACTGGTGAGTCTGCAGATTTCTTTGGAGATGATGGTGATGATAGTGGAGAGCTCATGGACATAGGGGCAGAAGAAGG
The DNA here is from genome assembly GCF_009905375.1 of Apium graveolens. Lineage (NCBI taxonomy): Eukaryota > Viridiplantae > Streptophyta > Magnoliopsida > Apiales > Apiaceae > Apium > Apium graveolens. The sequence goes on along the minus strand of NC_133652.1, from coordinate 131,422,160 downwards.
CCCCAGCTCTAGATCTGGACTGCCTTCCTGGGCATTTTCCAAGGAATGTGATATTTAACATTTCAAGACCACTCTCATCCATCAAATTCAAGAGACACATAATGCTCTTCAATGCACTACAAATGATAGCACTAGGAAGCTCTTATAGGTACATCTCAACTCTCTACATCAAATTCAAGCTCTTCAACACAACCAGGATGTCACTTCCATCAAGACAGATATTGACCAAGTCAAGAAAGATGTCTCTGAAAGATTGGATGCTAAAATTCCAGATGCAACAATGCTTAAAATCAAAAGACAACTAAGGAAGAATTCCGATCTTGCCACTAAGGTGAATTCCCTGGATACAAGGCTGACTACAATAGAAGCTTCTCTAACAGCTATTCATCTTTATCAAGCACAACAAACTCAGTTGCTGCAAAAGCTGGTGGCTGTACAAACCTCCACCTCCACTCTACTTGATGCTAAAAAAAGGGGGAGACAGAATCAATGATCTAAGTCAGTCAAGCAGAGCCAACTGGTGAGGGGGAACATGTGGTTAATGTTCAAATCAGCCAAGTAATTGTTCCAGAAATTACTCTGCCAAAGCCACCAATATTGGACAACATTGATCTGATCCAAATAGTAGCTGCTAAACTTGAGTTAAAGACAAATCCCAAGATGCTTGCTGTTGCAGCTTTGGAGAAAGAATTATATGATAAATGGAGGAGAATAGATGAAGAAATTCAATAGAAATTTGGACCAATTCCGAAACCAGACAAAATCTTTAATCATCACTCTCAAGTCAAGCAGATTTATTTAGATGAGATGAGTTTGAGTTATTTGGAAAAAGGTCAAACTTCTTGCATAAAATCTCCAAAGGCAAATCTGGTTCTGAAGCCTAAAAGAAACTACTCAAAGTTCTCAGACAAAAATCCTATGGATATTGTGTATGAGACACCTAGGCCAGATGAGAAGAAGCTGTTGGCTAGGTCAATTGCATTTTTCAAAGATCCAGTTAATTCAGTATTTAAAAGAAGGATTGCCAAGATTTATAGAAATGGTAAGGAAATCTGTGTGGTGGTTGGACACCCTCAGTTTGTAGAAGCTAAAAATGAAGAGAAGGAAAGAATTAGGAAAGAAAAGAAGCAAGCTGCCTTAGATGCTAAGAAGCTCAAAGAAAAGAAGGAGCAAGCTGCTATCTTGGCCAAACTTCAAGCTGTGAAGACTACAACTGAGATTTCTATACAACCATCTGTAATTGCTGAACCTTAAGATCAGAAAATTTAACAGGAACCATAACAGAAAAGAAGATTCAGATACAAGCTTCATTCAAAGATAAAATTGGACTTTAGTGATGAGGAAATGGAAGACTACATTCCCCAAAAGTCTACAACTTCAACTCAGACATCCAAGCCCTCATTGGTACATGAAGAATTCAAGGTGGATCCAACTAAGAATTTTCATGGTGAGCCTATAATTCCAAAGGATGAGCCATTAGACTGGGAAAGTCTACCAATTCCTGAGTTTAACTTACCTATCTTCAATAAGCCAAAGAAGACAAAGATAAGAGCTATCAAGAAAAGCAAGCCTGTAACTCTCAAAACCAAGACCTTAACCAAATCTAAATCTGCATTCAATAAGAAAGATCTGTTATACATCTGTGATATCAATGAGTTTTCAGATTTAAACCTCTACTTGGATGAACTGATAGAAGTAAGAGGAATTGATGCTCATAAACATCTTCCTGAAAGATTGGTGTTTAAGTACAAGGCAGGAAAAAAAAATCACATGGCCTCTTCACAGGATTCTAGAAGAAAGCCAATCTGTACTAATAATGATCTACTCATCTTTCAAAAAGACCTTTGGATTCAATGTGACTGCAAGGATATTGGTTCTGAAGAAGATTGAAGAGCTAAGGAGTAATAAAGCCAAAGATGCACTTCCAAAAACTCTATCAATTCCTTTCACTGGGAAGAGAGTGCATTTGAGGCCTTATTGGCTGATGGAATTCATTGATGATAAGGGAGTTAAAAGATTCTTCAGACTGGATGACCAATTGAGTATCTCTAGCAATGAGACTCTATTGGAAATGCAGGAAATGCTGGATCTATTTGATGCTAATGAACTTGAATTCCACAGACAACTTCAGAATCAAATTGAGGAGAACAATAGGAAGCTTGGGAAACAATTCAGACAATCAAGGAAATAGACATATCTGCTCAGACTAGAGGAGCACCTTGATAATTATTGTGAGAAATCTTTGTACACTTTACTTTATTCAATTTTTAATAAACCTAGTAGCACTTATCAGTTTTAATCTACTACTTTTTAATCTGTATTTTTTAGGGTGTTTTGTTATCATCAAGTTTCTCTCAATTTATGGCTATAATTCCAGTAGACATAAATTAGGGGAGATTGTTAGGAATATGTTGTTAACTTGATGATAAATTAAACAAAACACCTTAGTAGATTTAACTTAGTAAATTTTGTAGCACTCGACGGATGATCTAATATAGTCCTGATGGATGAACTTTTTTAGTCCCGATGGATGACAGATTAAAATCCATCAAGTGAGTAGCTTATGTAACAAATAAGTTTTATAGCACATTTCTGCAAGCAACATTGTGTAGATTCTGTAGGAGTATATGAGTCATGTTGACTACTAGATTGATATGCAAAATAGGTTGATTAATTGTGAATATGAGATGTCTTGTAATTCTGTATAAGTGAAATAGAGTTAAGTGGCAAATAGACTCCCGACGGATGATCTACAAGACTCCCAACGGATGATCAACAAACCTCCTGACGGATGACAAGCATAGCCCCGACGGATGATCAAATTCAAATAGCTGTTGACAGTGAAAACACAATCACATGTGTTGGGTGTTTGCAAAAGGAATGTGGCAGCCTGTTAAGCAGGAATTTGAGAACAAAGAAGGATTACCATTTCCATGCAATTGTGAAGATATTCAAAGATGCTAGAATAGAGTAGTGAAGTAGCATGGAGTTAGACTAGATATGTTTTGTTTTATTATCTTGTCTTATTATCATGTAAACTTGGTGATATATAAACCAAGTGTAGCAAGTAGAACAATTAACTAAGCAAGCCTATTTTTCAGAGAAACATATCAAGCTATATTCTATAAGCATTTCTCTGTAGCTTTAGTTGTTCAAACTTGTAAGCAGCTGTGAGCTATTCAAAGCTTCACAGAGTTTTCAACTTGATATATATATATATATATCTGGTGGATACTTTCAAATCCACCAGAAAGTTTTAAAAGCTTGTGTTTTTATTACTTAGTGCTTTGATTTCTATCGCTATTTTATTCCACACCATTGCTAATCAAACACTGTTATATTTTTTAAGTTAAAACTTTCTTTAAATTTGAAAAAGTAGCCAGAATTACATTCAACCCCCCTTCTGTAATTCTTGTTATATTGTTAGGGAATAACACATACCTCTATAGGAAGTAACATCAATTTCTTTACCTTGATCAGGATCTAACTTTGTTGCAGAGGCCATTGGAGTTGCATCAGTTGTACTTTCTTGCATATTGAATCTAGTCAATAGATTCTTTATGTACTTAAACTGATTAATGAAAATTCCTTCATTAGTTTGTGTAACTTGTAGTCCAAGAAAGTAACTCAATTCTCCCATCATAATCATTTGGTACCTTGACTTCATAAGATCAGATTATTTCTTACACAACTTATTGTTAGTAGACCCAAAAATAATGTCATCAACATAAATTTGCACCAAAAGCAGATCACTACCTTTATTTATGTAAAACAAGGTTTTGTCAATAGTACCTCTTTTGAAATTACTTTCAATCAGAAATTTGTCAAGTGTTTTATACCAGGCCCTTGGTGCTTGTTTGAGTTCATATAAAGCTTTGTTAAGTCTGTACACATGATCAGGAAATTTTGGATCAATGAAGCCAGGTGATTTCTCAACATACATTTCTTCTTCTAACTCTCTATTCAGAAAAACACTCTTGACATCCATCTAAAAGACTTTGAATTTCTTGTGTGCAACATATGCCAAGAAAATCCTGATAGCTTCCAGTCTTGCCACATGAACAAATATCTCATCATAGTCAATGCCTTCATGTTGTGAATATCCCTTTGCAATAAGTCTAGCTTTGTTTCTGATTATAATGCCATTTGAATCTGTCTTGTTCCTAAAAACCCATTTAGTGCCAACTTCTGATTTGTTCTTTGGCCTTGGAACCAGTTTCCACACTTCATTCCTTTCAAACTGATTCAACTCTTCATACATTGCTTGAATCCAATCAGAATCCTTGAGTGTATCTTCTACTTTCTTTGGTTCCTCTTTAGAAAGAAAGTCATGATAGAGGCATTCATGTTCATTTTCACTCCTTGTTTGAACTCCAGCATCAGGATTTCCAATGATAAGATCAGGTGTGTGATCATTTTTCCATATTACAACTCTTGGCAGTTCAGTCTCATGTCATGATGCCCCCTGCATAAGTACTATGATTTCCATGTGAAGCTCCCCTTGTATCAGTGCTGTCAGTTCCTGATTGAGAATAGCTTCTGTTTGAGGACTGTTCACCAAATTGATCTTGATCTCCAGTTGAATGATCATTTCCTGGTGATATATCATTTTCTGTACTAGAAGAATTTCCAGTTCATCCAGTATTTCCTGATTCATCAGAATTATCAGGATTTGATTCACTAGAGTTGTGACTGTCTTGATGTTGCTCCCCCTCAACATTTGCATCTTCAATAATCAACTCTAGATCATGATTAATATCATCATCAGGATCTGACTCAGTGTTAGGATTTGACTTGTCAGGATTTGACTTATAATCAGGAATTAATAAGTCATCAGGATTTAGATCATTTCCTGACTTGAGCCTTTTGTTTGCAAACACAAGTTCTTCATGAGTGTCTTCTTCAATTCCTGTAATCTTTTTATCATCAAAAGAGACATGAATTGACTCAACAATTGTTCTAGTTCTCAGATTGAAAACTTTATAGGCTTTTGAAGTAGGATATCCAGCAAAGATACCCTCATCAGCTTTTATGTCAAATTTTCCAAGCATTTCATGATGTGTTCAAAGAACAAAATACTTGCATCCAAAGATATGGAGATGCTTTAAGCTTGGCTTCTTTTCCTTAACTTTTTGATAAGGAGTTAATCCATGTATATTGATTAGGTCAGGTTCTAAGTATAACAGGTTGTGTTGACAGCTTCAGGCCAAAAATATGTTGGTAGATTAGCTTCCACAAGCATAGTCCTTCCAAAGCTCCATTTGTTGAGGTGTGCCAGGTGCTAAAAATTGTTGAGAAAATTCCATTGGATCTGCATAACTCATCCATCTTGCTGTTTTTGAAGTCAGTCCCGTTATCACTCCCCCTACTTTGCACTTTGTACTTTGTGCCATTTTCAATTAGTCTCAGATGATCCAAAATAACTTCTGCTATTTTATCCTTACTGTGCAAGAAAAATACCTATGTAAATATAGAGTATTCATCAATAGCAACTAGAGTGTACCTTTTCTTGTTTATTGACATGACATTCATAGGGCGAAAGAGATCTAGATGTAGCAATTGATATGGATTTTTGATGGATGATTCGGACTTGCTTTTGATTGAGGTCCTTATTTGTTTGGCTTGTTTACATACATCACACAAACCATCAGGGGAGTAAAACATGTTTTGTAGACGTCTTACCAAATCTTTCTTCACCAGTTCATTAAGATTATTGAAGTTGAGATGAGAAAGCTTCTTGTTCCAATTCCAACTTTCATCTACTAATGCGTTGCTTACCAAACAAGTTTCAGGCCCATCAGTATTTGCATAAAGTTTGGCTTTATAGATATTTCCATGCCTGTATCCTTTGAAAACAACTTTCTTTGTGACTTTATGAACTACTTCACAGTGAGTATCATGGAACACAACATAGAAACCTCTGTCAGTAATTAGACTGATGCTCAACAGTTTGTGCTTCAGTCCTTTTACCTGAGCTAAATTTGAGATGATGACATTTTCAATGATTATATTGTCATATCCCAGTGTTTTTCCTACATTGCCATCATTATAGGAAATCATTGGGCCAACCTTATCCTCATATTCTAGACAACAGAGATTTACCTCCAGTCATATGTGCAGAACAACCACTATCAAGTACAAACACATTCTTCTTGTTTCCCTGTAATCAGAAGTATACAAATAAGTTAGCATTCTTAAGAACCCGCACTTTTTGGGTCCTTTTTGACAACTTATGTATTTTTGCAGCAGCAGACTTCCTGTTAGAAATTGACCCATCAAGAATTACTCCATCAAGATATGATCCATCAGGATTTGTCCTGACAGTTTTAATGTTATAAGATGTATTCACATTCAATTTAAAACAACAATTTTATTGAACTTAGGTAAATGATCATAATTATTGTGATACAAGTTATGATAATCTTTATAAGTATAAATAGAATGCCAAATGCTACCACAGTGAAAACAGGGGTTCTGTAGTTTGTAAAATACTGATCTACCATTAATATCAGACTCGGAAATCTTAGTGACTTTATTTTTATTTTTCCTGCAGTCAATAGAAATATGATTAGTATTATCACAGTTATAACAAGCTTTTCTAGGAGCATCAAGAATGTACTTATAATTGCTAGCCTTGTTTATTTCCCGTTTTCCATTTCTACCTCTTTTAGCACTAGATTTATGAGTCCTAGCAGTCACTTCACAAATTTTCTTGTCTAATTGATTCTTAGAAAGAAGTCCTATATTCCTGCTTTTCTTTTCTTTTTTGTTTAGACTCTTCTTTCTTTCTATCAGAGTTCTTAAATGTAGAGCCAACTTCATAAACATATTTAACTCCATTTTCATCAGTTCTAACAAACTTAACATGAGCAGTGTTATTAATAATTTTATTGATATTCCTATCAATAATTTTATTATAACCTAGAAATTTTTTCCAGTTTTTGTCAATTATGAAGTTATGAAACTTTCTACTTGAACTCATTTAGGTTTTAAACACTTCTCTCCCCCGCTCTCTCTCTCTCTCAAGAACTTCATCTAACATGGCATATTTGATGTTCATTTGAGTTTCATTATGTTGGGCCCTTTTACATGCCTTTTCATTTTCATTCATGCATACGAACTCAGCTTCTAATTGATCATTTTCCCTAAATTTCTTATTCTCAGCAATTAGACTGTCACATTCAATTGACTTACTTTTAAAAGTAAAATGCAAAGAATATAAGAAAGTTTTCAGTTCAGACAAATTATTAGTGTCAATAGGGAAAACAACTGAAGGTACCTTATCAGTTCCTGACACATCCTCTCCATGAGTTGCCATGAGTGTATAACATTCTTCATCATTATCAGTTCTTGATGAGTCCATCCAGTCTTTGTTGGAGTTTGTTGTGACCAAAGCTTTTCCACTTGAATTGGGGCACTCGGTAGCTAGATGTCCCCTTTCATTGCAGTTGTAACAAGTTACCTTGACTTTATCAAACTTCCTTCCCTTGAAGTACTGACCATCATTCTTCTTGAACTTTCCCTTTCCATCACCAGAGTACTTCTTGTTAAAGCCACCTTTTCTCCAAACCTCATCCTTCTAAAGCCTTTTAGTAACATGGCAACCATCTTAACAACTTGAGGATCATCCGGTTCTAAGTCCGGATCCTCATCAGAATCTGTGTCAGGATCTAATAATTCATCAGTATCTGACTCTTCTACAATGTTCCTTATTCTAGACCTTTCACTTACTCTTTCCTTTCCTTTGTGAGTTTCAATATTAAGAGCCACAACCTTCATTTTCTGATCTTTCTTATTTTTCCTTTGCTGGATCTCCAACTCATGGGTTTTCAGCATCCCATAAGCTTCATCCAGTGTCAGTAAATCAAGGTCATACTGATGCCTGATTATGGATGCCTGAGTATCCTAGTATTCGGGAAGTGCTCTCAAAATCTTTGTGTTTGAGTCTTCCCTATCATACTCTTTGCCAACTAATGATAGATCATTCAACAGTGTCATATATGTTAGTAATTGACTCATCATCCTTGGCATCAGATTGCTCATATTCTTGCACAAGAACAACTCCTATATTTTTCTTGATTGCCATTGTACCTTTGCACTGAGTCTCCAAATCATCCCATATTTCTTTTGCAGTCTTGCAAGCAATCACCCTGTTGGACATCACATTATCCAAACTGTTGTGAAGAATATTCCTGATTAATTCTGGTGTCATTGACACAAGCTTCTTAGGATAAGGAGGCCCACTATTGATGATATCAGCATAAAAATCATCAATGACCTCTAAAAACATCAACATTTTAACTCTCCATGTAGAGTAATCTGCTTTCTTCAGGATTGGAATGTTCATGCTTTTATATTTACTTCCAGTCATCTTGATCTTTTCAAATTAACAGTTAATTTGACCGCTCTGATGTTGCCCAGTAATGATAATTATTTAAAGGGGTTGGATACAAGTATCAAACAAATCGATTGATTATATAAGTAAAGTAAGAATAACAATAAACAGTTTAATCAAATAACAGTTTATATTGATCTTTAATAAACTGTTACAAAACTCTCTCAAGAATAATATTCTTAAGAGCTGCTAGGTTATAGAATACTCGAGTTGTGCATACTCAAAGTGATAACCTAATCTATGTTTATATATCACACAGCTACAATCAATCTCTATCAATTACACGATATGTTACAGTATATTTTATCTACTTTCTATACATATCTAAATCAATAACTATGATCCAATAAATCAGTAAATTCTGATTTATCCCGCAACTTTAACTTATCCAATCAGATCATGACAGTCCTTACATCTTGATGGCTTGACAAATCCTGACTGTCAGACAGATCCTGATTGGCTACACATCCTAATACCTCTGTCAAATCCTGACTTCTAGGCAGATCCTGATTCCTAACATAGACAATTTCCAACAGTTATTACTTGATTTCAGCTTATAACGGTTACTGTAGTATTATACATGCCATCGAGGAATAAGAGAATTATACTACGACCAAGAAAATCTTGAGAATTATAATTTCATAACTCATAACCAAGTACGAGCACTGGAAATAGTAATGATTTACGATAAGCGGAATTATTCGATGTAGTGTAATAACTAGTAGTTTTCTTTGTATATATATATATATATATGAATTAAGTTAATTGTATTTGTAAAAATAAATATTTATTAAATTGAGTGGATCCATATACATGCATGCAAGATTTTAAAATATATATATATATTTGAATAATACATTTCTTTATGTTTTAAAATATCTTTAAAACAATTATATATTATTTTATATGTTTACATATATATTTTTACTTGGTCAAAAAAAACAACAACAAGTTATTCAGAGATAAGATATGGGTCATTTAAAAATAGTGGGTGATAACTAAGCGTCATAATAGGAGGGCACTACGTCAAATTTGTAAATAAATATACGTGTCTCAGCTAGTTTATTTCTTGCACAACATCTTCTTTCTCAGGTCTGTTTTCTTCTATCTTTCTTTTAAAATGTGTTTTCTCACTTTTTTATACTCACTTTAATACATTTAATTTACATTGATGTCAAGTTCTTTCAAATGCTTGCATACTTGCTGATTTAATAATACGTGATTTATACATGCTATTAGATATTGATATTTGTTTATTAGTTCATATGTACTTGGTATGTAATTTGTTAAATATTTAAGTACCATGTTTTTAAATTAGTAATTTATCTTAGATAAGATGATTTATGGTAGAAATCTTATAATTTTATTAAATTATGTAGGTGTCTACAAAGTATCGGGTTAATAATTTATATTGTCATTGGATATAATTATATACTCGTGTGCAGGGATATGTTTTATTGTAATATTATTTTATATAATATGTTCACTAACCTGCATATTTTATTAATTTTATTATTATTATGTATTGTTATCATTATTGCTATTATTATATAACTGATTTGGGTAGTCATAGATAATTTATTAGTAAGTGGTAAGATAAAATGAATTGGTATTGTTTTGACATGTTATTATACTAAATATATTATGTCTAGACGTTAATAATGTGTTTATTAATTGTATGTTAGTTAAAGTAAAATTTACACATATTTTTATTATTTATTTTTCAAAGTGTTATACATCTTGTAAGTTTAATGTGCTTAGTAATATGTGTATATTTATTTTCATCATTATGTATACACTACTTACGTGTTATTAATGTATTTGGCTTAATTTATATAATATGGTAGAGTTAGTAAATATTTTATTTGATTTGATGAATGAAAAACTATTATTACTTATTTATTGTTTTACACTATCTAAATTATGTTTTAAAATCTTAAAGTTTGTTTTGTTTATAATTTTATGTTGCCAGCCTATTGCTCTGTTTTATTTTGTAGTCAACCAGTTACTCTATTCTTTTGTAAGCATGTTAGGGTACATAATTCTAACATGTATTAATCTGTCTAACTGTGACATTGCTTCTTAGCATGATATTTTCAATTGGATTTAAGGTGTTTGCTCTACTTGTATAAATTAGGTTAGTAATTATCTTTGTTTGGTTCACTTAAATATAGGAATTACTTGGAAATATTTTGGACCAACATTAGCCCAATAAGGTAAGTTAACTCTTCACACTTTATTTTATTTTGAAATCTTATAAATATTTTTGCACTACTTTTGTTTTAAAATTTATGGATCAAGTACCCTATTTTAGAAATAAGAATTCCCAGTGAGCTCTGACTTATGAACCAGTTAGTAATTGCGTATAGTTCCGGAACTAGCCTTTAATACCTTACTAGGTAGTGCTACTTATGATGCCTTCGGGAGCGCACACTCTGTGATACCTTAGTAAGGAGCGCATTATTGACAGAAATTATGAACTTTTGATACTATGTCACCATGTATTTGTGGCCTTAGCGATATGTGGAATTTTATATCTTATGACATATGGATTTTGGAAAATGATTTTTGATTTATAAAATTATGATACTTGATCCACTAGTGTAAAATTGTTTTCTTGCTGGGTTCTTGGCTCATTACTTACAAATTTTCAGGTGCTTAGCTTTTGGGACATCTTAAAGGTGGACTTGATTTGAGCTTGCTTTGGAATAATATTTTAGTGATTATGTTTGTATTGGAGCCACGTCTCCCAGGATTTGCTTTATTCTCAGCTTAGATGATTTTATTTCCGTCTCGGATTTTAGAATTTTATGGAAAACTAGAAACTTATTCTTATTATGGATTTAATTTGGAATTTTAGCTGAATTTTTAAGTATAAATATTTTCTGAAACGTCGATGTATTACAGTTGGTATCAGAGCCAGGTTAACTTCCTATAGACTGCCTTTTACGTGTGACCTGTGAGTTGAGAGTTTTAAAATATTAACATTTTGTTGTGGCACTTATAGATGGCAGATAATGATAATATTTGGGGTTTTGAAGATGAGATATTTGATGAGGATGATCAGGAAGAGGAGTTCATGGAGGATGAGGATGAACAAGAGCAGGAGGTAACATCCCCTACTACTATGGATGTGGGGGATTCGACACCAGTTCCTGATTATGATGATTGTGACTCAATTACTGGACCGGTAGTACCGCGAGGAGGAATTATTGGGGAGTTGACATATATGGATAGTGATACTATTGTTTGGCTGGAGGAGCAGATTGATGAGTTGACTATTGAAAGTGGAAATTTGAAGATAGAAAGAGATATTTTAGGGGAGGAATTGAAGGATGAAAGGAATAAGTCAAGAATTGCACAACAGACCTATAAAAAGAAATTTGATGAGATTGTCCAATTCACTAACTCTTATGATCCAAAAACTTTAGAAAAATGGTGTACTGAAACAGGAGTTAATGAGATTAATAACTTCATATCGGACATACGACTCCAAATGGAAGTCACGAATCGACAAATTGAGCGCTTATTTAAGAAAGATTGAGCTTATCATTAGATTGTAGTTCATTTCATATGTGCATTTGTTTTGATTACTTGTATTATTTTAAGAGATTTATAAATAAAGTTTCGAGTATTGATTTTACTTTGTCATAAATATTTTGTATATTGTTATTAATATCGGGATTGAGTTTTAAATGAATTATGTAGGAATCATGCCTCGTCAGAATACTAACAACGTGATGACTCAATTCGCTGAAACATTGGCAACGTTGGTGGTGGTGAACCAACAAGGTGGACCTAGGAGCTTGATATCCGAATTTAAGAAGTTAAGTCCACCCATTTTTGAAGGATCCACAAATCCTTAGGAAGTGGATAAGTCGCTGCAAGAGATGGAGAAGATTTTGATTTGTTAGGGAGTATAGATGAATAGAAAGTCAGTTTGGCAAGTTACCAACTCCAAGAGAGTGCCTATGATTGGTGGCTTATGGAGAAAAGGTGTGTTGAAGGTAACGAGGAGGGAGCTGTGTGACGCCCTCCAAACCCGGGTCAGAAGTTTGGGGCTCACAACACACACCATAATATTTAAAACTGGATATAAAGTATTATAGGTATTGACCCTTCTTTACACAACCACAGATCGCAACAGGTTAAAGTATGAAAACAAGCCATAATCTTAGCTTTTATTACATCGTACCAAATATAACGCCCCCAAATCCGGGGTCAGAGGATTTGGTCGTCACTATAAAACTTCAATCCAAATTAACCTGTTAAATCAATAAATAAATGCCAGCGGAAGATAATTATCATAAATGACCCCAAACTACTCCAAGATCTTTTAAGGTTACAGTTCTAGAAACAAGAATCCCAATTCCAAAATAAATTTTCACTTTCTCTTTAAAATTATTTTCAACAATTTCCAAACTCAAAGCTAAACCCCCTAGTATAACTTCGAAGAGAAGTATACTAGGCCCAACTATAAAATATACAACCATAATATAATATGATATAAACAACTTTACATAATAAAACTTAAATTAGTCCGAAAACCCTGGACCAACCACCTTCCAAAAGCTTCTTCTTTGCTTCCTCGAATTACGCAGCTAAAAAGCGCAAGCTAATCCTTACTGGAGGTTAAATTTGAAAACAGGCAAGTATGAGTGAAAGAAATACTCAGCAAGATCATTATAGCATATATATGGTTGTTTTGATATAAAATTGACATCTGCATTAGAGCAGAGCATTTTTAAAATCATAGTTGCTGAATCATAAAATTTGTTAAAGAATCGGATAATTATTTCTCACTGTATTCAAAACTCTTTTTGATATTTTCGAGCGAAATGCTTCAGTAATACTTTGAATCTTGACGAGAATAAAACTCGTAAAACAGTGTTTACGGAAATATCGTAAACATCAATAACAAGAAGCAATGATTCTGGATTGAATCATAAACTTTACTCAAAACTGAACCTTTGAAATTAATACTTATTTTGTTATCATATCAAATTAGATATCACTACGAACTTTGATGCTCACAACATCCCATACTGAAGTCAACATCAATCATCTATACTAATACCACCTTTGATATTTAACAACAACGTAAGTATCAGCATAAATCAGAATCTGAATCAAAACTGCATTTCACCATTATTCCAAAACAGAAACAGTTGATAAATCATTTATTCTATGAATATCAGAAACGATATGATAATTTAGATTAGGATCATCCTCCGACGGACGTACTATCACATGCTGATCAGCCCGTGTGATAGCACAAGGTCATGATTCATAGAAACGTGACCCCAAAAACACGAGTACTCAAACAAAAGGCATAACTAGCCTGTGGCAAAAATTGTGTCATAATATTCCATATGGCACTTAGAAATAGCCCTCCGCTGGACCGTCCGTCCCGGTCACTTACGCAATTATGATCCAATCTTAAAACCTTTTATTGAAATGGGGTCATAATAATCGACACCCGAAATAATTTTATTCCCCCAATTCTTGGGTAGGAATATTCGCAACCAAATCACTTTTCTCAAAATCCAAAACATTTATAAATCCGATAATTGGATAACTAAAAACACTTGCCTATTCTGAATATAGATTAGCAGATGAGCATTTGCACAAACATAATTATTTAATTCAACGATATGTAAAACATTTATCTATCTTGAACTGAATAGGGAAAACAATATTTGCATGATACGATTCAAAATAAATATCACTTGAACAATAAGTGATGATAGAAATACTTGCATAATATGATTCGATATAAACATCACTTGAACGATAAGTGAAGTCAGGGGTACTTGCCTTTGGGTTTTAGCAATTAGTCACACTCGCAATGACGCATCTATTCTGACATTCTGTCTTAAAATATCACCGTCCTGCTTTTTAACACTTTACTGATATGCTGCTCCTGCGATTGCTAGAAGCCAGATATCCAATACCATTCCATCTCATTCTTTATCCAACACCTTGTCCTGATCACTCGAACAATCCGCATCTATAATTAAAATACAGAACTTTAATCGTCTAATCGATAATCACTCGACGTATTACACGTCAAAAGCCTATCTTATATCCCTACGATAGCCCACACATAAATATAATAGATAAACACAGGACTCTTGATCCACACACGCACGTAATTTATATAACACGTAATCACATAACTCACGTATCACATAATTCATATAACACAGGACTCGGTACGTTTAAAACTGAAATTGGGTCAAAATACGATTTATCGATCAATAATCGACTTAGAATGACTTGTAAAACAAGTAACCTTTCGAAACAAAAGAATTTGGGTCTCGAAAGTATTTTTATTGAAAGCGGAATATTTTTCTGAGTCTAGAGGTGTTTGTTTCGTATTAAACGGACGAACGGTTCTATGTTAGACGTCTAGGTATGCTTGACATATCCTCGCTAGACAATTTACCCAACGGTAACGATTCACGACTCGTACTTATACGCATATTATCGTACATGTAATAATAATACACGTAACAATCAGGGTGCGTTTAATGTTTATTCACAAATATACACTCTCGAACTGTATTCCCGAATTTAAACATATAATTTCTTCAAAAATTGGACAGCATCTCTACTAATTATTAACATACCAATCGATATTATATCGACATCCACAACATTACCAAAGCTACAAATTTTTAATCATCCAACCAAAAGCTACTCGAACCAATGCATTACTAACATTCACACATTTAAAACCGGAATAAACATAATTCTCGGGTTTGCTAAATCTAAAATTTTAGAACTTTAAATATACCCACTATTTTAAAGAAAACCCCGACATAACTCCTATACACCCAAAAATTTCAATTTAATCAAATTCAAAATACGTTGAACCACCGAATAATTCAAGAAACTCGAACAGGACTTCGCTAATAATTCTTTTCAACAAAATTTCGCTACCGAAAGCATCAACCACGACCACCGACTCGCCGGGTTCACCGCCGGCGGTCAAATGTTCTCCGATCGACCCCAAGTCGTGGGTGTCTGATCGAGGTCGAGTCCCTTGACTCCGTTGAATCATCACAGCATTAACATAACAACAAAAGCTTCAATTTCTAACATCAAAACTTTAAGTTTAAATCGAAACCGAGTTATACATATATGTATGTATATATACCTGTTCAAGAAATTCGGGGAGGGGTTTTAAATTAAAAGTGAAAGAAAGAAAAAAATAAAAAATAAAAGGAAGAATAGGAGAAGAAAGAGCAGGGGTCGATGGAGGGAGTTGCGGGAGGGATCAGTGAAGGAGGAAGAAACAAACCGGGGGGGGGGGGCTGGTGTGAAAGTAAGGAGAGAGAAGAGATTAGATAGATAATTGATAAATTGTAGTCTTTATCTATTTTCTATCTGAATTCAACACCGCAATTAACAATTTAACGAACCAATTACGGGTAAATACAATCCTGAAATTTACCAAAATAACTTTAAAATTCCCGAAATAATTTAAAACTAATAATATAAAATTTTCATAATTTTTAAAGTATTTTTGACTTGCGCGCTACACCCGTATTTTAAAATTAACGAACCGAGCTGCACTTGAAACAAATTCAGAAAATCAGGAAAATAGTCTTAAAATGTTATAAATATCCCGAAGTTTATAAAAACATAAATTTCCAAATTTTAAAACAATTTTTGAAACACAATTTATACCCGCTTTTATCAATTAAACGATTCAACGCGCGGGTAAAATTAATCCTAAAAATTTCCAAAATAATTTTAAAATTCTCAGAATATTCCAAACTTATATATATATGAGTTTCATAATTTTTGAAGAATTTTGGAATTAAATACGTATTTTACAAATAAATGAAATCAGATGATCATACAGGGTTAAACAATTGATGAAATATTGATTTCTAAATTTTATAAAATCCCAAAAATAATTATTGTAATTATAAAGTCATAAAAATAATTTTAAAGATAATTTAAATATTTATGAAATTAAATTTTTCAATAAAATCACTTTTAAAGACAAAAATAAAACGATATGACTCAGTAATTAATAATACAAATAATCCTCAATCACAACTGAGTCCACACGATTAATATTACATATAACACATAGCAGACATAATATCCATCCAATCCCTAATATTACTAAACGAACTCAATTTTCCGATATCAATAAAATGATCGGTTTTCAAATAAACTTTTAAAAATAATACATTTAAGCAAATATTTTCAGAAATTAACAAGAATCGATATAACACTAAACAATTAGCACATTACCATTTAATAACACCAACTCGTCAAACAAGAATAAAATATCCACAATTTTATTCCTTCTTAATCAGAAAATCACCAAAACATATTCAAATAATAATAATAATAATTCTGAAAAATATGGGATATCACAACAAATCCCAATTAATTCAACTTACAATGCCTAAGGATATCGTACTTATAATTTTACACAACTCATGTATAATATAAAGCTCCTGCTAGCTCGATCCAACTTAACCGGAAATCCTAGCTCGTACACTGGATAGGGAATCCTCGTTACCGACAATTTCCTGTTCAACTATTGAAAACATAAAAAATTTTCAAGAGTGAGCTTACTAGCTCAGCAAGTAATAATAGCAGCAATTGAGGTTAAACAATCACCAATTGAAATGATTCAGAAGAATCAAGTTTCTGAATAAGCAATGATTAGAATTGGATATTCACTTCTCATTTTAAAAACCAAGGTTAGGCTGCTGATCAGTCACGCACTAACCCCGAGCAAGGCTCCCAGCTTTGCTCTATATACTAGATCCAAGGCACACATTGGCCTATTATGACCACGAATCTTTTCGACCACAAATCTGGTCCACATTTATAAAACCATCTAATTCTAAAACAATTCAATATGATAACCAATGTGAATCAATAAGATGAATCATAAACAACATTTATCTTGAAGCATAGGGTGATTCATAACACCATGTAATAGAGAATTTAAAAAGATTGGCTTTCAATCAAGGAAAGAATCAGAAAGTAGAAAACCAAGGGTTCAAGGGTTCCAAGAATTGGTCTTCTGTTAAACAAGGAATAAGGGTTGGTATGTTAAGAAATTCAATATCAGAATCAGTATGTGGTAGATATGTATTTGTGGAGTAGTATCGTATGTGTATGGCTCGTATCTGGGAATTCAATAATCAATGGTTTATGAAGAATAAGGCTTATGGCTCAAGATCAATAAAAATCAGGGTTCAAGGTTGAATAGTTTAAAGTGCTTGCAATATAAAACATGAATTATTTTGCATAATAGCGACATATAATGAAATAGTTCGAAAGTATTTGTAATATATCTTGAAAAAGGTTCAGAAGTACTTGCCTTATCATCAAAAATTTCCACTTTATTTGTACTCATCTAATAGTTTTACTCATCAACCACTTTCCTTCTCTTTTTATGCCTTGCTTTTATTTATCAATCACTTGCCTTCTCTTTCTACGCTTCGATTCTATTTATGGATCACTGGTTTCCTTTTCTATGCCTTGCTGACTCTGCTAGGAATCACAAGTATCTATCAATTGTTCATACTCATATTATTCTAATTGTCACATAGACGTCATAAACTTTTATCTACCTTTCGTTTCACCCAAATCCGAATTTACAAATTTAAATTTATGACTAAAACAGTCAAACCACAACCACATAGGCATATAACACATCAATCAGTGAGCACGTAGCACATAACACGTAAGATATTCGATCAAAATAATTTTTCAAAGAAGATTCGGGGTCAAAATGATTTTCCAGGTATTTAATACGAATTTTTGAACATTTTTCGGAATTAAAACGGAACTCCGAATCAATTTGTAATTAAATTATAGGGTTCGAACACCCGAATCGGACTTTAAAATAATTTTGTAATAATTATCAAGTCTTGAAAATAATTTAAAATAATATTTTAAAACTCGAAACTATTTTTTCAAAATTTTTAAATCAATTTTAAATAATTAAATCTAATTATTAAATTAATTAAAAATAACTAATAAATAATTAAATCAATTAATTATAAATTAATCGATTAATTAAAATAATTAATAAAATAATTTCGATTTACTTTTGAATAAATAAATAATTATAACAATTTTCTGAATTTAAAATAATTAAATAACTATTTTCTGAATTTTAGAATAATAAAAATACCATTTTTAAAATAATTTAAAACAGAAATCCTTTTTCTGTAAATTGTGCAACTGAAGTACAGAAAATAACAATGTTTGTAAAATAGAGGGGTGTAAATGAAATTTTACCCCCTCCATCTTCTTCTCCGACCACACGGTCGGTCGGAACTCCATGGCCACCGCCTTGGAGCTTTTCCGGCGGTTTGAAAGTCTGCCAAAACACGCCCAAACTTGCATCGTATCACGTACTCACTTCCAGAAACGTGTTTGTGTTATTAGAATCAGCAAACTGTAGTTATCTTGATCGAAAAATCAAATCGAAGTTCCGCCGCCGACGAACTCCGATTTTCCGATCAAGGCCCTAGAGGTATCGTCTGATAAAACCAGTGGCACCAACGAGTTCCTTTTTCCACTATATGTTTATTGATATATCTAGTATGTTCTTAGGTTTAACGGATCAAAAATTCGGCCAAAAATATGAACATTCTGGTGACTTCCTTCAAGAACACCAAGAACACTCAAACTCAAAGATCAAACCAACTTTTCTACATGTTATTGAACTCAGGTTTTGATATATAATATACCAAATTGACCAGAAAAATATTATCTACACGATGGAATCATCAAATTATATCAACAATATCAAGAACAAAAATTCATATATTAATCCTTAATTAATTCGAAATAAAATAATTAAATCAGAAAAATACCTTGATTTCTGGTAAAAAACAAATGGTTGATTCAGAAAGAAGATTTCGAGAGCTTCATTTTGATATATTACACGCCTGAATCAGAGTTCGATAACGCCTTCGTTCGTGCGTTTGATTCTCAAGAACACGACATGAATTTGATATTTTCTCTGTATTTTACGGGGTTTTACTGACTGATTGTGATTATACGAATAAAATGAAATGATAAAAGGGCTATATATATTTTTGAAATATTGGTTCGTTTTGGATCATTAAATTAGTTACTTAGCCGCTAAGTAACTGCAAAAACGATCCGATTTGATACCCGTATTGGATAATTATCCAAACCGGGCTTCTTATAAAACACTTTATACGAAATTAATGTAATAATATCCCGTCTTTCGAGAATACGGGTTTTGTAGGTACATCGAAATAATTATCGTATCGAAAATTATGCACCGGGCCGCGCACAGGTCAAACCGTAATCCGGATTGAAAAAGTCAAAACACGGAAAATGTCTGGAATTACCAGATTAGGTTAAGAAGGAGTTTTCAGAAGAGTTTCGGGTTGTAAAAACATAAAAACGGTTGAAGTCGGACGATTCCCGGATTTATAAAATAATTTTGTAATTATTTAGAAAATAATTAATAAATTCATAATCAATATAATATCATATAACAGTCCAAAAATTACCATAAAAATATCGTAATTATCTATATTTTATTCTGGTCATAATAAATTAACATACTTATACTTTATCACATATAAGTATCCACATATCCACACCAATCATCAGATAATTCACCAAAAATCACATAATAATCATATAAAAATTATTTATTGACAAAAATAATTACACGCGATATCCCGAATATTACATTCTTCCCCCCTTAAAAGGATTTTGTCCTCAGAATCATACTAAGGATCAGATAATGATACATCCAAGTATCTCACTCTCAATTTCTCAGGTTGATCTCTCAACCTTAGAACTTTTCATAAACTTTTACTCGCAGCATCAATCGTTACTTAACAACCCCTCGGTGACCTCATATTCCATCTGTTGCTTATATAACTCAACTCAAGTCTCCATTTTATATATAATGGAGCTAAATTACTCTTCCTGAGTATACACGTATATATACCTTAAAAATCTGCTAAAAGTGTAGCGGTGAAGCCAACTTACTTACACTTATCCTGACTATTTTACTGTCTCAAAAGGACCAGCGTAATTCCTACTAATTATCTTTTTTTTGCAATTCTAGTAATTCATGCTCATGAACGTTTTTAATAGCTACTGGTTATTGGACCATATTCCTACATGTTTCTCTATTCAGTTAACTTAGTTCATAATCGCTTCCAATCGCATTCCAGGCTCTTTAATCGTTCTTTTAATCTTCTAGTCCATCTACAATTGATATACTGGAACCATGGCGTATTCGATTTCTAATGTTCTCGAGATTACTCCAGAGTTAAAAATTAACGAGAAAATCTCGACTGAATATGACTGACGCACAAACTTATCATCATATTTTATTTTCCTTGAAGCGCAATCGAGTATATTTATCGAGCGAAGATCTCTTACCATTTTAAAGAAATTACACTAACCTGGAGGCATCATCGGCATACTTTTAACCCATATTATCATTTATATTGATTCTAAGGAGTTCTCATATGAAACTGACTGCAATGCTTTCCTTGACGTCTAAACAAATATAATGTTTATTCTTTCTTCATGCCATACTATCAGAGAATCTTCTTTAACATCTATGTCTCGTATCATACCTTCAGAGTAGCTTGAATCTCTTTAGTTATCGTCGTTCAACCAAATTCCTATCTTTTTAGTTCCACCTAACTTAATATCCGTTTATCTAGGAGTAGTACATACCATTCTAGTTCGACATAATTTATTGTATTCTGAATACTCTTGTCAAATTTTAAATCACACAATATTAATCATCTACAATTAGTTTCTGGATCTAATGACGTACCACCATTTCTTCAAGCAGCAACTAACCCACTTATGGGATAAATTGTTTATTACTAAATGAGAATGTTCAGGTTTAAATAACCTATCAATAATAATGCAATTAACGCTTTCCTCACCTTTGGTTCTCAGGTGACATTACCATGATGTTTTTTGGCGAAATATATCCGTCTAGTCTTTGATGTCCCGCCTTAACTCCTTGACACGTGTATCATTTTCTAATCTATCCCACCATTTCTTTCTTCATATCTGGCCACCAATGATTTTCCTCTAAATCTCTATACATATTGGTACTACATGGATGGATTGAATATCTTGGGTTGTGAGCTTCTTGTCAAATTCCATTCTTCAATTCTGTCACTGGTGGAATCCCATATTCTGAAATAAAATCTGGGAATGCTTTGATCATCCTTTTGAGTATATATATATATATATATATATATATATATATTTTTTTTTTCTAACGATAATATCTTGATCTATTATTTCCCCTTGACGTTTCTTTACCTTCTCTAGCAATTCCGGCTGAAAGTCATACTATACATCTTTGCATTGTTAGGTTTGCAAACTCAGGCTTCCAATTTCAACTTTTGAAATTCCTTTTATAATTCTTCTGACACTGTAGACACGTTCGGTCTTTCCTTTCTGCTTAATGCCTCTGTTACTACGTTTACTTTTCCTGGCATTTTATGAAATTTCTTTATCACCCTTTTGATTCCACTTCCTTTTTTATCTCCGTTCTATATTCTCATAGCTTATTCAAAACCGAACTCTTGACATTAATATTCATTTTGTCGTCATATCAAATTAGATATTAATACGAACTTTGATGCTCATAACATCCCATTCTGAAGTAAACATCAGTCATCTGTATTAATACCACTTTCAATATTTAGCAACAACCTAAGTATCAACATCAGTCGAAAACTGAATTAAAACTGTATCTCACACTTTATCCCAAAACAGAAATACTTGACAAATCATTATTGTATGATTATCAGAAATAAGATGTCCTTTGATAAAACTTTGTTGTAGATGATAACATCTCCCTAACTGTCTAATGAAATCCATACTGGTGTAGTTATTAATTTCTACTTTATTCCATCTCCCTTCTTCCTTTCTTCTCGTTGCTTCATCTTAAATCTTTAGCTCTTGAAAATATTCTTCTCACTTGTCCATACAAATGACTTTTTATTTCTCTTATCCATTATGAAGGGCATACTCATCCAAGTAAAAACTCACACATTTGAAGCAATTTCTGAATTCTACTAGCGTCCTTACTTATTCCCAATTCCTCATTGTTTTGATTTCGGATTTGAAAGTCACATCAAAATTTGACTTAATCTAATTGGAATCGATTTCCATCTAACTGACCATTGATTGGTAAAATTAACCAATTAACTTACTTAATTGATCAATTGTACCAAGTGATGACTAGCTAAATGAAATCAGAAACCAATTACATATAATCGGATTGGATGTAACAAACTCCCTCGAAAACCAAGATCACAATTATTTGGAGTATCATAGGAATATCAATAACATACGAAAGTTTACATTCTATCTTTAAAAGCAGGGTTATCTCTGAAAATTTGGGCAGCATCTCCTTTATATTATTGACTACCAGTCGGACTCAAGACGACACCAACAATCAATCAAACAACCAACAATCAATCCTCACGTGTACCAATCCACTGCCACTTTCTAAATTCACCATTTCACCATCTCATGTAATCAGTACAACCCATATTTTAGTTCAACCTAGGATTATAGCGAACAATTCTGATGATACTATGTCCTTTCTCATATCTTCTGATTATAACAGAATATCAATACTGAGTATAATTATAAATTATTCTAGAATTCTTCTAGTTCATGTTTTAAATAAAGCTCTCTACTTAACAATCCGTCCATCCTTGGCAATATACACTTGTTCTTATTAATTAACTTGTTCAACCTTTGATGACCAACACCTGGTCTCAACCAACACTCTTATAATCTTGCGAAAGAATTTATTTGGTTTTAAAACATCATATCTTAAAAATTGTTGTAGTCAAACCACCATACCTTCATTTCCCCTTATCTCTTTCTATATTGAACCTTCTTTGCTGACCCAGCTATAGGCATTAATTTTACCATAACTCACTTACTTGAGTGGAAAAGCCCAACCATTCCTTGACGACCGCACTCAAAGTTTATTCGTAACTAGCATTTCTTTGATCTTGAATCTTCATGGCAAATATCTCCCACATGATTAAGGTATGCTTCATTTTCACAATGTGTTAACACATTATCTGGTTATTTTTAAGAATTTCTTCATTCACCTCCTTTGACCAATCGATCATTTGCCTCATCTGATACATGCAGCTTTACTTTTTTATTTCTCTAGTTAATTACCACATACTATTTGGTAATTACCCCAATTCACGCCAAAATCTCATACTTGCAACGTATCATGTATGCATATTTCTGCCTTTGATTTGATGTCCTCACAACTATCCTGTTGTCGGCATAATGATTCTTCTCTGCTCGTAAATGCTCACCATCCATCAGCTTGCAATTGTCCATACTTATTACGTAACTTTATCTTCTACACGGGTTCATTTTACTTCCTTTCTAAAATATTCAGAGGATAGACCCTACACAAGAAGAAATTTGTGTATATGATTCTGATTTGAAACTTTTTGTAAGGTTAGGAGTACAAGGAAACAATCAGAAGGATTCATGAATAAACAATTCAAGATTAAAGAAAAAAAGAATAAATAACGATTTAAATAGGAATGAGACAACCATATTAGTACTCAAGATGGCCAGTCTTTCATACCATATGGCACACAGCACATGATTAGGTGGCATCCCACCAGACTCTTTGTCATTTCGACAAAGCGTCACACCATAACACTGCTTGTCCCAATTAGAAAACAATATTTTGAAGAAGGAATAATTTGAAAGGGATTCAACAATCACCTTATAAAGCTGATCATGAAAGAAGTTCATACTTTACTCGAGATTTATAAGAATGATAAGAAAATGATATCATTGGTCGCCATCCGCATTTTATCGTTTACAACTTCAACGCTTGTCCGATCAATAAATCCCATTCTGAGTCATATATTAACTTTAGAAAGTTCTCTGAAATACTTTCTTAAATCAATCATTAGAATAAATTCCCCTATACGGGGTCTTGTATCTTTCACATTGTGCTTCCATGTTCAATATTTCTTTAATTCGACCCTATTTTCACGCTTTACGAGATTTACAATCACAACTTCAAAATTTCGCTTATGCTGCTGATCATTCAACAGATGGCCTCCTTTGCTAATAACGCTCTTCCTTTAGAAAGTCTGGAGATTTCCTTAATCTTCTTTGCTCGTACCTAGATTCTTGTGAATCAACATATTCTTCGAACTCTATTTATCTCGGAAATTGGATGAACAGTTTCTCCATACATTAGTTATGTCGTTAAATTTATCAAACAATATTTGCATTCTTCTGTTAGGAACAAACAAATCTCCTACGTAATAGTAGGTCTACTTGGCCTTCTAAATGAACCATACTAACTTCTAGAACAAGTAATCTTCTGGATAATCTGAATCTTATAACAAACAACAAAATCAAATAGTAATTGGACAACCAACTTTTAAAACTTGTTTTGTTCCAAGGAATTTTAGAAAGAAATTTGTGAAGAAAATCTCTTTTAAAAACTGTTTAAAATTTTGAAAATCATACACCTGGTCGTCATTACTATATGAGTTAGTTGTCGTCGTTCTCAACAATCACAAGAAATCTAATTAGCAAAATAATCAGATAATAGCCCATTCCTTTCCATATATCTTCTACCCTTATTGGGTTCATTTTGCCTTCATTGGTCAACAAAACTCCAGTTACCGTTGCATACTATCTTATTCGTAACTTCACTTCTAGTCTTCCATACTGGTAACATTCCCACCCTTCTCTCTTACGGTTACTAAGTATAACAAATCTATCCAGTAATCATCAGATTTATTTTATAACACAAAGTCGATTTATATCACATTACTTCTATACGTATCATGTTTGATCATATCATCATCATATAATTTCAAGAAAGCTCTCGATTTCCAATCCTCTCAAATTTCTTTAAAGATCCATCTAGCTCACTCCACAAGATAATCATGGGTGGCATACTCATTAGTAGCTCCCTATAACCTGGTAGCGTCTATCTTCCGAAACACACGTATCCTCATTCTAGGTTCTTCTAACATTTCTTAATACCTCTTGTACTCACCATATGTTATAGCTTTTGAATCCATCCTTCTGGGTGTTGTTACTCCATAAGACGAGTTTTAAACGGATGTTATAGAATAGAATGTAGAGTAGACAGAAAAGATGCACGCATAACTGAATATCCGGTAGAACTAGAATTTGCGTGAGGGGGATTCTCGAATAGGTAGCCTCACATCAGGGGATGAGATAATAGTTTGAAAAGGTGCAATTGATGCGATAAGAAGTGACATGGCTACCACCGGTGGAAGAGCAGAGCATGAATCAGATGATAGTCTTCTGAATGAAAGCTCCAAATGATCAGATGATCCTGGGATAAAAGAATCTTTCATCGCCGCCATCTGAAAATCGCGTTGCTAAATAAGGATGTCGAATCTCATCACGAATCTCATTAAAACCTATTATTTGATCACATTCAACCTCTCAATGTTCTATTTCTATATTTCTTAATTCTAATCTTACCCTCTATCCATGTCCGACAATCTAGGCTTGTTCCAGTGACTTATAACCTGTAGCTCTGATACCAACATGTGACGCCCTCCAAACCCGAGTCAGAAGTTTGGGGCTCACAACACACACCACAATATTTAAACCTGGATATAAAGTATTATAGGTATTGACCCTTCTTTATATAACCACGGATCACAACAGGTTAAAGTATGAAAACAAGCCATAATCTTAGCTTTTATTACATCGTACCAAATCCCAATTAATTCAACTTACAATGGCTAAGGATATCGTACTTACAATTTTACATAACTAATCTATAATATAAAGATCCTGCTAGCTCGATCCAACTTAACTGGAAATCCTAGCTCGTACACTGGACAGGGAATCCTCGTTACCGACAATTTCCTTTTCAACTGTTGAAAATATAAAAATTTTGCAAGAGTGGGCTTACTAGCTCAGCAAGTAATAATAACAACAATTGAGGTTAAACAATCACCAATTGAAATGATTCAGAAGAATCAAGTTTCTAAAAAAGCAATGATTAGAATTGTATATTCACTTTTCATTTTAAAAACCAAGGTTAGGCTGCTGATCAGTCACGCACTAACCCCGAACAAGGCTCCCAGCTTTGCTTTATATATTGGATCCAAGGCACGCATTGGCCTATTATGACCACGAATCTGGTCTGACCACGAATCTGGTCCACATTTATAAAACCATCCAATTCTAAAATAATTCAATATGATTACCAATGTGAATCAATAAGCTGAATCATAAATAATATTTATCTTGAAGCATAGGGTGATTCATAACACCATGAAGGCATAACAGAGAATTCAAAAAGATTGGCTTTCAATCAAGGAAAGAATCAGAAAGTAGAAGATCAAGGGTTCAAGGGTTCCAAGAATTAGTCTTCGGTTAAACAAGGAATAAGGGTTGGTATGTTAAGAAATTCAATATCAGAATCAGTATGTGGTAGATATTTATTTATGGAGTAGCATCGTATGTGTATGGCTCGTATCTGGGAATTCAATAATCAATGGTTTATGAAGAATAAGGCTTATGTCTCAATATCAATAATAATCAGGGTTCATGGTTGAATAGTTTAAAGTGCTTGCAATATAAAACATGAGTTATTTTGCATAATAGCGACATATTATGAAACAGTTCGAAAATATTTGCAATATATCTTGAAGAAGGTTCAGAAGTACTTGCCTTATCATCGACAATTTCCACTTTACTTGTACTCATCTAATAGTTTTACTCATCAACCACTTTCCTTCTCTTTTTATGCCTTGCTTTTATTTATCAATCACTTGCCTTCTCTTTCTATGCTTCGATTCTATTTATGGATCACTGGTTTCCTTTTCTATGCCTTGCTGACTCTGCTAGGCATCCCAAGTATCTATCAATTATTCATACTCATATTATTCTAATTGTCACATAAATGTCATAAACTTTTATCTACCCTTCGTTTCACCCAAATTCGAACTTACAGATTGACATTTATGACTAAAATAGTCAAACCACAACCACATAGGCATATAACACATCAATCAGTGAGCACGCAGCACATAACACGTAAGGTATTCGATCAAAATAATTTTTCAAAGAAAATTCGGGGTCAAAATAATTTTTCATGTATTTAATACAAATTTTTGAACATTTTTTGGAATTGAACGTAACTCTGAATCAATTTATAATTAAATAATAGGGTTCGAACACCCGAATCGGACTTTAAAATAATTTTTTAATAATTATCAAGTCTTGAAAATAATTTAAAATAATATTTTAAAACTCGAAACTATTTTTTTGGAATTTTTAAATCAATTTTAAATAATTAAATCTAATTAATAAATCAATTAAAAATAATTAATAATTAATTAAATTAATTAATCAATTAATTATAAATTAATCGATTAATTAAAATAATTAAAAACTAATGAAAATTAATTAATAAAATAATTTCAATTTACTTTTGAATAAATAAATAATTATAACAATTTTCTGAATTTAAAATAATTAAATAACTATTTTCTGATTTTTAGAATAATAAAAATACCATTTTTAAAATAATTTAAAACATAAATCCTTTTTCTGTAAATTGTGCAACTGAAGTACAAAAAAAAACAATGTTTGTAAAACTGAGGGGGGTAAATTAAATTTTACCCCCCATCTTCTTCTCCGACCACACGGCCGGCCATATTTCGGCATGGAGCTATTCCGGCGGCCTGAAAATCTGTCAGAACACGCCGAAAATTGTATCGTATCACGTACTCACTTTTAGAAACGTGTTTGTGTTATTAGAATCAGCAAACTGTAGTTATCTTGATCGGAAAATCAAATCGAAGTTCCGCCGCCGGCGAACTCCGATTTTCCGATCAAGGCCCTAGAGGTATCGTCTGATAAAACCAGTGGCACCAACGAGTTCCTTTTTCCACGATCTGTTTATTGATGTAATTAGTATGTTCTCAAGTTTAACGGATCAAAAATCCGGCCAAAAATATGAACATTCTGGTGACTTCCTTCAAGAACACCAAGAACACTCAAACTCAAAGATCAAACCAACTTTTCTACATGTTATTGAACTCAGGTTTTGATATATAATATACCAAATTGACCAGAAAAATATTATCTACACGATGGAATCATCAAATCATATCAACAATATCAAGAACAAAAATTCATATATTAATTCTTAATTAATTCGAAATAAAATAATTAAATCAGAAAAATACCTTGATTTCTGGGAAAAAACAAATGGTTGATTCAGAAAGAAGATTTCGAGAGCTTCGTTTTGATATATTACACGCCTGAATCGGAGTTCGATAACGCCTTCGTTCGTGCGTTTGATTCTCAAGAACGCGACATGAATTTGATATTTTCTCTGTATTTTACGGGGTTTTACTGACTGATTGTGATTATACGAATAAAATGAAATGGTAAAAGGGCTATATATATTTTTGGAATATTGGTTCATTTTGGATCGTTAAATTAGTTACTTAGCCGCTAAGTAACTGCAAAAATGATCCGATTTGATACTCGTATTGGATAATTATCCAAACCGGGCTTCTTATAAAATACTTTATACGAAATTAATGAAATAATATCCCGTCTTTCGAGAATACGGGTTTTGTAGGTACATCGAAATAATTATCGTATCGAAAATTATGCGCCGGTCCGCGCACGGGTCAAACCGTTATCCGGATTGAAAAAGTCAAAATACGGAAAATGTCCAGAATTACCAGATTGGGTTAGGAAGGAGTTTTCGGAAGAGTTTCAGGTTGTAAAAACATAAAAACAGTTGAAGTCGGACGATTCTCGGCTTTATAAAATAATTTTGTAATTATTCAGAAAATAATTATTAAATTCATAATCAATATAAAATCATATAACAGTCCAAAAATTACCAGAAAAATATCGTAATTATCTATATTTTATTCTGGTCATAATAAAATTAACATACTTATACTTTATCACATATAAGCATCCACATATACACACCAATAATCAGATAATTCACCAAAAATCACATAATAATCATATAAAAATTATTTATTGATAAAAATAATTACACGCGTTATCCCGGATATTACAAGCTGCCCAAGCATATACTTGGGAAACTTTTGAGGAGTCATTTCAGGACAAGTATTTTCCTAGAACGATTTGGGTTAAGTTTGAGCGTGATTTTATAAGGTTGGAGCAAGGAGAAAAGCAAATTGTCTCAGAATATGATGCTAAATTTTCCCGTTTAGCCAAGTATGCGCCATCTTTGGTTGCAGACGAGGTTAGTAGGGCACATAGATTTGAAGAGGTGCTACGAAGTAAGATAAGGAGGCATGTGTCAGCATTTGAACTAAGTAGTTATTAGATGGTGTTGAACAAAGCTTTAGTAGTGGAGAGAGGATTGATGGTAGAGGACGGAAGGAAAGATTTTGAGTCTAAGAAGAGAGCTGAGCCTACAAGTGGATTTAACGAGAATGGATCATCGAGGAAGTTTAATAATCGAGGAAATTTTAATTGACGCGATTCAGGAGCTAAGCTTTCTTGTTCTATATGTGGACAGAATCATTTGGATAAGGATTATCGTTGGAACACTGGAGCCTGCTTTAGCTGTGGAGAGTCTGGGCACAAGATTGCAGAGTATCCAAAACGCGATACTTTAAAGGACAAGGGCAATAGAAACATTGGCACTTTAGCCGCGCTTGGACCAAACTATGGACGCGTATTTAAGCTTCCTACAGAGCCAAACACAAATTAAGGCACACAATTATTTCTTCTGTTTGGTTCATAAATAGATATGTTATGTGACTTTTGAAATTTATATATTTTTATGTATGTTTAAATTTGGGGACCAAAATTTTTTTTAAGGTGGGCAGAATGTAATAAACAGTATTTTTCTTTGTAAGTATATATATATATATATAAATTAAGTTAATTGTAGTTGTAAAAATAAATATTTATTAAATTGAGTGGATCTATATACATACATGCAAGATTTTAAAAAAAATATATATTTGAATAATACATTTCTTTATGTTTTAAAATATCTTTAAAACAATTATATATAATTTTATATGTTTACATGTATATTATTACTTGGAAAAAAAACAACACATTATTCAGAGATAAGATATGGGTCATTTAAAAATAGTGGGTGATAACTAACCGTCATAATAGGAGGGCACTACGTCAAATTTGTAAATAAATATACGTGTCTCAACAAGTTTATAAATTTGTTAATTTGGAGTTTTAGCTGAATATTTAAGAATAATTATTTTCTGAAAAGTCGGGGTATTACAGTTTATGAGAATTGATTTAAATGTACGTGAACGAATGCGAGATAATGTATGATGACAAGGAATCAAGTGATAACCTAGGAAAATTAAGTATTTATAAATTTATCCAACAAGTAATAAATTAGGAAGCTAGTTACAAAATAAATAAATAGCAAATTTCAATAAACATTAATTTAAAGAGCTTATCATGCAAGCTTTGACAAATGAGACACCTAGATAATCCTAGTCTTTGAAAATAGGATGCATCTTGTCCTACACACTTTCTATATTCACAAGAAGCCTATTTCCACCACATTTCCAAGAAGCAAGCAAGGCAACTCTCTCTCTCTCTCTCTCTCTCTCTCTCTCTCCCCCCAAAAACTCAATGCTGATTTTCAAGAACACCATGGAAAGAAAAATTTATATATCATGATCTACTCATTCAAAAATTACCAAACTTTAAAAAAATCTTCCTGATATCATGTAAAAGATACATTCAAAATTTAATGGCCATTGGATTAGTATAGCATAGTCAAATCCTTGCTCAAATTTGGTGGTGAATAGTAACTCCGAAAATATCTTTTTGTCTTCTTGATTTTCATGGCATGATTTAGGATCCTTAAGCATAATTAATCCCTCCCAAGGTTCAACCATAAAAAAGAGAATCTCCCAAGCTACCAAGAAAGGTAAAAACCTTCATCCAAACTTTGTTTAAGTTTTAAGTTTCTAGAAAAGTAAGGATCTTGGATATAAGTATGGTTTTAATGATTGATTTGATATTATCTTGATGTTTAGTTAATTATTTTTAAGGTTGATGATTGTTGCCTCAATAAAATGATTTTCTTGAGAGGTGTTAGTGTTGATACGATGATTTGATGGTGGTATAATGATTTAAGACGTAAACGGAACTCAGATCGTAATCGTAACCTCGTTAAAATGAACAAAACTTAACTTAAGTTTCTGCAGAAGTTCCCGATTCTTGCAAAGTGAGACTTTATTATGATAGACAATTTTATGAGGATCTTTTAGGCGCTTTAATCGCTTGATTTCAATTTACGAACAAAAAGTTATGACTTTTTTAGTAAAAGTGATTTACGCGACAAAAGACTGTTTCAAATTACGAACTTTGTAAATATAAATGTACAACTTACAAATATTTAAAAATAATGAAATTTTTACAGAGAGACAGAAATAGAGTTTATTAACTTCCATAAAAATATCAAGTAAAAATGGTGATTTTTCAATTTTATAAAAATGTCGGAGCCTAGGTCGCGCGGAGTACGAACATCAAAAACAACCCCCTGTTAGAAACTCCCACTTCGGGATTTTCACCCCTGTTACCAGAAAACCATTTTCAAGTGATGTGTTCTAAATTTTGTCTAGATCTCGCACTTGAAAACAGTGCATCAATTGAGTTAACGGTTTGAGAGATATCAACATTTTAGTGAAAGCGGTCTGAATAGTAAAACTCCGTAGTTGACCGAACTTTTAAAATGCTTTTCACCTAATTAAATTCATTTTATCAAAATGAAACTTTGATGATAAATATTAATAGAACTCAAGAAGATCCTCGAGGTGGTTTCGTATTAAAATATTAATTTTACGATCTATTAAAAATGATAGAGTGCAAGTCCTGTAATAGTACCATTCGGTAAAGTCAACTCTAGAAGACCACTTTGACCGTCCGTTTCGACCAATGTTTGATACTTTTTTCGAGTCGGTCGGATATTGAAAATTATGAAGTATTGTACTTATTAGAAATATAAGTCGGTGATGGAATTAGGAATACTGATTAAGATTATGATATTGTTGATTAGAAAACCCGGAACGAGAGGAAGTCGGAAAACGTATCTTGGACTCTAGGAAAGTTTTCCAACCCTACCTTTTAAAAACTGTTGTGTTGTGATTGCTTTTAAATACTACAATATATGCATGATAAATGTTTTACGGTGATTTACAAATTTTTATATATTGCACATAAGATATGATGATTTTGGTATAATAAAAGTACCGAATTTGAAACGATATATGTAGACCGAGGATTGGTCGGTGTAAGTTTATAAAAACCTGGAAGTATTCCGGAGTTGTTATATGTGAGAAATGTTAACGCTAGAGAGTTGCATGACATATCTATTTTAGACTGAGAGTCAGTCGGTATGTATATTATAGTAAAAACCCAGGAATCATCCCGGTGATGTTTCGGACGATCAAAAGTCTATATTTATTTTATTCAAGGGACTCGATGTCCTCTTGGGAAATATTAAAGTACTTCGAATTTTTATTTAAAAATGATTTCTAAAGATCATATTACCTCAACGCTATTTAAATACCCGAACAATCAATATTATTTCAGATATTCATTTAAAAAGGGAGAAGTATTCTCAGACGTTTATTTTATTTTAAAACAAATTATTATATATATATATATATATATATATATTAAAGATTAATATAATTACTTAAATATAAATTAGTTGAGGAATATTATTTCAAATATTCTTTTAAAGAAGAACTATTCGAGGTTTAATTATTTAATAATTATTATTTAATTATTCAGTATTTATTAAATGATTTAATATCATTTAAAAATCATAAAACCTATTTTAAAATATTTTCTGAGTTTCAGAAAATCATACTAATACTTTCAGATTGTCGAAGAATATTATCTCGACATACCTTATACATATTGACTATAGTTTCAAAAGAAACTCCCCCTTATTTAATTATCTGTTGACAACGGTCAACTCACATCCTTAGTACCTACTCCAAAAATTTTCAGAATTACATATATATATATACATACATAAAAGATGAGTTGTTTCTATCAATAAGCAAAAGGCTTGATGAAATTCAATGCGGTTCGAGTTCTCGAGATATGATAGGATTCTTCAAAGTACTTGGAGGGGTAGACTCTAGTACTATATGTATTAGGGAGACTACCAAAGATACCGCAGGCGAAGGTACTCTGTGTACTCAGAAACTTGTGAAGTATGTTTATACCGAAAATGGGACACGTAGCCCGAATGCGGCAAGGGTGATAACCGGGATACTAAGGTGTCATCCTTCTACTAGTAGAAAAGGTTACTATTTTCCGTATTACGACTGATCATCCTATGTGGTGGCTCCAGTGAGTGTCCTAAATTCTTCCAATTGGAATTGTGATGCAATATCGTAACCCAAGCCTAGGTGCTGGGTTTACCATTAAGGTATTCGCAGGATAATAAGTCCACAAAAGAATTATTTTCGAAAGATGGTGTGTATCACCGAGGAAAACTAATTTTGAATAAACATATTTATCGTATATGGAATTATACTTGATTTTCTCATATAGTCTTTTTATACTGTACATTATTATGGCTGAGCATTATTGCTCTCTCTTGCTTTGTTTTAAATGTCACAACACAACAAATAACCAGTATGCCGGTGTGGGACTTAGTCACTTGCAGTCATGGGGGGAATCCCTGGTAGCTTTATCTCAGGTAGGCCAGAGTATCAGATAGGTATACGATATCAGTCATAGTTATTGTAACTTCATGTAAAGGTTATGAATAATTGTTTGAGATCCTGTAAAGTACATTTGAGTTTTAAAAACAGATGATACTTCTTGTACGTCATTTCTAAGGCTATAACTAGTGAGTGTGTGAGATTGGGGGTCTTTGATATGGAATTATTGGATTATTAAGTTAATACAGGTTATACATGATTGAAGGATTGCGTGACGACCCAGATTCCTGACCCCGGATTTGGGGGCTATACAGAAATGGTATCAGAGCATTAGGTTATAGTACTCAGAGAAGAGAGTGTTAGGAGTCTGTCTAGATGCGAGATTATGTAAGAGCTCATATAGAGTTCATCATTGGACTACCGGATGTAGCCCCAGTCTGTAGTTTAGGATAAGTGTATATTTGAGGTATTAAAGAATGACTAATAGGACCATTGGAGATTATCAGAATGATGAGAAGAAAAATTAGAATTTATATATGATTTAGCAATATTATGGATATAGAACTCGGAGTTGAGTCTCCAGGGCATTTGGGGTAAGGACGGTATTATCAACACCAAATGTTCATTTGGACAACACGAGCCTTGTTACTCGTAGTTCTTTATAGGTTGCCCATGAGGGGGCATCACATGTGAGAACCATGAAGTCTAAATATTAATATACAGTTGAGGTTAATGACCCAAACTAGTTCAAGGTGTCATTTTACCGATGAAGATGTGAATATCATATTAATCACGAATTCACCAGAGATAGTGTCCAATATACCCTTAAAGATATTTTCTATTAAGGAAGATTTGAATGTAATATAAGAATGTTATCGTAAGATGACTACACTACATGATATTATTAGTGTGCTTAACATGTAAGGTTATGATGGTTTAGCTCAGAAATCGAGAGCATCGAGATTGATGGCATGTGTATAATTCAATGGCGTAAGATTACAACGAGCGATAGTTCGATCTTAGAACCTTTTAAAAGTATAGACCAGTGATTCTAGAGCAGAATTCTTTGGTAGAAATGATGTCAGGACTATGTATATATACTCGTAGACCTCTAATATATTTGGTAATGTATGTTCACTTACACACACATGCCATCCAATTTATGGACTACATTGGGATCCCTGAGAGATCTCTTTGATCTATTCCCGGGGGAACCAACCACTTGTAATTAGTAACGGATGCGTGTAGCAGGCCCCTATCGGCTTAACAAATGCTTTTAGAATATTTCTGATTAAGGTCTTCGAGGAAAAATACCGGAATGACAGCTATACGTGCAAAATTCAAGATATAAAGCGATTTTAAAATGATATTGAAAGAGAAACTAGTTGAAACATGGAATTATGAAGAAGAAGAGGTGGGATCATCCTCAGATGGATAATGGCGAGAGTTAGGATAATTAGTGAAATATTTTGGGCACCTACTCACTATCACATTACTCCCTCCAAACTGTTGATCATTCGTATTGCCTTGATAAGTCATATCAGGCAATCCTTTTAGTTTCCTACTCTGAACTTCTGATGTGACCAACAACTTGAATAGACTTTCTCCGCATCAGGACTTGTTCAATTCTTTTAGTTGATCCATGAACTTTCATTAATAGATTATGATCTTCTTGTTCGGCTCAGAGCTATTTATACTTTATTTCAATTATCCAAGGAATTTTTAATAAATTTTCCTCAATTCATCGACGAATATTCATAATGAATATCTTCAATTGATTCTTTTTTCATACTTACGCTTCTCATTCGAGATCGTAAATATCTAACAAATTGTTAAAAACATGGATGATCTAATATCCAAGGATTTCTCGGGAATCCTTTTCTTCTAATCGTGATGAAATTGTATATTGAACTTTAAAACACAATAAGGGTATCAATTTGATATTGGTATTCTAAATTCAATTCTATTTGAGAATCTGATAAAGTATGTGAACGAGGGCACCTCTGAGTGTACCCTTTTATTGGCAAGAAGTATTTGATAAGAGGCTATCGTTTGTTCCGATGCAAAGACCACTGATAGAAAATAGTCGCCGATATCCCTTACGAAGGATAAGAAGTATTTGATAGAAAATAGTCGCCGATATCCCTTACGAAGGATAACGTGGAAGAATGAAGGATGTCATTGTCAGAGCTGATAGAAGTCAAAGAAGATCATACATGCCTTATAAAGGCCACTGGTAGCGGGTACCAATAAACGTGAGTACGTCTAAGGTGCTAACGGGAATAACAAGTACGACCCAGAAGGTATCGTAGTACTATAGATATTATACGTGAAATGATTATAGAAGTCTGATCGATAACGGAAGCTGAGCGTTCCACGATTCTAAAACGTGTTAATCAATTGCGTATGAAATGGTGCTTCCTTCAAGATGGAAACATGACGATGATGTGCCTTACATTACTACAGGATGAAATATTAAATATGACGCTAAGCGTATAACAGGAGACGAGCATGTAGAAATGCAACGAGAACTTCTTATATAAAATAATCGACATAGATGATGCGCGGAAATGGGAAAATGTTAAGGAACGAAACTCTAGCTCTAGTAGGAGCGATGGAGGGGGAAACGTATAAGTTTAAGAATTCTTCCAAACACTATAAGATGCGATAATCGTCCATATTATAGATTTTTAAGGGAAATGAAGTGACCAGTTGACGTTAATCGAATTACAGACAATAACGAGTTATCATGCGGGCATTAGAATGACTACAAAGCTTTGTACGGAAGAAAGGATCGTTCTCCCTTAGGTTGGGAAGAAGTTGGTAAACAGAGGATACTTGGACCATAGTTGAGTCAACAGACCAAAGGAATTCCTAGAACTTATCTGAACCTGGCTAGTGGTAGCCCGGGATGAAAAATAAAGATATACGGACTAGAACTATAAAGACAAAAAGTACGAAGTAACAGACCAAATATTGTTAAAAATGCCTATCGAGGAGGGAGTGATAAGATCTAAAAGGGAAAGAAATGTTGAACCTAAGGTTTATTGGACCAATTGAAGTCTTTAAAGGACTAAGATATTTGGCTTATAAATTAGCACCATCGTTGAACGGTCGCCAAGTTTATAAAGAGTACCATGAATCGAGGTTAGGAAATTTAACCAACAACGTCAGACATATGATTGAAAATGAGCTAATAAACTTGCAACTAGACTTGGCGTATCTGGAGAAAGGTGTAGAGAAGGTCTATAAGAACGAGTAATCTGAAATATATTTGACGGACGAATGAAAATTTTATGAAGAGATCCAATACTGCGAAGTCAATGTGAGAACTCGAGGTGGTCATGTGAGAAGCGTATCCCAGCCTGTTTCTAAACTGATTCGGGGACGAAATCCTTTTAAGGGGGGAAGACTATAAAAACCCGAATTTTTGACATCGGTAAAAGACCTTTATAAATAGTAGTCTTGCGGAAAAATAAAAACTTTTGCGACCACACCATATACGAGTTTTTAATTTAAGTTTCCGAGTTCATATTATAGTTATACGTACTAAATGAGTGTATGCAAAAGTCATGAGTTTTCGAAAAAAACCAATAGTCAAAATGATATTATTTTACGAGCCATCGAGGAATAAGAGAATTATACTATGACCAAGAAAATCTTGAGAATTATAATATCATAACTCATAACCAAGTACGGGCACTGGATATGGTAATCATTTACGATAAGCAAAATTATTCGACGTAGCATTTATGGGAATTGATTTAAACATACGTGAACGAATGCAAGATAATGTAGGATGGCAAGGAATCAAGTGATAACCTAGGAAAATTAAGTATTTAAAAATTTATCCAACAAGTAATAAATTAGGAAGCTAGTTATAAAATAAATAAATAACAAATTTCAATAAACATTAATTCAAAGAGCTTATCATGCAAGCTTTGACAAATGAGACACCTAGCTAATACTAGCCTTTGAAAATAAGATGTATCTTGTCCTACACACTTTCTATACTCACAAGAAGCCTATTTTCACCACATTTCCAAGAAGCAAGCAAGGTAATTCTCTCAATCTCTCTCTCCAAAAACTCAATGCTGATTTTTAAGAACACTATGGAAAGAAAAATTCATATCTCATGATCTACTCATTCAAAAATCACTAAATTTTAACCAAAGCTTCCTCATATCATTTAAAATGTACGCTAAAAATTTAATGGCCATTGGATTAGCATAGCATAGTCAAATCCTTGCTCAAAATTGGTGGTGAATAGTAACTCCGAAAATCTCTTTTTGTCTTCTTGATTTTCATTGCATGATTTAGGATCCTTAAGTACAATCAATCCCTCCCAAGGTTCAACCATAAATAAGAGAAACTCCCAAGCTACCAAGAAAGGTATGAACCTTCATCCAAACTTTGTTTAAGTTTTAAGTTTCAAGAAAAGTAAGGATCTTGGATATAAGTATGGTTTTGATGATTGATTTGATATTATCTTGATGTTTAGTTAATTAGTTTTAAGGTTGATAATTGTTGCCTCAAGAACATGATGTTCTTGAGAGGATTTAGTGTTAATATGATGATTTGATTATTGTTGATGGTATAATGTTTTAAGACGTAAACAAAACTCGGATCGTAATCGTAACCTCGTTAAAACGAACAAAACTCAACTTAAGTTTCTGCAGAAATTCCTGAATGTATAAACTGTAGTTTCTTGAAAAATGAGACTTTATTATGATGGATAATGTTATGAAGATCGTTTAAGCGCTTGAATCGCTTGATTTAAATTTACGGATCAAAAGTTATAATTGTTTTCGTAAAAGTAAACGCGATAAAAGACTGTTTCAAATTACGAACTTTGTAAATATAAATGTACAACTTACAAATATTTAAAAATAATGAAATTTTTAAAGAGAGTAAGAATTAGAGTTTATTAACTTCCATAAAAATATCAAGTAAAAATGGTGATTTTTCAATTTTATAAAAATGTCGGAGACGAGGTCGCGCGGAGTACGAACATCAAAAACAACCCCCTGTTAGAAACTGCCACTTCGGGATTTTCACCCCTGTTACCAGAAAACCATTTTCAAGTGATGTGTTCTAAATTTTGTCTAGATATCGCACTTGAAAACAGTGCATCAATTGAGTTAACGGTCTGAGAGATATCAATATTTTAGTGAAAGCGGTCTGAATAGTAAAACTCCGTAGTTGACCGAACTTTTAAAATGCTTTTCACCTAATTAAATTCATTTTATCAAAATGAAACTTTGATGATAAATATTAAAAGCACTCAAGAAGCTCCTCGAGGTGGTTTCATATTAAAATATTAATTTTACGATTTATTAAAAATGATAGTGTGCGAGTCGCGTAATAGTAACATTCGGTAAAGTCAACTCCAGAAGACCACTTTGACCGTCCGTTTCGACCAAGGATTGATACTTATTTCGAGTCGGTCGGATATTGAAAATTATGAAGTATTATACTTATTAGAAATATAAGTTGGTGATGAGATTAGGAATACTGATTAAGATTATGATATTGTTGATTAGAAAACCCGGATAAGAGGAAGTCGGAAAACGTATCTTGGACTCCAAGCAAGATTTCAAACCCTACCTTTTAAGAACTGTTGTGTTGTGATTGCTTTTAAATACTGCAATATATGCATGATAATTATTGTACAGTGATTTACAAATTGTTATATGTTGAACATAAGATATGATGATTTGGTATAATAAAAGTACTGGATTTGAAACGATATATTTAGACCGAGTATTGGTCAGTGTAAGTTTATAAAAACCCAGAAGTATTCCGGAGTTGTTATATTTGAGAAATGTTAATGCTATAGAGTAGCATGACATGTATATTGTAGTCCGAGAGTCGGTCGATATGTATATTATAAAAAAAAACTCGGGAATCATCCCGGTGATGTTCCGGACGATCAAAAGTCCGTATTTATTTTATTCCAAGGGACTCGATGTCCTCTAGACAAATATTAAAGTAACTCAAATTTTTATTTAAAAATGATTTTTAAAGATCGTATACCCTCAACTCTATTTAGTTACCCGAGCAATGAATATTATTTCAGATATTTATTTAAAAAGGGAGAAGTATTCTTAAAC
Source organism: Apium graveolens (assembly GCF_009905375.1). Classification (NCBI taxonomy): domain Eukaryota; kingdom Viridiplantae; phylum Streptophyta; class Magnoliopsida; order Apiales; family Apiaceae; genus Apium; species Apium graveolens. Next base: position 131,381,886 of record NC_133652.1, on the reverse strand, counting down.
ATTTATTTTATTTTAAAACCAACTATTTTATATATATTAAAGATTAATATAATTACTTAAACATAAATTAATTGAGGAATATTATTTCAAATATTATTTTAAAGAAGAACTATTTGAGGTTTAATTATTTAATAATTATTATTTAATTATTCAGTATTTATTAAATGATTTAATATCATTTAAAAATCATAAAACCTATTTTAAAATATTTTCCGAATTTAAGAAAATTATACTAATACTTTCAGATCGTCAAAGAATATTATCTTGACATATCTTATATATTTTGACTATAGTTTCAAAATAAACTCCCCCTTATTTAATTATCTATTGACAACGGTCAACTCACATCCTTAGTATTTCCTCCAAAAATTTTCGGAAGTACATATATATACATATAAGATGAGTTGTTTCTATCAACAAGCAAAATTCTTGGTGAACTTTGATGTGGTTCGAGTTCTCGAGATATGATAGGATTCTTCAAAGGACTTGGAGGGGTAGACTCTAGTACTATGTGTACTAGGGAGACTACCAAAGGTACCGCAAGCGAAGATACTCTGTGTACTCAGGAACTTGTGAAGTATGTGTATACCCAAAATGGGACACGTAGCCCGAATGCAGCAAGGGTGATAACCGGGATACGAAGGCGTCGTCCTTCTACTAGTAGAAAAGGTTACTATTTTCCGTATTACGACCAATCATCGTATGCGGTGGCTCCAGTGAATGTCCTAAATTCTTCCAATTGGAATTATGATGTAATACCGTAACCTAGGCCTAGGTGTTGGGTTTACCATTAAGGTATTCGCAGGGTAATAAGTCCACAAAAGAATTGTTTTCGAAATAAGGTGTGTGTCACCGAGGAAAACTAATTTTGAATAAACATATTTATCGTATATGGAATTATACTTGAATTTCTCATACATTCTTTTCATACTGTACATTATTATGGCTGAGCATTATTGCTCACTCTTGCTTTCTTTTAAATGTCACAACACAACAGATAACCAGTATGCCGGTGTGTGACTTAGTTGCTTGCGGTGATGGGGAGAATCCCTGGCAGCTTTGTCTCAGGTAGGCCAGAGTATCAGATAGGTATAAGATATCAGTCGTAATTATTGTAACTTTATGTAGAGGTTATAAATAATTGTTTGAGATCCTCTAAAGTACATTTAAGTTTTAATAACAGATGATACTTGTTGTACATCATTTCTAAGGCTATAACTTGTGAGTGTGTGAGATTGGGGGTCTGTGATATGGAATTATTGGATTATTGAGTTAATGCAGGTTACACATGATTGAAAGATTGCGTGACGACCCAGATTCCTGACCCCGGATTTGGGGGCGCTACAATGTTTACCTGGTTTTTTCTTAATACCTCTGTAATACCATACCCAAATCTCTTGTCATGTGAGAACCCTAACCGATGAGAGAATTATGTAGTAATACGATTGCATGTGTTTAAAAATTTGGAAAAAGAATTTTATAAACCATTAGCTTAAAGAGTTTATTGTTGATATAAATTCCATGCTATCATATTACTAAATAATTGCTCATCAGGTTTGTAAAAATGGCTACTTCACCAAACAACCATAAGGAAGAAACTCAAAACTAGAACTAGAATCAAACCAAGACACCCCTGCGATTAATAAACTTCTCCAACTTCTACAACAACAAATAATTGTGCTTGCTTAACAACAAACCCCAGCACTAAGAACCGGTAATTTCAAAACCTTCCAATCTGGTACATCCCCTGAGTTTTTAGGAATATCAGAACCGATTAAATCAAAGTCTTGGTTAAAATAAATGGAGAAATCCTTTGAATTAGCTGAGGTTAAGGATGATAAGAAGGCGAAGTATGCAAGTTATTATCAAAAGGATGAGGCAAGTTTTGGGTGGGAATCTACCAAAGCATTACAAAAAGAAGAAGTTATATCATGGCAGAAGTTCACAAAATTGTTTCTAGAAAATTACTTACCAAGATATATGCAAGACCAGTTAGAGTTAGGATTTCTGGAGTTAAAACAAGAGAATATTCAGTATCCGAGTATGAGGTTAAGTTTTCCAGAATTGGCAAGGTTTCTGCCAGAATATGTTAATACGGAAGCAAAGAAGACAAAAATATTTTACCAAGGACTTAAGTCGTGGATTCGGAGTCAGGTGGCTCTTCTTGAGCTACGAATATATGTTGCAGTTGTATAGAATGCAATGATTTTTTAAAGAGAAAAATAGGCAACTAACAGGGAAAATGAAGGGAAAAAAAGAAAAATAGAAGATTCCTATCAAGATTAGGGAAGTTCAAAGTTTAGAGGCAAATTTGGAAGGAATGTTGGGAATCAGAGTCAGAAGTTCCAGAAGTTTAAGTCTGAAAATGGAAAGCAAAAAAATCATTTTTGGAGATCAGGTCAACCAGCGAAATAGAATAGGCCTCCAAATCATGAGTGCAAGGTTTGCGGAAAGAGACACCCCGAGAAATGCAACAAGCTCAATGTTACATGTTTCAAGTGCAATCAGAAAGGCCATTATTCATTCGAATGTACTAATGTTGCAGGAAAATCATAAGTGACTTAATATAAATACGGAAAGGTTGGTCACGTGGTGACAAATTGCAAGAAATCCGTTCAGAAGTCCAATATTCTTAGGATTGTTGGACCATCGCCTCCATCTGCACAACTAGTTTAACCAAGGGCACTGACTTTTAATACGACAATGAAAGATGCTGTCCAGGATGCAGATGTGGTAGCGGGTACACTTGCTAAAAATCCTGTAGAGGCCAAAGTGTTAATGGATTCTGAAGCTACTAGATTTTTTATATCTGAAAATTTTGTTGATAGATTAAAGTGTGCTACATATCCTATAGAATCTAATTTGATTATTGAAGTAGCGAATCAGGAGAGAGTTATTGTCAATAGAATTTGTCCTAGTTGCGACATAAAAATTCAAGGTTGTCACTTCTCTACCAATTTATTACCTTTTAAGTTAGGAAAATTTAACGTTATACTAGAGATGGATTGGTTAGCTGACCATGATGAGTAGATTAGATGTAAGAATAAGAAGGTGAAGTTGAAGTCCAAAGACGACACTGAAGTAATATTTAGAGGAAAGAAGCAAGATAGAAAGTTTCCAATAACAATTCAGAAAAAAGACTATTAAGACAAGGATGTGAAGCTTATTTGTCTCATGTAAGAGATGTTGAGAAGGAATCACTTGAGATCGAGGATATTGCTGTAGGTAGCGAATTTCTTGACGTATTTCCTGATGAGTTACCTGGACTACCTCCAGATCGAGAGATTGAAATCACTATTGATTTGGCTTCAGGGATAGAACCCGTTTCGAAAGCTCCCTATTGTATGGCACCCATTGATATGAAAGAACTGGAGATGCAATTGCAAGAACTTTTAGATAAATGATTTATTCAACCAAGTGTATCACCATGGGGTGCACCAGTATTGTTTTTGAAGAAGAAATATGGATGTACGAGAATATGTATCGATTATCGCGAACTCAATAAATTGACTATCAAGAATAAGTATTCTCTACCACGAATTGATGATTTATTTGATCAATTGAAAGGAGCTACATATTTTTTGAAGAATGACCTAAGATCTGGTTATCACCAATTAAAGATTAAAGCGGAGGATATACCTTAAATGGCATTTTAAACGAGATATGGACATTATGAGTTCCTAGTAATGGTGTTTGGATTGAAAAATACATCTGCTGCATTCATGGATCATATGAATCAATTCTTTAAGAAATATCTGGATAAGTTAGATTGTGTTCATCGATGATATTTGATTTACTTCAAGTCAGAAGCGGAACATGTGAAACATCTAAGGATTACTTTGGAAATTCTGAGAAAAGAAAAGTTATACGCGAATTTTTAAAATGTGAATTTTGGTTAAAGGAAGTTCAGTTTCTTGGGCATGTAGTTAGTAGTGAAGGAATTAAAGTGGATCCCACCAAGATTGAAGCTGTGATAAATTGGGAAAGGCCTAAGACTCCAACGGAAGTAAGAAGCTTTCTAGGATTGGCTTGTTATTATCCAAGGTTTGTGCAAGATTTTTCTAAAATAGCTGTTCCATTGACCAAGTTGACAAGGAAAAATGAGAAATTTGTTTGTAAATATAAGTGCGAGGAAAGTTTTTAGGAATTAAAGAAAAGGTTGGTTACTGCGCCAATGTTGGTTCTACCCGACGAAAAGGGTGAGTTTGTGATCTATAGCGATGCTTCTCATAAAAAAATAGGGTGTGTGCTGATGCAACATGGAAAAGTGACAGCATATGCTTCTCGTCAATTAAAACCTCATGAACAAAAGTACCCTACGCATGATTTGGAATTGACAGCGATTGTGTTCGCATTTAAGATTTGAAGACATTATATGTATGGAGAGAAGTGTGAGATTTATACGAATTATAAGAGTGTAAAGTATATCTTTACTCAAAAAGAATTGAATATGAGACAAAGGTGATGGTTGGAAATATTCAAGGACTACAATTGTACGATAAGTTACAATACAGGAAAGGCGAATGTTGTGGCAGATGTGTTGAGCCACAAAGAAAGATTGAACATGTTAATCACGTCAGCGGAGTTGGCAGAAGAATTTGATAGAATGGAAATTGAGATATGAGTACCCGAATTAACAAATTATATGGATTACACAATGACATTTTAGCCCAAAATACTCGAAAAAATTCAATGCTGCCAGGAGCAGTTGATGGATCATTAACAGGATAAACTATTTGGCGAAGAAATCAAGGTTAAAAATGATGATAAAGGTATATATATATATATTTAGTTCACACATTTGGATCCCTAATGTTACAGAGTTAAAACATAAGATTTTACACGAAGCGCATAATTCAAAATTTTTAATTCATCCAGGAAGTATGAAAATGTACAAGGATTTGAAAGAGAACTACTGCTGGCCGAACATGAAAAAGGAGATTCTGAATGGATCCGTAAATGCTATACCTGTCAGAGAGTGAAAGCTGAACATCAACGACCGAGTGGGATACTTCAACCATTGGATATTCCCGAGTGGAAGTGCAAACACGACACAATGGATTTTGTGGCAGGATTGTGAAAGACAAAATGTAATCATGATGCAATATGGGTGATTATTGATCGACTGACTAAATCAGCGCATTTCTTGCTTAACGAAAGATTTTCATTAGAGAAGTTGGTCAAGCTATATTTAAATAATATTATGGTGTGGCATGAAGTACCAGTTTCTATCGTATCCGATAGAGATCCTAATTTTATTTCAAGATTCTGATAATAATTTCATGATCATTTGGGTACAAAGTTAAAATGAGTACTTCTTACCACCCACAGACCGACGGACAAAGCGAAAGGATTATTCAGACAATCGAGGACATATTAAGAATCTGTACATTGGATTTCAAAAAAATTGGGGCGATCATTTGCTATTGATAGAATTCTCGTATAATAACAGTTATCAAGCAAGCATTGGCATGCCACCATATGAAGCATTGTATGGAAGAAGATGTAAATCTCCTAAGTATTGGGACAAGGTTGGTGAATGCAAACTGTTGGGTCCAGAATTAGTTCAACAAACCAAGGAAAGGTAGAATTAAATCACATACAGATCAGAATCGGAAAGATATGAAGTTCAAACACGGAGAAAAAGTGTTAATAAAAATATCTCAAGATTTGGAAAAAATGGAAAGTTAAGTCCCCGATACGTTGGACCATTTGAAATATTAAAGCAAGTGGGGAAGGTTGTGTATGAACTAGATTTACCCTTTCAAATGCAACATCTTCATAATGTGTTCCATGTATCTTAACTAAAGAAGTATAATACAGATGCCAGTCATGTAATAGAACTGGACCCCGTGGAATTCAGCAAGATCTATCCTATATGGAGCAACCAGTTCAGATGCTAAATCAAAAAGAAGAGAAGCTTAGAAATAAGATAGTACCATTAGTAAGAGTTTTGTGAAGAGATCCTAAGGTCGAATAGTCGACTTGGGAACTTGAAAGTGAAATGCTTGAAAAGTATGTTAGATATATTTGATAATGTCATGGCTAATATGTTTTATATTTAGCTTTCAGATCTTATTTGAACAGGATAAATCAGTACTTAACTGTTGATCAGTACTTATACTGGAAGTCAGGACTTAAGGATATCAGTACATATGTTATCAGGAGATAATCGTCAGAAGATAGATATCAGAACTTAAGTGCTGAAGGACAATCAGATAAGGACAGTAGCTGATTAAAGGAAAGAAGATCAAGATAAACATAAGAAGAGATATGCATGAAGAAGGAATTCCGTGAAGAATGGAATACTTGGAAGAAAAGATATCTGATTGATATATTTTAGGAAGCAGAATTATATTCCATATCAATTAGCGATTATCTTGTAACTGTGTAGTATATAAACAAAGATATAGGGTTTACACTATAAGTGTTATCATTATTAGAGAAGATTATTCATTGTAACCCTAGCAGCTCTCGTGATATTTGTTCATCACTGAGAGGTAACAGTTCCATACTATAACAGAGTTTATTGTTTCAATAAAGTTTGTTTTCTGTTACTTAAGTTCTTAAAGTTCGATTTGAGTGTACTATACACTGTATTCACCCCCTCTACAGTGTGTGTGTGACCTAACAATTGGTATCAGAGCCTATCTGTTAACATACACACAGTTAAAGATCCAAACACAATCATGTCGGACACAGAAACTCCAACTAAGCCTACCAAAACTGAGGAACCACCAAAGACACAAATTCAGAGTCGGTATGAGACCATCAGAGTTCCCATACTGAGACCATCTGAATATCCCATATGGAAGGTAAGGATGACCATGTTCCTGGAAGCAACAGATCCAGAATACCTTGATAGAATCAAGGAAGGCCCTCACAAACCAACCAAACTCGCTGTTGCAGTTGCAGGTGAAGCAGCAAAGACCGTACCAAAGGAGAAGAGTGATTATACTGCTGAAGACATAGCATCAATTGCTAAGGATGCTAAGGTACGACACTTACTGCATAGTTCCATTGATAATGTAATGTCAAACAGGGTAATCAACTGCAAGACTGCTAAGGAGATATGGGATGCTCTGGAAACAAGGTGTCAGGGAACTGACACAATTAAGAAGAACAGGATAACAATACTCACTCAAGAGTATGAACACTTTGACTCAAAGACTAATGAGTCATTGAATGATTTATATGATAGATTTGTCAAACTTTTGAATGATTTGTCATTGGTTGATAAAGAGTATGATATTGAAGATTCAAACCTTAAGCTCCTGTTAGCTCTTCCTGAATGCTGGGATTTGAAGGCAACGACAATAAGAGACAACTACAATCTTGATGAAACAACTCTTGACGAAATCTATGGAATGCTCAAGACTCATGAGCTGGAGATGGAACAAAGAAGCAAGAGGAAAGGAGGAAAGTCAAGGACAGTTGCTCTTAAGGCTGAAGAAGAATTCCCCAAAGCAGCTTCCTCAAAGAAAGACAAGGGAAAAGCTCTTTTCATAAAGTCTGATACCGAGTCATCAAGTTCTGAGAGTGATGATGACTCAGATTCTGAAAGCTTGCCTGAGACTGATGCTGATGAGGAGATGATGAAGCTATGTGCTCTTATGGTGAAAGGAATCACAAAGATTGCATACAGGAAGTTCAGGAAGGGAAAGAAGTTTTCCAGGAAAGGCATAAGTTCTGATAAGAAGAATTTCAGAAGATCTGAAGGCAGAGGAGGAAAGTCTGACAGAGGAGATTACACCAATGTTAAATGCTATAACTGTGGTGAGAAAGGCCACATATCTCCTGACTGCAAGAAGGTAAAGGGTGACAAAGGCAAGGCTCTTGTCATAAAGCAGAAAAGCTGGATAGACACCTCAGATTCTGAAAGTGAGGAAAACTATGCATTGATGGTAAATGCTGATAAAGAAAGTGCTGAGAGCAGTTCTGAAGCTGCTGAAACAAAGGTACCTCAGACTACTTATGCTTTTCATACTGATGATATTAATGAGTTGAGAAGATATCTTAAAACCATGTTTGTTAGCTATAGAGATCAAACTTTAACATGTGAAAGATTAACTTCTGAAAATCTTGCATTTAAGAAAAGAAATGATTTCTTAGAAAAAGAGTTAGTCATGTTCCATCAAACTCAGAAGGATAGAGATGATGCTTTTTATGTTAGGAATGAAGTGCTAAAATTAAATGAATCTCTAAAAACTGAGTTAGAAAAGGAAAGAGAGATTATCAGGACTTGGACTAACTCTGGCAAAACAACTCAAAATTTGCTAAGTAGTGGAAACTGGAAAGAGGGCTTAGGTTATGGAGAAGATAAGAAAGATAAAGGAACTGAAGAAATTAAGTCTGTTGATAAACAAAAGCCAAAGTTAAAACCTGTTAAGTTTGTAACTGTAAAGTCTGAAAATGAAAAATCAGAAGTTACAAAGAAATTAACTTCTGATAAACTAAAACAGGAAAAGACAGCTGAAGTGAACATAGGCTTAATGACAAAGAAGCAGCTTAAGCATAAGCTGAAAGATGTCAAGAATGCAAACAAGGTAAAATCACCTAGGAAAAATAGGAATGGAAAGGAAGGTGTGAATAAAAGCAATAATTATAAACCTGTTCCTGATGCTCCTAGGAAAACATGTCATAACTGTGGAAGTTCTAACCATCTGGCTTCTTTTTGCAGGAAGAATAAGAATATTAACTCCTTACCTTCAAAATCAGGAGTTAAGAGTCAGTCTGTTAGATACAAACCACAAAATCCTTGTTTTCATTGTGGTAGTTTATGGCATTCCATTTATACTTGTAAGGAATATCATAGTTTGTACTATGATTATTATCAAATAAAACCTTCTTTGAAGAAAGTTTCCATTGTTCCTTCTAGTGTAAATTCTGATTCAAAGTCTGATAGTGTAAGTTCTGATAAGAAAAATGTTAACATAAACTCTGATGCTAAATCTGCTGCAAATGTTAACAAACTTAATAAGGCCAAAGGATCCAAGCAAGTCTGGGTCCTTAAAATTAATAATTAGTGGTCTTTGTGATTACAGGGCAACAGGAAAAATATTCTAGTTCTGGACAGTGGATGTTCAGGACATATGACTGGAAATAAGGCCCTGCTATCAGACTTTGTGGAGAAAGCTGGCCCAAGTGTTTCTTATGGAGATGGCAATATTGGAAAAACATTGGGATATGGCAATATCAATCTTGGAAATGTCATAATTAAACAAGTAGCTCTAGTCTCAGGACTTAAACACAACCTACTGAGTATAAGTCAAATCTGTGACAGAGGTTATCATGTTGATTTCTTTGAAGAACACTGTGAAATTGTGAGTAAATCTAAAGGCAAAGTTGTTCTGAAAGGATACAGGCGTGGTAACATTTATGAAGCTAAGCTTTCAACAAGTACTGATGGTTCTGCAATCTGTCTAATGAGTAGAGCATCAATTGAAGAAAGCTGGAATTGGCATAAGAAACTCTCTCATTTAAATTTCAACAATATAAATGAACTGGTCAAGAAAGATCTTGTGAGAGGATTGCCAAACACAGTATTTGCTCCTGATGGTCTTTGTGATTCATGTCAGAAAGCCAAACAAAGAAAATCTTCATTCAAGAGCAAGACTGAATCATCAATTCTTGAGCCTTATCATCTAATACATGTTGATCTATTTGGTCCAGTAAATGTCATGTCTATTGCAAAGAAGAAGTATGCGTTGGTCATAGTGGATGAGTTCACCAGATACACATGGGTGTATTTCTTGCATACAAAAAGTGAAACTGCATCAACCTTGATTGATCATATCAAACATCTGGATAAAATGGTCAAAGATTCTATGAAAGTTTTAAGGAGTGATAATGGCACTGAGTTCAAGAATTTGATAATGGAAGGGTTCTGCAAAAGCCATGGAATAAAGCAGGAATTTTCTGCTCCTGGAACTCCACAGCAAAATGGAGTTGTTGAAAGGAAGAATAGAACTCTCATTGAAGCTGCACGTACAATGCTTGAAGAAGCAAAGCTTCCAACCTATTTCTGGGCTGAAGCTGTGCAGACTGCTTGTTTTACTCAAAATACAACACTCATTAACAAGCATGGAAAAACACCATATGAGATGGTGAAGAAAAAGAAGCCAAATCTGAAATATTTTCATGTATTTGGATGCAAGTGTTTTGTTCTCAAGACTCATCCTGAACAGCTATCAAAGTTTGATCTAAAAGCTGATGAAGGAATCTTTGTTGGATATCCACTTTCCACAAAAGCCTTCAGAGTCTATAACTTGAGAACAAAAGTGGTCATGGAATCTATCAATGTCTCTTTTGATGACAAAAAGATTACTGGTCTTGAAGATTTCATTGACCATGATCAGCTGAGATTTGAAAATGAAGACTCAAATTCTGATACAGAAAATCCTGATAGTCTAAGTCCTGATACTGTAAACTCTGATGGATTAAACTCTGATGTTATTGAAACTGTGGAGACTACGTCAAAGAAAGATGCACCTATGCAGGGGGAGCATACTCAAGATCCTACCACATCTCAAGAAACATCAGAATATACATCTGGCTCTTCAAGTTCTGATTCGTCAAGTTCTGATAAGACACGTTCTGATAGTGCTGAAAATCTAAATACTGAAGAATCCAACTTAGAGAGCACAGTTCCAGGGGGAGCATCAGAAAATGAAGATAGCATGGATCATGGGGGAGCATCCAGTTCTAGAGAAAACCTTCCATCTGTAAGGAAGTGGACAAAATCACATACACCTGATTTGATAATTGGAAATCCTGATGCAGGTGTCAGAACTAGAACAGGTACTTCAAATGAATGTCTCTACAATTCTTTTCTCTCTTAGACTGAGCCAAAGAAAGTGGAAGAAGCTCTTCAAGATGCTGATTGGGTGCAAGCAATGCAGGAATAGTTGAATGAATTTGAAAGAAACAAAGTCTGGACCCTAGTACCAAGACCAAAGAATAGATCTGTTGTTGGTACAAAGTGGGTATTCAGAAACAAAACTGACAGTGATGGCATAATTACAAGGAATAAGGCAAGGCTGGTTGCAAAAGGATATTCTCAACAGGAGGGAATTGATTATGATGAAACATTTGCACCAGTTGCTAGGTTAGAAGCCATAAGGATATTCTTGGCTTATGCTGCTCACAAAAAGTTTACTGTCTTTCAAATGGATGTGAAAAGTGCTTTTCTCAATGGAGAATTGGAGGAGGAGGTATATGTTGAACAACCTCCAGGTTTTGTAGATACCAAACATCCAGATTATGTCTATAGGCTTGATAAAGCACTTTATGGACTTAAGCAAGCTCCTAGAGCATGGTATGAGACTTTAGCTCAGTTTCTTCTGGAAAGTGGATTCAACAGAGGGACAATAGACAAAACACTGTTCTACCTCAACCATGGAAATGACTTACTTCTGGTCCAGATTTATGTTGATGATATCATTTTTGGATCTATAAATGACAAACTTTGCAAAAAGTTTGTCAAGCTAATGCAGTCAAGATATCAGATGAGTATGATGGGGGAACTTAGCTATTTTCTGGGCCTTCAAGTCAAGCAGAATGAGGAAGGCACTTTTATTTGTCAAACCAAGTACACCAGAAACTTGCTGAAGAAATTTGGAATGCAAGATTGTTCAAGTGCATCCACTCCAATGGCCACTGCGACAAAACTGGATAAGGATACCGGTAAATCAGTAGATATTACTGACTACAGAGGTATGATTGGCTCTCTACTCTATCTAACTGCTAGTAGACCTGATATCATGTATGCTACCTGTCTTTGTGCAAGATTTCAAGCAGATCCAAGAGAACCTCACTTAACAGCTGTAAAAAGAATCTTTAAGTATCTTAAAGGAACAACTGCTCTGGGATTATGGTATCCTAGAGAATCAGATTTTAAACTAATAGGTTACTCAGATGCAGATTTTGCAGGTTGCAAAATTGACAGGAAAAGCACAAGTGGAAGCTGCCAATTTCTTGGAGGCAGATTAGTTTCTTGGTACAGCAAGAAACAAAAGTCAATTTCCACATCAACTGCAGAAGCAGAGTATATTGCTGCAGGAAGCTGTTGTGCACAGATTCTTTGGATGAAGAATCAGTTACTGGATTATGGGTTAACATATTTCAAAATCCCTATTTACTGTGATAATCAAAGTGCTATTGCTATGACAGGTAATCCAGTTCAACACTCAATGACAAAGCACATCAGCATCAGGTACCATTTCATCAGGGAACATGTGGATGAAGGTACAGTGGAATTACATTTTGTTCCCACAGATCAACAACTAGCAGATATCTTCACAAAACCACTGTGTGAAGCTACTTTTACAAGATTGGTAAATGAACTTGGAATGGTTTCAGGTTCTTTCTCTAAATCTGCTTAGTCTTGTTCTGTGTTATTAGACTTTATGCTCAGTATTTACAGAATTAATCTCATTGTGTATTCTGTGCTTAATTGATAAATGTCTTTAAGTACTGACTGTTGTCTGATATATGTTTCTAAACTCTGATAAGTGATATGTCTGTTCAAGTACCTATTCAATCCTATGAGGATAACTATGCTAGATACTGACCTAGTAGTCTTCAATAAACAAATGATTCCATGTAAGAAGTAATTATTTCAGTGGAAACCCAATGATACTAGCAAATTTTGATAATTGAGCTTAGTTAAGTTTACTTTGTATATCTTTTTACTAAGTCACAAATTAGAATAATGCTACTCATCTGTTAAGTTCTGATACTAGTAAAACTGCTGAATGTACTAAGTGCTGATAAACCTCACTTATCAAAAGAAAAAGCAAAAAGATCAAAGAATAAAATCAGGTACTCCTTTGAGATCTAGAGTAAAAATGTGGAAGGGACGACCCAAGTGCATTGCTGGTATTAAGTAGATATGCATTAGAAAAGCAAAATATTTTCTTGGTGACTTTTCACACTCTATGATTACTGGAGAAATACTCTGATAATAGCATAAATTCTGATAAACAGTCGTGACTCACTTACACTGAGAAGCCACTGTAAAATAGAATTTCAAAAGATGCATAAAATTAGCACAAAACAGTTGAGGTGGACTCAAGCATGAACTCATTCATCAGTAGGTTTCAGGACAATAACAGCTCTTTAGCAAAATTTTAGTTATGCCTTATTTCTAAGATGTACTGAAGTGAATCAGACTTTACTCTTTGTCTGTTATTTAGCTTAATGCACACACTAATCACTCCATCTGAATGATGAAAATTTCTGTGGTGGTCTATGTTATTTTAGATAAACAGTCATTGTGTCATTATTGCACAAATTCTGAGGACAAGTTCTAGTTACACGTTCTGATGATTAAGTTCTGAAGTCTATAACTCAGAACTTGTATGAGGATTTACTAAGATGGGCATTTTTTTCGAGTTAAGAAATTATGTTCTGATGACTGTTAAGTTCTGGTATAGGTCTAAGTTCTGATTTCTCAGTCTAATCCTTTACTTGGCTTATCTGTGAATAAAATTTGATAACAGTCTCAGTTCGAACTAAGAATATGTTGAAGTGGAAGATTAATAGTCACTATGATTAGGATTAATGGTATTCGTCCTTGAACAGTCCACTGTTTCTTGTTTCTTGTGCATTTTAAACCATGATTCCTCTTTCCAATGAATGTTATTCTTTTTCAAAGTCTAGGGAGATGAGGTAGAATTAATTCTATCTGTCAGCATTCAATTTCTTTGCGTCTCCTGGCATTCTCTTGCCTATATAAGCAGCCACTTCACATCAGTCTTTCCATCAAATTCTTCTCACACACTTATCTTCATACTTCTTCTTTCAAAAATACAATGGTCAGATACAACATGTTTTTGAACTACCAAAACTTCAATATGGAGTTAAGTTGTGCCGAGTGGCAGCAGGAATGGCATGTCACAGCCATTCCTGAGGAGATATGGGACTCTGTCCCACAGGAGGTACTGACACACCTTCTGTTCTTCTATATGGACTACCATCACCATCTGGAGCGATTGGAGGAGGAAAGGATGGAAGCTCTCCGCCAGCAAGAGCGAATCATCCAACTCGCCATTCTGTTTGTCGAGAGTAGGAAGAAGAAGATGACTTAATCTCGTCTTCTTCCTGTTTTTCTTCATTATCAGCTTTGTCAGGCTTCTTAGCTAGGACTAAGGCTGTTGATGTTAGGATTAGAAGCTTAGGGAAAATCTTGTATAAGTATTGATGTAATTTCCATTTCATAAATGTATTGTCTTGATATATTAATGAAAGTTGTTTTTGCTTCAAGATTTTGTCTCTGAGTTATTTTATCTTGTGTTGATAAATCCTGATTGATATTCTGATGACCGTATAAATTTTGTTTTATATTAAGTTCTGATTCATTTTCAGCACTTACTTATCTAATTTATCTTGGTCATTTTCATGTGATGTATTTTCAGAATATCAATGATGCAGTGAAAAATAATTCAATCAGTGCTAACGGTTTAAATTTTGAATTAAAACTGTTTCTCTTGATACATGGAACGGTTTTTCCTTGAAACTAGGAAAATGGGTAAGTAGTGATTCCTGTTTTCTCGAGCCCAGTAACTGTCCGTTATTACTGCATGTCTGACAGGTGTCCAACGGTAACATTTTTTGTTCAGAGTATAAGTACAACAGAGAGAAGATTTCTTTAATCTTTTATTTTCTTTATATTTTATCTCTCTCCTTACTTTTACTCTCTTTCTCTTTCTTTCTCATGTTTGTTTTTCATACAGACATTATCTCAAACACCTAACAGGCATACTTGAATCTCAATTTTTTTCCACATGGCACCAAAAGATTTAATCATTGATGGAGCTAAGTTTGTCCCCAACAACTATGCTGCAGTTCTTGATCACACTGAAGCTCCATCTGAATTGCACTTTGTGCAAGATCTTCTTGCACATAGTGAGGTTGGGTAGGCATTAACACAGCCTGAATTCTTTTCAAGCCAACAAGTTCTGAGGTTTTAGAGGACTGGACTTTTTGATGATGGTGGTCAACGTGGAACTCCCAGTATTATCTTCCAAGTGGGTGATTCATCCTTTGTAGTCACTCCTGGTACAGTACGTAGGGCTTTACATCTTCCAGAAGATTGTACTTTCTCAATTCCAGAGGACTCAGCCCTTCGGGAGTTAATGGCTGAATTGGGATATGAAAAGAGTCTGACGAAACTTGGACAGTTGAAATGGGCTAATATCAGAAGAGAATGGAGTTTCTTCTTTGATTGCATCACCAAAGCTTTTGGGAACAAATGTTCAAATTTTGATGCTATCCCAATTCTGAGTCAGCACATAGGGTATGCTATTATTCATCAAACTCATTTTGATTTTGCAACTGGAATAATTGGTTTTATTGGGGATAGGATGACAGAGGATCGAGATGTTGTTTATTTTGCTAGATTCTGTCAACTTATTTACACTTACTGTACTGATGAACCTCATTTAGTCAGCACTCAAACCCCACCTTTTAAGGTTGCAAAATGATACTTTAATGACCTGGTAAATGCTGATACTAAGAAAAAAGTGGTTAGACCATTACAGATTCCTAAGTCTGTAAAACAGATCCTGGTAAATGCTGATCCTGATACTTATAGATCTGTTTACTCTGATGTCCAACCAACTCCAAACACCCAAAATCCATCAACCCCAGTACCTACCTCTCATTCTACTCAACCTACCCTCAGAACATATCTCAAATCCTATCTCTCCACTTCACAGACTGCTCAACCTTCATCTTCAGCACCTACTGTGAAGCCTTCATCTTCCAAGCCAAAGAGGACAAAGAATGTTCCTCAAACATCTCAAAAGAGAAGGAGGATTGTATTGAGAGATGAATCTGATTCTGAGGAACAGGTTTCTTCTAGAGAACCTGTTGTTTCTGAAGCTGAGAAAGAGGTTTCTCAGAAGGATTCTAAAATTGGGGGTTCTAGGCTTCTCTAGAGGCTTAGACGAATGATAGTTCCTGAAACTCCCAAGGAATCCAAATCAACAAGGAAGTACAAGAAACAGAGGGCACAAAGGCCAGTTTCAGATGATGAAGAGGAAGCAGCTAAGGAAGGGGATCAGGAATCTCTGATCTCACAAGACAAGGAATTTGCTCCAGTCACTTCTTCTCCATCAACTCCATCTCAGGAAGCTGTATCTGACAAGGCTAACTCACCATCTGTGTCTCTTGTTGATCCAGGCACAAGTGCTGATATTGATGTTCAACACTTGGTTATGTCTGAAGTATTTCTCTTAGAAGCTCCAACAGCAAATAATCCTTCCACAACACCTGTTACTGATGCTGTTCAAACTCCAGAGTTATCAACAACACCTTCTCTGCATCAAGATGCTGATGATCAGACTTTAGGTGAGCATCAGGATATGGCTGTTGATCAGAACTTAGTATCAGATCATCAATTAGAGGATGCTGAAGCCTCCATTGCTACTCACACTGTTGTCTTATCAGAAGATACTGATTCTTTAAGTTCTGATGCTGCAAATGCTGGAGATACTGGTGATGCTGCTCCAACTGTAGATGCTGATGAAGCAGGTCCTTCAGGATATACTTCTCAACAGACTCTTCCTAAGTCTGAACTGGTAAAGGAGTTTGTTATCGGGGATGCACCAGTACCTTGGAGTGAAACTCCTGCAGGTCAGGAGTGGACTAAGGAATGGAACTCAATTTCATGTGTTCCAACTGCAATACATCTTGCTGAGCACTGGACTAAAGCTGATGAAATGTTAAATTCTGATGATTTAAAAACCCAGCTTAGAGTCACTGCATTGAGTATTAAACATCTACAAGGTCTTCATTCAACTACTCATGCAGAGCTACACAAGATTCAAGAGAACTTTATCAAACAAGAACAAGTTTGGAAAATTGATAAGAAAAAGTTCTTTCAACCTTCCATTGATAGGATTGCTTATATTGAGCAAACTCAAGAGAAACAACAAGCTCAGATTGATGACATTCTGACAAATCAAGCTTCTCAGCAATCACAACTTACTGAAATCCAATCCTCAGTGGAATTACTTATCTCTCTTTTACTACCTGCTGATGCCAAAAAGGGGGAGAAGGTAATTAAGTCCAAATGCAACACTAACAAGACACTGCAAGGAAAGGATAATGGAAATGATGATCAAGGATACTCTGGAATGGGTAGCGGTCATAGTCAAGGTAGAAGGTTTACATCAAGACAAGCTAGTCACATGACAAGTTCTGATACTGGGAAAAGAATAAGTTCTGCTGCTGGTAAAAGGATAAGTTCTGATGAACTTCTAGATCTTGATGAGGAAATGTCAAGACAATTATTTCTTCAAGAAAATCCAGGAATGGACTTGGAAAGTTTAAAGGAAGAAGAAGCCAGACTTAAATCAGAGAAAGTCACATCTAAATCTGAAGCTTCTGGTAAAAAGTCACTTCCAAAACTCAAAGGCATTGTGATCAAAGGAAGGACACATACTGAAGCAACGTTGGCTAGATCACAACCACAGATAGATCCAAGATCCAAGGGTAAAGAAAAGGTTGGTGAACCTATCAAGGTTTATGTACCTCCTGAGGAAGAAGAAATTACTGATGAAAAAGATGATCTTGCTCTGACTTCAAGAAAAGTTCTTAAAACAACCTCTGACATGGCTCAAGTTGTTCAGAGTCAAGAAATTGTAAGTTCTGATATTCAGAAGAAGCAAGTAACCTCTGACAGAGCTCAAGTTAACTTGATATCAGAAAATAGATCAAAGACACTCCTACCAGGATTCACTAAAGCAAAACAGACTCAATCTTTGAAGACTACTGCAAGTGGTTTTGAAGCAAGAGTAGTTACTGGAAAGGAAGCAAGAGATAAAACTGGATTGGGAAGTGCTGATGAAAGAAGAGTACACAACACTACCAATGATCCAACTTCCTTGAGTGAACCAGGTATTGGAGCAACTCCTGAGAGATTGAATCAACTGGAATCTGTACAGATGGTTTATCATACCTACTTGAAAGAATACATCATGTTGTATTTCATGACAGATGGTAGGGTTTATCATATAAGACAAAATGCCATTCCATTGAAGTATTTTGAAGAATTGGAGCATGTACTTTTCTTACTTCAAGTGGATGACAGAATAACAGAGACTGCTGCAAACTACTTAAAAGAACAGATTCAGAGACAGAAAAGGCTTTATTCTGTTAAGTCTGACAGCATATATGTTCCAAAGTACAGAGATCACAATGGTGATATTGTTGATATGAAGCCTAATACTGCACAGATCAGAACATATCTTAGTATTAAGGGACTTGAATTCAATCTAGAGTCTGACAAAGCTTATGTCATAAGACTAGATCAGGAGTTGAGAAAAGCATAGATCAATGATCTCAGAGCTGCAATCTTTCAAACTGGTGAAGATACTGCAGAGCTTAAAAATGTCAAAAGGAGAATGATTGATGAACTCAGATATGCTGAGAAATGTTTGTTGAAGAACTATCTCAGAACAACTCCTGACATCAGAGAGATCAGAAAATGATGAAGCCAAGTTGAAGATCTACAACTGCTTAAATTCTGATATTTATACAGACTGAAGTTGTTATCAGAAGTTGAAATTGGTAAAAGCTTTAAGGACTGTAAGTTGTAGTTATCTAGTCTAATTCTCATGCATTTGTACTTAATGTTTTTGACATCATCAAATATCTGTTAAACTTGTATATTATGTTAATTTACAAGTTGGGGGAGATTGTTAGATATATTTGATAATGTCATGGCTAATATGTTTTATGTTTAGCTTTTAGATCTTATTTGAATAGGATAAATCAGTACTTAACTGTTGATCAGTACTTATACTGGAAGTCAGGACTTAAGGATATCAGTACATATGTTATCAGGAGATAATCGTCAGAAGATAGATATCAGAACTTAAGTGTTGAAGGACAATCAGATAAGGACATTAGCTGATTAAAGGAAAGAAGATCAAGATAAACATAAGAAGAGATATGCATGAAGAAGGAATTCCGTGAAGAATGGAATACTTGGAAGAAAAGATATCTGATTGATATATTTTAGGAAGCAGAATTATATTCCATATCAATTAGCGATTATCTTGTAACTGTGTAGTATATAAACACAGATATAGGGTTTACACTATAAGTGTTATCATTATTAGAGAAGATTATTCATTGTAACCCTAGCAGCTCTCGTGATATTTGTTCATCACTGAGAGGTAACAGTTCCATACTGTAACAGAGTTTATTATTTCAATAAAGTTTGTTTTCTGTTACTTAAGTTCTTAAAGTTCGATTTGAGTGTACTATACACTGTATTCACCCCCTCTACAGTGTGTGTGACCTAACAAAGTATCTCCATTTATTTACTTAGGCGAGATTCTGGGGACAGAATCCTTTTATGGAGGGTAGATTATAACGAATGAGATTTCATGAATTATTTGATGTGAATAAAATATAAATTATGTGACTTGTGTGTAATTTATGTGAAATTGTAAAAGAATATTTAAAAATATATTATTCCAGTTTGACGAGTCAGTATAAGACTTGAGATGTGATATGTGAATATGATCGAGTCAGAATGTCTATTGGACCGTCAGTTGAGACGCGACCCATAAAAGACGATTATGCAAAAAATGGATTTGATGTTATTATTGAAAAAGAGAAATTTATTGTATTATGTGAAAAGTATGTGATACGAAAAGTTTTAAAGGTGTCTGTGATTTTTTAGATGCAAGAATGTGAAGCCATATCGTTATTTAATTAACAATTATTTGATAAGTGTGTAAATAGCTATAAATAAGGTTAAATGGAAATATGTGCGGATATGAGATTTGCCTAATTAGGGTTTGTATGTATGTGTATATATATATATATAAATAACGAGTATGATTGAATGATGAAACTTGTTTTTTATCTCTAGAATAGTCCTAGAGACTTTTTAAAATTGAGAGTTGGATTTATTTCAAGGTCTGAGTATTTTAAAATAATTCTTTAAAAGTTATTTATATTTCTGAGTTATCTTGTAAAATTCGCAGAAAATAAACTGCTCACTCAATTATTATTTTAAAAATACCGGAAGATAGATATTTTTATAAACTTCATTTTAAAAATGAATTTCACATTTAAAATATCATTTCCCTATTAATTATTAAATTTATCAATTACAATCAGTTTTATATGAAAATCAGAAATAGGAAATGAGTTTGTTTTTTTAAAATACCAAACTGCCCCTGGGCATATAAAGCCAGGAGCAACCTTCCCCTTTTTTTCTTTTTTTCTTTCACTCTCTCTCTCTCTCTCTCTGTTCTTTACTGTTTCTTGACCAAATCACGATCTAAAACTTGCCTTATGATCCTTGTTGCTTCCTGATTGTGTGGCTGTGTGTGCATGCATGTATTGCTGTGTGTTTTTATCGAGTTGGGGTGAAACCCACTTCGGGTTTTTGAGTTTCAATTCGAAATTGAACTCGAATTTGAAGTGCTTAACTTGGATTAATGCTAGCCTGTTGATTATGTGATTCTTGATGTTAAATTGGTGAGGTTTTTGGGTGGAGGCTGGTTGAGCAGCCCCGAAACTTTTCTACCACCAGCGGTGAACTCCGGTGAGCCGGTGGTGGGCGGTGATGTTTAAACTCAGCCCTAAAAATCTGTATAAATCAGTATATGTGCTTTCATGTTGGAATTCTTAATTATTTTGAGTTTTCTTGAATTTAATTTGTTAGTTTTTGAATCGAATTATGTGGAGGCGATATATAACGAGTCGATTATGTGATTATGTAAGTTAAACAACTTTGCATGCCTCAAACTTTGAAATTTCAGATTTTCGGGATTGAACCATTCGATTTTGGGTTCGGTTTTTGAATAAATTTGGTTCATATTATTTATATATGGTTTATAACGATTCAATTAATTGGTTGTTTGCTTCAGATTCAATGCATATTAAAGTTATTTAATTTTTAAGATTTATAAAGTTGTTTTCTTAGAACTTGGCTTTAACTCAAGAAAATTGGATTAGTAGTTGTATAATAAAGGGGTATGTGCATGTTCATAGAGATAATGATATGCTTGTATGTTGTGGTTAATTGATGGTAGATTATAAGTTATATGATAATTGTTAGATACTGATTTGCTGAATTTGGTTAAATGGTTAGTATATTCATGAATGGATCATGTCAAATTTTCGGTAGAATTGTAGAGGTTAGTTGCATATGCTACAATGATTGTGTTAGTTTCAGATAAGAAATGATTGTGTATTGATCCGTCTTATAAATAAGAGTTAGATGATAAGGGTAATATATGATATATATATAAGCGAGTATGTGAGCGATTATTTGAGTTGACCTAATGAGTCAGAATGAGAAAAATATGAATATAAAGTACATATGAAAGTATGTGACTATATGTTCAATATGGTTAGAACTATAAATGAAAGTATGAGTTGATTTAAGTAACGTGAATGAGGGTAGGAATTAGACGTTAAGAGAAACATCGATTGTTTACAAGATTCCTAATTAGGATCTGTTGTTAGATTGTAGATTTAGAAGTGAAGGCGTTCAAACTAGGAAAGGAAGTTCTAGATGGCAGTAACTTAACCCCTGTGGAAAAGGAAAACTTTGTGAGGCAAGTAACTCTGCACTTTTTCTTATGATTTCTAAATGAGAACGAGATGAAAAGAGAAGTGTTTATGTTATGAAATGATAAAAAGAATAAATTTAGTGATCCTACTATCCGATCTTGTTGATAAACCCTGATATTGGCCTGATTCTTTCTAAATATGCTTACCTTGTTTCATATTGGTATTTTGTTCTTTTAAATATCCATAATCCCTATACTCATTGATGAATCATTTTACCCAATTAACACCTTTGTTTCCTAGATCCCTACATTGATAACACGCTTGCTTTGTTAATATCCTGATTCGAGAATGCTTTGCTTAACGTACATTGTTAATACCTATGCTTACTTGATCATACTCTAGTTTGCATTCCTTTTCTTATAACCTTGTTTACCCCATTTGAATTTCCTGAATTGAAACTAAGAATGATTTTTGACTTGAAAGAGTCCGAATTATTTTTAAGGATGGTAAATGTTAAAATGGAATTAATTTTAAAAAAAACGAATGTTTTCCCAATATAAAGGTTTTCACTGAAATCCTAAAGATTGGATGTTGTGTAAGAGGCTAACAGGGTTAGTCCAGCTAAATAAGAGGCTAGCGGGGCCAGTCCACTATTAAAGGCTAGTATAGTGCCTTGGGTACCTTAAGACCGGATGGAGGTCAGCATGGGCTGATCACCCATATTATTGTTAAAAGATGGATATTCCAATCAAAGATTTTAATTTTATGAAAAAGGAAGTAAAGGTTTAATTTATGCTTTGAGCACTATTTCTATATCATGTTTTGACTTGAAGCTTGGAAATAAGTAAGTTTAAGCTTTCTAAAGTCCTGATGAGTCCTATTCATAAAACGTTGCTTGTTTTAGTTATCGAACTGTTCAGAACTATAACCTTGATACCTTGACACCCTAATTTACAAATCCTTTCTAATAATATTTAGTTACTGCCACACATTTGATATCTAGAACTATTTTATTAGTTACTTATTGAGCCTTTTATCTCAAATTATTTGTTTTGATCTAACCTTGGCAGTTTAACCAGAAGATGGCCAGGCTTATACACACTGATCGTAAGAGTGTCCCTAGTGGTCCTTTCCGTACTATTAGATTTCAGGTTCCAGATCAGGTAGAAATTGGCGTGAGGAATCGTCGATCGACTTTTGGGAAAATGTAATAGTTATAATCAGATACAATCGGGTTATCTGGCAATTCCAAGTCGGAATAGTATTTTAATTAATTTAAAAAATAATTGTATAATATTTATTATCCTGGTTGTTAGTTGCAATCTTCTCTCATAATTTGGGCCTATTTGGCAACCACTAAGTAAGTAGCTTATTGGCTTATAAGTCTGTAAGTACTTATCGATGAGTGTTTATCGACCCAACTTATAAATCGAATTTACAACTTATAAGTTGATAAGTTGAATGTTAGCAATGGCGTATTTTTTCTCAATTAATTTTTTGCTTTTTTATTAACTTCAGTTTTTAAATTTATGTTTTTAAATGTTTTTTAATTCAAAATTCACGAATTAAGATAATTGTATTTAAAAATTATTTATTTTAGGTCATTTAAATGAAAAAAATATAACTTATAAGTAAAATTCTCCAAACACTTATTTAACTTATATATATTCATCTACTTATCACTTATAAGTCATTTTTTCATTTAAAGTCATAAGTTACTTATTTTAAAATTTCCCAAACGGGCACTTTATCATGCATAGATCCTTGTAACTTTTTTGGGGCTTATTTTATTGATATTATTGTAATTTAGCTATTATAAAGGTGTCGTGAGTCCTTATTCCTAACCCCGAGTTTGAGGGTGTCACAGTCCAAGTATCAAATTATTATTAAAGTGGCCCAGAATTAATAATTAGTTGTATTACATGCTCATGTTTATTGAGTTATGTTTAATTAACAATTACATGTTAGACATGATTATATTTATTGTTTGAACCAACATCTATTTATCAGCGAAAGTTGGACGTAGGTGGTTGTGATTTATCCAATAAGTACATGAACTTCTCCATGAAAATAGTTAGAACGGATTAGTAGAAAGTTAGGATTCTGTGTTTAATATCTCTAAATTGTATGATACCATGAAAATAGACTTAATTGTATTTTAGAGAAGCCATTATACTCGAGAGAGGTTATTGGTATTTAATAGGGCACATCTTTTCTCTTGAGTAGTATATGATTGGTTGGGATGACAAATCATAATTTTATTAATTCATGCTAGTATAATTGTATTAATTCATGCTAGTGGGGATACTTAACTTTGAATATTTTTTAGTTATTTGATTAATACAACGTATTTGCTTTAGTATAATTTTAGATAAATTATCTCACAATTTTTATTGCGTAATACTTGCCTAGTTAAATCGGGTTCAAGAATTACTAGTGATACCTTTCTATGTGATATCGACTCTGACTTACCCTACTACATTTTTAGAAGGTTTTGTTAGGTATTATTATTTGATAGGTAGCGACAACCTTGTCATTATAAAAATCGGTAATCTGAATAAACCAGTTAAGATATTGATTTAGGATTAATTGAAAAATCGGGGATTAATTACAGAAAAAATCAGATATATTTATATTTTGAAATATATTTAATTTTGATATTCTTATTTTAATTTGTAAATTAATAAATATTTATCATATTATACAATTTATAATTATTTAAATTTAATTAAAAATCTATATTATGTATAATAATTAATTTACAATATATCAATTAAGAATAATACATAAGAATTAATTAGATTTCAAAAATTGAATTGGTCTTGTGCCCTACAGAGAATTAATCGATGAAATTAGGGATCTTAAGAAACATGTCTTGAATTAATAAGAACTTGTGAAACTTGATGAAAGAATTATGTAATTATTTCAGAATTAACATGAGATTAGTTACAACGTGACAAAGTAATCAAGGTAATGGTTTATTTTTTCATTCAGTTTCAGATTTTGGGTTCGATTTTTGCTCGAATTCGAAATTTATCAGAACAAATATTAAAAAAAGGTATATAAGTCTAATTAATAAAAAAAATGAGATTAGTTAGGATTAAAAAATATATTAAAAAATATACCAAGTTTAAATATTTATAGATTTTCTCCGTCTTTGGAATTACATGATTGTCGATTCTAAATATGCTATTTCTTTTTACAAAGTATTCAATTCTTTTAATATATGATAAATATGTTTTATTAGTTATTACCTAATAATGAGGGACAGTGGCTTTTTGATAAGTGGATTTTATATCTACTTGGAACGCTTCATTTCAGACTTAAATTGGTGTTTTGGAATCAAGTATCTGGTATGTTTGATGTGTTTTTATGTTTTTGCATTGCAAGCATTAGTTGGAGGAAGAAAGAAGCTTTTCAAGGAATTATGCTAAAAAGAGATCATAATTGGAAGTCTAGGTCATTCTCATGTTAAAGAGAATCTCGTTATCTTTGCGTGGGCAGTAGAATCGTCAAATTCCGATAAAAAGAGCTCAAGTTATGGCCAAAAGAAGAATAGCAAAAAATAATCCAGAAAACCCGCGTGCCCGCGCCCTATTTCTACCGAAAACATGCGCGCCTGCGCGACCCATTTTGCCTCAGAATCCTGAGTTAAGTAGAAATTGAAGATTTGGAGAGTATAGGTCCATTCGGGGTCCATCCCGGGCCTATATTAACCAATAAAAAGTCGTTTTTAATAATAAGGAGCGAAGGGAAAACAATACGAAGACCTGGAGAGCACGAGATGGCTACGGAGAAGAAGACTTTTATATTCTTTAATATAGTTGATACTTTGATGCTTGTTTTCGATTTATCTTTGAACCCTAGTACTCTTATATTTTTTATTATCATATTTTCATTGGAACCCATGGTGACGATGAGTTCGATTATGAACTAATCATTGCCATGGAGTTCTAACGGATTTATCTATGGATTTTAATAGTTAATTGTTTTATAATCTTTAGTGTGTGGTGATTTATGATTTCCTAGTTTGGTTGTGCTTATTCGTCTTTGATGCATATCTAACATCTAAGATTGTTTGTTAATCTCTATTGAGGCGACAGTGAATATAGAGGTTTAGAACTTTCCATGCTAGTATAGGTTTATGTATGAATTAACATGCATAATTCGTGGGTAATTTTAACCATCTTATTCACCCTATGTAATCAAGATACATACTTGCTCTTCAACCGTTATATTTTCAAATCTTATCGACATATAGGGTCTAAGCATAATTGGTGTCTGCTATCTTCTATCTTAATTGTGGATGCTTAGTAGTAGGGTATACGTACAACGAAAGTTGGCGTATACTAATTTAGTGTTATCTGATTAGTTGTCATCACCATCACATGCTAAGGTTAAAGACATAGACTTTGAATGAAGTATTTAATGAAGTTAGAATACCATGTTTATTCTCATATAAGTAAATCACTTTTAATTCTCTTATTTAATGTTTGATAGTATAATTTCTTAGTTAATCAAAATTCAATTTCTTATCATCTTAGCTGTGAACGATAATCATACATTGTTGCATAAGTGCATAATCTGAACTTAACCTAAACAAGTCTCTATGGCAACGAACTCGACTTAAATCTTATACTACTTGTGATCACGTACGCTTGCGTGTATTTTCAATTGTGTTTTAGTGCGAACAAGTTTTTGGCGCCGCTGCTGGGGACTCGGTATTAATTTTAGTTTATGTGCTTGACATTAGTGGTCGTTAAAGTTCACTGACTCAGATTCTTTTACTTTCACGGTTTACTTGTTTGAGTTTTAGGTACTCGACAGACCGTGTATGCGAACACGTTCTCAATCTCTTAAGGAAACCATTGAAGAAGTGGAAGAATAAGTTCTTGAAGAAGTTGATAAAGTTGAAGAAGAAAGTGAAGAAGAAGTAATCATTACAATGGGAGATCCAGCAGCAGCAACGAAAGCG
Organism: Apium graveolens; assembly: GCF_009905375.1. NCBI lineage: Eukaryota > Viridiplantae > Streptophyta > Magnoliopsida > Apiales > Apiaceae > Apium > Apium graveolens. The sequence goes on along the minus strand of NC_133652.1, from coordinate 131,355,365 downwards.
TTGAAAGAGTATTATCAACCAAAGACCATGGACATTCAATCGAGCATTGTTCGGCCTTCCATCGCGGCTAATACCTTCGAGATCAAGCCTGGCACAATCTAGATGGTCCAGAACTTGGTTCAGTTTGGGGGTGCTCCAACGAAAGAACCTAACATGCATATTAGGGACTTCATTGAGATCTGTGACACTTTCAAGTTCAAAAATGTCTCTGAAGATGCTGTGAAATTGAGGTTTTTCCCATTCTCTCTAAGGGATAAGGCTAAGGGCTGGTTACACTCTCTACCAGCTGGTTCGATTGCTACTTGGGAAGATCTTGCTCAAAAGTTTCTCACTAAATTCTTCCCTATGGCAGGAATGCTCTTACTCAATTTGCGCAGCAATCAGGGGAATCTCTATGTGAAGTTTGGGAGCGTTGTAAGGAGATGCTGAGAAAGTGTCCGCGTCATGGAATGCCCGACTGGATGGTGATAAATTGCTTTTATAATGGGTTGGGAGCACAGTCGAGACCTATTATCGATGCAGCATCAGGTGGAGCTCTATGGGCTAAAAGCTATGAGGAAGCTTATGAGCTGATCGAGATGATGGCTACGAATGAATATCAGAACCCAACCCAAAGAATGCCACAGGGCAAGGTAGCAAGAATTCTAGAGGTGGATACAGCTACGACTATCATTGCTCAACTAAAGGCGTTGTCTATGAAGATCGATTCTTTGACCAACTCTGGAGTTCATCAGAGGATAAGTATTTGTGAGCTCTGTACAGGTTCACATGCAAAGGAGTAATGCGCTATATCTAGTGAATCAGCTCAGTTTATGGGCAACTTTCAGAGATAGCAGCAACCAGTTCCAGACACTTATCATCCTGACAACCGTAATCATCCTAACTTCAGCTGGAACAACAATCAGAATGCGATGCAATAGCCTTATCAGCAATTTGGAGCCAAGCAATTTAACCCTCCTGGTTTTCAACAACAATATGCACCAAGACAACAACTCCAACTTCAACAACAACCGAATGGAATTTTCGGTCAATCTTCTAATGAAAAATCTCAATTGGAGGAGTTGAGGCTAATGTGCAAAAGCCAAGCGGTTTCAATCAAAACTCTGGAGAATCAAATAGGGCAAATTGCTAACGCCTTATTGCATCGACCACCAGGAACGCTCCTAGTGATACAGAAGCCAATCTAGGCTAGAGGGAAGTTAAAGAATAGGTGAACGCAATCACCTTGACGTCTAGAAAGGTCGCAAACCCTCAAAATCATCAAGATGAAGATTCTAAATAAAAATTCCATAATGCAGGCACGCCCGTGCCCATATCAAGCGCGCCCGTGCCCTTGCCAATTTTAAAAAGTGAAATAATTGCTGATTCAATTGTGAAAAAGGGTGGCGAAGCGGAAATAAAAACACTACTCCTGAGCAGAATACATAGGAGAAACAAGGTTATCCGCCTCCCCCATTTCCTAAAAGGCTTCAAAAGTATAAGTTCGACAAGCAATTTGCCAAATTTTTGGAGGTTTTCAAGAAGCTGTATATCAACATACCTTTTGCGGAAGCTCTAGAACAGATGCCGAGCTATGCTAAGTTCATGAAGGGTATTCTATCTCGGAAGCTAAAACTTGAGGAGTTGGAAACCGTTGCTCTAACGGAAGAGTTCAGTGCTGTGCTGCAACAGAAATTGCCTCCGAAGCTTAAAGATCCTAGAAACTTCACTATTCCTTGCACTATTGGAAACTTTTCTTTCGATAAGTGTTTATATGACTTGGGAGCTAGCATCAATCTGATGCCCTTATCTGTCTTCAAGAAACTTGGTTTGCCTGAGCCAAAACTGACAAACATATCCTTATACTTGGCCGATCGGACCATCACTTATCCATGACGTATAATGGAGGATGTCTTGGTCAAGGTGGACAAACTCATCTTCCCTGCTGATTTTGTAATTCTGGATTTCGAGGAAGATGAGAAGATTCCCATCATCTTGGGAAGACCATTCTTGGCTACAGTCCAAACTATGATCGATGTGCAAAAGGGAGAGCTTACGATGAAGGTTCAAGATCAGAAGGTCACTTTTAATGTGTTCAAGGCAATAAAGTTACCCATAGATAAAGAGGAGTGCTTTAAAGTAGAGCGGGTCGACTCTGTCGTGAATTTGGAGCTTGAGCAATTGCCAAAATCAGATATTTTAGAAAGATCCTTAAAAGGGAATCAGTTATTGAAGATGAAGAAGGAGCAAAACAATTGTAGGTTTTGAATGCACCTCCGTGGAAGAGGAAGTTGGATATGCCATTCGATTTTCTTGGGTTAGTAGAGCTGAAAATTTCTCAGGATCGTCTCGAGCCGTCTATTGAAGAAGCTCCCACACTTGGGCTCAAACCGCTTCCAGATCATTTGATTTATACATTTTTAGGTGCACCCCCTGACAAAGGGGTTGGAATATATCTATGATAATCTAAAGGGTGACCTACCGATTCCTCCCGTGCTTACAGAGGGTCCCTCTCGTGCACCATAGACAGTTGATAGATTTGGTCTTGGTGATGCGCAGTATAGAAGGTTGATTCGGCTTATTGAGGCCATGCATGACATCCATCGACATTTTGCTGAAGATTTGACACACGCTCTCGGTACGGTTTTCCGAGACACTGGTGTCAAGGTTTATTGGCCGCCTGATCCTCCACCCGAAGAGGGTGATCCTCCCGCTAACTAGGTATGCCTTTTATCCTTATTATTACCTTCCATGAGGAAATTGAAAATTTTAAGTTTGAGGGTGATAATGTAAGGATTAGTAGTTTGTGTATATCCATATAGATTCATATTGCATGTTTAGTGTAGTTCATTCATATTTTTGCATGATTGTTCATATAATTATTTTCATTTTTTTTGCATATTTGTTCGTGTTTGTATGTGAGTCTATTTAGTTGCATTCGCATGCATATAACATGATCCCTTAGGTTGAGCTGTTCTGATTGGTAGATTGATGTTAATTGGAGTGTAGTGATGTCAAATAGAGGGATGTTTAAGTCCTAATGAATTGATTTTCATGTTAGAAACAAAAAATTTCACAAAGTCTTATAGGATTGCTTTTGAGTTAGATCATGATCATATTTGTTTATTTGTTGAGATTTAATCACTTGTTTATATCTAGAATTTTTGGTATTCTCTTAATGGCAAAAGAACACTAAATTTTAATCTGGAGAAAAGCTAGAATTTCATTGCTATTTGTGAATAAGGTTAGGCGTCAAATGGCTAGTAGCCAGCTCATATTTTTATGAGTATTATAGGGTTGAATGAGTCGGAGCGAAACGCACTCATTCAGAAATTGAAAAAGAAAATAGAAAAAAAAGAAAAAAAGAAAAAATATGTGTTGATGCAGAATTGACCACGAGTGAGCTCTTTAATACTCGAGTTATTAAGTTCTAGGGGACTTTGTGTATAGTGACCTAAGGCGTGTATAGTCTAGGATCCGCTAACCTAACGCTCGCTAAATGGGTATTATTGTATAAGTCTTTTGGGACCTCATTCATTGCACGGTCAAATAAGCATTGTTGTGATGTGTTCAACAATAGAGTGAATCCTTGTATAACTTTATTAAAAATGAGGTGTTGTGAGTCATTATGTGTTTAATGTCTATTCTATTTATAAACTTGTGATTGTTTTGATGAAAGATAGGATATGGTTATTGATCTAGTATCAGGAGTATATCTATTAAGCATCGCACACACGCACGTTTCTGATTTATAAGTTGGTTCATGGGATTTATTCGAACTCTGTTTTAAGTCATTGCATTCTTGGAGTCATTCGCTTATTGGTTGGTTATGGTTATTCTGAGGGGATCATTGTATTGTCATTTAGCTGCATTTTCACGTAGTTACATTCATGCATTAGTTTATTTTGTAGTTTTGAGTCTGTTTATGCTTGAGGACAAGCATCGATTCAAGTTTGGGGGTATGATAAGTGGATTTTATATCCACTTGGAACGCTTTATTTCAGGCTTAAATTGGTATTTTGGACTCAAGTATCTGGTATGTTTGATGTGTTTTTGTGTTTTTGCATTGCACGCATTAGTTGAAGGAAGAAAGAAGTTTTTCAAGGAATTATGCTGAAAAGAGATCATAATTGGAAGTCTAGGCTATTCTTAAGTTAAATATAATCTCGTTACCTTCGCGTGGGCAGTTGAATCGTCACATTCCGATGAACAGAGCTCAAGTTATGGCCAAAAGAAGAATAGCAGAAAAAAATCCTGAAAACCCGCGCGCCCGCGCCCAAACCCGCGCTCCCGCGCGGCCCTTTTTGCCCTAGAAACCTCATTTTAGTAGAAATTAAAGATTTGGAGAGTTCAGGTCCATTCGGGTTCCATCCGAGGCCTATATAAACCAATATAAAGTTGTTTTTAATAATGGGCGAAGGGAGAGAAATACGAAGACCTTGAGAGCCCGAGACGGCTACGGAGAAGAAGACTTTTGTATTCTCCAATATAGTTAATACTTTGATGCTTATTTTTGATTTGTCTTTGAACCCTAGTACTCTTATATTGTTTATTATCATGTTTTCATTGGAAAAGATTGTGATGATGAGTTCGATTATGAACTAATCGTTGTCATGAGGTTCTAACGGATTTATCTATGAATTTCAATAGTTAATTATTTTATAATCTTTAGTGTGTGGTGATTTATGATTTCCTAGTTTGGTTGTGCTTATTCGTCTTTGATGCGTAGCTAACATCTAAGATTGTTTATTAATCTCAATTGAAACGATAGTGAATATAGAGGTTTAGAATTTGCCATGATAGCATAGGTTTATGTATGAATTGACATGCATAATTCGCGGGTAATTTTAACCATCTTATTCACCCAATGTAATCAAGATAGATAACTTGCTCTTCAACCGTTATGTTTTAAAATCTTATAGACAAATAGGGTCTAAGCATAATTGATATCTGATATCTTCTATCTTAATTGTGGATGCTTAGTAGTAGGGTATACGTACAACGAAAGTTGGCGTATAGTAATTTAGTGTTATTTGATTAGTTGTCATCTCCATCACATGCTGAAGTATTTAATGAATTTAGAATCCCATATTTTTTCTCATATAAGTAAATCACTTTTAATTCTCTTAGTTAATGTTTGATAGTATAATTTCTTAGTTAATCAAAATTCAGTTTCTTATTGTCTTAGCTGTGAACGATAATCATACATTGTTGCATAAGTGCATAATCTGAACTTAACCTAAATCGGTCTCTGTGGGAACGAACTCGACTTAAATCTTATACTACTTGTGATCACATACGTGTGTGTATTTTCGCGTGTGTTTTAGTGCAAACACTTTTTCTCTTTATATTATTAAATATTACTAACATATAATCAGTGTGATGCACAGCTGTTTTAAAAAATTATTATTTTATTTTATTTATTTCAATACTTTATTAATTAAATTTATTTGCGCCTGAATAACTGTACTTTTATGATTTAGGGTTATTTTAAATATATAAATATAATAGACATGGAAGAAAATCCATAATTCTATAAATCCGGTATATTAACCAAATTCAACTAATTATATATACTTTGTTTATATATTTATTTTAGTTTGGGTTGAATATTATTTTATTTTAACCTGAATGAGTAATATACATTATTTTATTTTTTTCCGATATCATTATATCGATCATCGAATTATTTTTTAATTTAATTTTGTTTTAGTCGGTTCATTATTATAATTTTTGTACGGGAGTAATATTTAATATTTTGTTTTAGAGCCATACAGCAAATCCAATTAACTATTTATACTTCTTTTAGTCTGGATAATAATATAATTTTGTTTAATCCGAGATTAATATTGTATATTATTTTTCTTTTATTTTGGGACCATAATACGTAAAAATGATTTATCTTTAGATTTTAATTTTCTTTTAGATCGGTTTAACAGTATAATATCTTTTTGTCCGGGTGAATAACATATATTATTTTGATTTGATCTGAGTTCATTTTACATATTTAATTTTATTTATATTTGTATAAACATATTGTGAATATTAATCTATTATTGAAAGTGTTTTATGTTAAATATAATTTCAAATGTAGAGGATGACCAAAATATAGATGATTAAACGACTACCCCACATAAACTTCAATATTCCGACTTTAATATTATTTTAAATAATATAGATATTATATACATAGAAGAAAACCCATAATTATATAAACCATTTTTATAAACCAAATTCAAATAATTGTATTTGTTTTTTAAATTTTATTTTAATCAGGGTTGCAATCAGCGCGTGTACCAAAAAAATACGATTGTACCAAAACTTTTAATGTAATATTATAAAAAATTTAAAAAAATCTAACTTAAAATAAATTCTTAAATTTCTTTATTTAAAATTTTTAAATGATATAATTTCATGATAAATATATTAATAAACATATATGTTCTTAATTGTTTTTATAAGAGGTGCTAAAAACGAACATATTATTGACCGAACAAAATTAATACTTCTACGTGTGCATACAAAAAATATTAATGCTTTAATTAAAAGTTAAATTTTAGTTCAGATCAATAATATATGGTTTATACTTAGTCTGATATTAATTTTAATTATCCCCGATCAATAATTTAAGTTATTTTGTTTTAATGCGAGCCTCATTATGCGGTACAAATCCAGTTAATTATTTTTAGTTTGATTTAAGTTTTTATCGCAAACCAATATGATAATTCTTTTAATCCGGATAATTAGTATATATGATTTTATTATAGTTCGTCGGAGTATATTTTGAATTTAATTTTGTTTAAGTTTGGAGGAATTATATAATATTTTTTTATCCGGATGAATATTATATATTATTTTATTTTAACTCGGTATTACTAGTATAATAAATTTAGTCAGATTAATAATATTCATTATTTTTCCTTTAACCGAGACGCATTATATTAACCAAATATAACTAATTATATTTAGTTTACTTTAAATTTAATTTTGCCGAGATGAATGGTATTTTTTTAATATTAGCTCGAATGAAATTGTAAATTATTTCATTTAATCTTGAGGCCATTTATACCGATTAATTTTTTTTTTAATAGTATATATAATAATATTGTATTTATAATATCTATATAATAAATATTATATTATGTAGTTTATAGTTTAATTAAATAATAATAAATTTGTCGTTATAATAATAATTATTTTAGAATTTAATTAAATACAAACTATATTGACGAAAAAGTTGACTTTAATATCAATTATAATAATATAGAGTTCGATATGAATTAGAATTTAAACTGGTTGAAAAAATTGATATTAATATCAATTAGAATAATATAAAATTTGATCAAATTAGAATTTAAACTAATAGGCAGAAATTCGACTTCAATATGCCAACCAAATTTTTAATATTTCATCTATATAATTATTATTATATGGTATAAATAATTAACTTTTTTTGGTTAAATAGCCTTTTTCCACTTTATTACGGATATGTATAGATCACAATCGTCTGGAGTCTGGACCATGCTTTCCTAAAAACACAAGAGTGAGGTGTTAAAAATGATGTACTCTTCCAACATATTGTACAATTAAATGATTGTTTTATAATATTTTTATTTTTGTACATTTTGCATCATATAAGATGAAATGCAAATGTAACAAAGAAAATTATACTCCCTCCGTATACATCTACTAGCACGTATTTCGATATTTAAGTATAGTTTTATAATATTTTTTAAATTTTTTAAAATAAAAGTTTAAACATTAAATTTGTATTTAGGAAAAAAAATTTAAAAAATATTATTAAGTTATACTTTAAAGAAATATTAAAAAACGTGTCAAAAATTAATAAATAAAATTTAATGGGATTGAGAGAGTAATATTTTAGCATTAATTGAAGTATTGAAATCATGCTCTGATGGTCAATGCATAAATTTTTAACGTACAATTAAACAGACAGAGGAGTTAAAAGCTTGCAATGGTTAAGAAGGTGCTTTGCTGCACACCAAAGATGACAGAACAGTACTTTCTTTCTTCTAATTTTTTTAGTATTTGTTAGTAAAAGAAGACAGAATACTTAAAAGTTAAAAGAAGAAACAAAAGAATTGATTTGGGAAGGGTCGCAAGAACAACACACAAGGGCATCAATTGAGACCTTTATTTTGGGACAAGGGTCAAGCAAGCTACCCATCTGCATGCATAAATATGCAATGGACCCTTGTGACCATACCACAAACAACACACACACACTGTACATGTATACAATCAATCAATCAATTTCATGAGTTTAAGCTTTCATATGGCCTATTTGCTCCACACCACATCAACTTTCATTTTGTAACATTTCATGTTTTAGACTACCACCACCCATTCTCCTCCTCAGCTACCCTTTCATTAATCCTCACCCTCTCTGCAATTATTGTCTCAAAACAAATTCTCTTACTCACTTTCTATCTCTAATTTTTTCATGGGAATGAGAGATGTCGATTCGTCACATAATAAACACGACGGAAGCTGGCGGTTGTCGGAGAAACAAGATGAGGAGGAGGAAGAGTATGGGACCAACTTGGAAGACTTGAACTTATCAAACCTTTCCAAACTTGTTCTTCCACCACTTGGTGCTTCAAGTTATGCTAATAATAATCAAAACTCAGCTGAGCTCCGTCGCCACACCAAGGGTAGAAGAATCATTTCTCCAATGAACTCCAAATACAGGTGACACACAATCACTCTAACCTTGAAGATGCATCAACATCTAAGTGTGTGCGTGTGTTTTTTTGTTACTCCACATCATCTAGCTCCCTAATCCAAGTATATATATATATATATATATATGACAATAGATTCCATTGTTTGATCTTATTAGCTAAGCTCTTGTACTTTCTTCAAGTTGTAAAAACATAACTCCAGCCATTATTCTTTACTCTAATTTATGCATGAGAAATGAAAATACATTCATTCCACTAATATAGTAATACACCATCTAATCTAAGGATTCATAATTATACATTAGTAGGCTTATCATAGTAGAGACTACTACTCTATGCTAATCAAAAATCGAGTGTTCTGGCATGTTATGTGCGTGAGTATTTAAATTTCTTTAAAACGTAGATCATGCGAGTGCCAGCTAGTACTAATATAACATATGTGGGGGTGTGAATGCAGGTACTGGGAGTCATGGATGGTGCTACTGGTGTTCTACTCAGCATGGGTGTACCCATTTGAAGTATCATTTCTAAAATCATCACCAATTACCGGAATTTACATAGCCGACATCGTGGTGGATCTTTTCTTCGGCGTCGATATTTACTTGACATTTTCCGTCGCCTATTTTGATCAAAAATCTCAGTTGATCATCCGTGACCCTAAGCAAATTGCCAAGAGGTCAGCAGTACTCCGTTCTTCATATAACTAAATCTAATTATGAAAATTTATGTAACTTTTTGGTTAAAACAAACAAGATTTGACAACAGAATTTGCAGATTACCACGATGAACAAACTTTGCAACAGAAATATTAATTTCTGGGGGTACAAGAATTATTGGGATCTACTTTAGTGATAGGGCAACACAAACTTTTTCTATATTGATGGGACCATTTTTATTCATATATGTCTAAAATTTTCCCACTTTCAAAAAAGTGAATTATGCACTTGTAACACCTACCATATTATATCTTTTATATATCCCATAAACAAAATAAAAAAGTTACTAGTTTTTATTTATAAATGAAGTATACGCGTTAATTTGTCTCCCCTTTATTACCGCTTTAATTCAATGGAAATTAAATATAAAATCACCGTCTCTTCTTGAATTGAAAATTCTCAGTTCAACATTTGAAATGGGAATGGAAATTACTACAATAAATTCAAAGAGTAAGGTGAAACTGGTTAAGTACAAGGTGGAAATTCATTTCAAAAGGTTTTGTACTAATAGATGGTACGCTAGTGTGAGAGTTCCAAAATTTATTGCCGAAATCGTTTTCAAACGATGATCTGTCAGCATATAATTGGATATTCATTCATAAGTCATTAGTGTGTTGATATAAATCTCACGAATTAAAAAATAACATATGTCATTTTGGAAAAAAAATTAAAAAATATTTTGGCTAAGTAGCATTGCTCTAGATTTAATATTCATTATTTCCGCAACTATAATAGATGTGAGACTTGAGTTAGAACGTTACACGTTTAATGTTCTTTGACTTGCATTGAAACTGAATTACATACCTGATTGTTGTAGATAAACATAATGTGGATTATACCATAACATACTACAGTAGTGTACCATAGATGATAATGTTTACTGTAAACAAATACTTATAGGTACCTATCGACATGGTTTGTGATGGATTTGGCCTCAACAATTCCCTTCGATCTGGTGGTAATGTTGTTCACCGGCAGCCATAATCTTGGTCTCCCTTACTCCCTCTTGGGCTTGCTTCGATTTTGGCGTATTCGTCGCGTTAAACAGTTTTTTACCAGGTAATTTGACTTCTAGTTACGTGTATTGAGGATAGTTCAGAATTGAATAAATTAGACTCATAACTAAAAATTGATGATTAAATGATCCAGGCTTGAAAAGGATATCAGATTCAGTTATTTCTTCATCAGATGTGCTAGGCTGCTGGCTGTAAGTGGCACCTGTTTCATCTTTTATAACCTTTGCTGTTTTTTAACATGTGAAGTTACTATTTGATCTTTTATTTGAACTTGCTTGTTTAACTTGCTATTTGATCTTTTATTTACTTTACAAGATAATAAGGTTTTTAATCGATTCAAAGTCATATTGGTGTACATTGTAGAGGACTAATTTAATTTTTTTACAGGTAACATTGTTCACAGTACATTGTGCTGGTTGTCTTTATTACTTGCTAGCTGAACTCTATCCTCATGAAGGAAGAACTTGGATAGGGGCATCTAATCCAAATTTCAGAGAAACACCTCTTGCAATTCGATACATTTCATCCATGTACTGGTCAATCACCACCATGACAACTGTTGGTTATGGTGATCTCCATGCTGTGAACACGGCTGAGATGGTGTTTATTATTGTGTACATGCTCATCAACCTTGGCTTAACAGCTTACATTATTGGTAATATGACAAATTTAGTCGTTGAAGGCACTAGTCGTACCATGGAATTTGTAAGCCTCCTTTTTATCTCTTCTATTTTGCATCGCAAGATGTTATGAGTCTAGTTGTCTAGGCTTAAATCAAGTTCAGAATTCAGGAAAGTTTCTTGTGCTTGTTTTGCAGAGGAATAGCATTGAAGCAGCGTCAAACTTTGTGAGCAGAAACCACTTGCCGGTCAGACTCAGGGAGCAGATACTAGCTTATATGTGCTTGAGATTCAAGGCTGAGAGCTTGAACCAGCAGCAACTGATTGAACAACTACCAAAAACCATTATCAAAAGCATTAGTCAGCATTTGTTTATTCCAACCGTCCAGAGGGTCTATCTTTTCCAGAATGTATCAAGGGAAACTCTCCTGCTCTTGGTATGATCATCGACATATGCTTTTTCACGTGATTAAAAACATGCGTCTTTTACCAAGCTTTACTTTATAAGTTTCCCAACCTCAGAGTTTAAAAATGGCAGTCTCATTTGACTTATTGATTCTCATGTGCATATGACACTATTTTTATCTGATTAAATAATTTAAACTGTTTAGTAAGACACAGGAAGTGTATATAATGTAAGACAGGTATTTAATGTAATGACATTGTCTATTTTTCATCAGGCTGTGGATATGAAGGCTGAATATATACCACCTAGAGAGGATGTGATATTGCAGAATGAAGCACCTGATGATGTTTATATAATAGTGTCAGGGGAAGTGGAATTAATTGATCACTCTGAGATGGATCAGAAAGAGGAAATTGTTGGGATTTTGCAGCCTGGAGATATGTTTGGAGAAATAGGTGCACTGTGCTGCAGGCCACAAGCTGTTACATATCGAACCAAGACTCTTTCGCAGCTCTTGAAGATGAAAACTGGTGCTCTTATTGAAGCAATGCAAAGTAAACAAGAAGACTATGTTGCCATTCTCAAAAACTTCCTTCAGGTAATTTTGTCATATGTTCAGCTTAAATGTTGTTTCAACTCCTTTAGAGAGGAGAAAATTCTCTCAATTATATAATTGATCTTCTCCCATCCATCCTACAATGAATTAGATATTTAATTAGTTCCCAAAGTAAGTGTTTGAAAATAAAATCATCACCGATGAACATAAACTGCACCATATTAAAATGAATGATTAAGACTAAATTACTGTGTGCGATTAATTTTCAGCATCATAAAAGGCTGAAGGAGTTGAATATAGGGGACTTGATAGTGGATTGTGGGAATCAAGAAGATGATGATCCTAATATGTCGATCAACTTACTAACAGTTGCCGGCACAGGAAATGCTGCTTTCCTTGACGAACTTCTCAAGGCAAGATTAGACCCTGACATAGGAGATTCCAAGGGAAGAACACCACTGGTAAAATACTTATACTTACTAGTTTACAACTATAGACTGCAAACACAATCCCAAGTAAGGATACACATATCTGCCATTCTAATATGAAATCTGTTTCGCTTTCTCTGTTGTGCATCAGCATATTGCAGCATCAAAGGGGCATGAAGAATGTGTATTGGTACTCCTCAAGCATGCATGTAACATACACCTAAGAGGTAGATATTTTTAGCAGGCTTATAATTTTTGTTCATCTGTTCAGAGAAAATTACTTTTCTCAAGTTGCGGTGTCAGTCATAGGTATCAAGATCACACTCTAATATTGACTAGGCATCAACACAGTAAGCTAAGGAGTAGTTAAAATGTTCACCAATCTAACTTTTCAAGAATGTTATTATCAGAATGGTTTAAGAGAACAAAGTGTCATTTCATTTTCTCAGTTTGTTTGTAATCGTAGTAACATTCATATATGCATGGCAGATGTAGAAGGTAACACTGCAATGTGGGATGCCATAGCAGCAAAACACCACTCCATATTCAGAATACTTTACCACTGGGCTTCCATCTCGGATCCATGCACTGCAGGGGACCTCTTAACCACAGCTGCAAGGAGGAATGATGTAGCTGTCATGAAAGAACTCCTGAAGCACGGTTTGTTTGTAGATTCAAAAGATCGTCATGGATTAACACCTATCCAAATCGCGATGGAGGAAAACCATTCGGAAATGGTGGAGCTTCTTGTGATGAATGGTGCAGATGTCAACACTGAAGATGTACATAAATCTAATAACAAGTTTTTGTCTTCTTTAAATCTGGATGAAATGTTGCAAAAAAGAGAAGTAGGCCATCGGATAAGCATGCTTGACAGCGTCGTGGACAAAAGGATTGTAAAGAAATGGGAGGATGAAGATCCAGCTGAAGAGATTAAGAAGGAAAAATCATCAAAAGGAATAACATGTTCTATCAGAGTTAGTATATACAGAGGACATCCAGTAAAGAGAAGAGAAAATTGTTGCACTGAAGCTGGCCGACTAATTACACTGCCTTCTTCACTGGATGAACTCAAATCTATAGCAGGTACTTTGTTATATGTAGATAAAATATGTTAGGACTTGTTTGTGCATTAGTATTAGAGTTACGAGCAAAATTACACGTTTCTTGAAATAATATTCTAAGAGATATGTTAGCAGTAAATCACATGTTTTTAAGCAGAAACTCATAGTTCTGTATGTTGTGAACCTTTTTACAGGTAATAAGTTTGGATTTGATGCGACAAATGCTGTTATAACAGATGGAGAAGGGTCAGAAATCGACTCCATAGAAGTAATAAGAGACGGGGATAAGCTTTTCGTAGTAGAGGACACAAGTCCTCTCATGTAAAACCAAAATTTTAGTGACTACTAACTAATCTATAAATGATCAACTAGAAAAGTGCATGTCTGGTTATGCCGGAAAACAAATGCCGTTAATAGCAAGTATAGTTAAAAGGTTGGTTTTACCAGTTCCTCATCAATGATAAGTTGCAATATATACTCCACTTTCATTATACTATATAAGCTGGAGCTGCATTTCTATACCAAAAACACGGGACAAAAGAATTCTTCAAATCCTTACAGACTGAGCGGAGGTCCGGTTGAATGCCTAGTAGATTATCCATATTTATTAACCCAGAAGAAAAAGTGAAAAACAAATGTTATGAAAGTGTCCCGGTATTCTAACAAATATCTTGTTTTAAGAGATGGATGTCTATTTCAAAGATATTGATCAAGTATGTCAAAGTGAAACAAAGTTTTGCAGTAGTTAATTTTCGCTAATTCTAATTTTAAGAAAAATAAATGAATTTAAAAATAAAAAAGAGTGGGACCGAGAAGAGCATTATTGGATAGAACACCTAGTAAAGGACTTATTAAGCAAAAATTTGGTGAAAACAAAAATAGTTGTGTCATGCGTCTCAAATCCTTTATTTAAATTTATCCTAAACGATATGACATGACATTTGTTACATTTTTAATCATAAATATATATAACCGTGGGGTACCATCTTATTATTATAAAAATCATTAAGTGTGTCATTTTCGCATCAACATTTAAAAAAGGGTTTTTGAAACAATTTTTGGAGACACCAGCATTTCTGACTAAAAAAAGAAATTGATGAAGAGAGAGAATCCTCCAGGCAACCCGCAATATCACATACTTCCTTCTACAGTAGTATGCCCGTGCTCCGCACACGGTTTTTTTTTTATAATCTTACACTTTTATGATTATTTTTCCAAGTTTTATTAAATTAATATAAGCATATTAAATTATTTTACGAACCTAATTAAGAAAGAAAAATAAGGTATTGTTAAATTTAACGAACTCCTTCCGTTTTTTATGCATCTGTCCTCGTTTAATGTTTAAATATATTGTTATATTTAACTAACTTCATTCGTTCTTTTTCATACATCTGTCCTCGTTTATCGTTTATAGATATGAAAAGTGAAACGAAGTAGTACAATATTTTCATTATAAAATTATGAAAATATTTTTTTTGTCCACTAACACAAAATTTCGTCCACAAATCATATAAATTTAGCTGTATTCTAAAAAATGCAAAAGTCTTACTTAAAAAAATGCCAAAGTCTTCACTTTTAAAATTTTAAAAATTTACGTAATATATTTTCATTATAAAATTTTGAAAAAAATATTTTTTTCCGCAAACACTAAAATTCGTCCACAGTTCATATAATTTTCATTATATTCTAAAAAATGTCAGAGCCTTTCTTATAAAAAATGCCAAAGTCTTAGTTTTTGAAATTTTCAAAAAATATGTAGTATATTTTCATTATAAAATTGTTAATCAATATTTTTTTCTCCGCTAACACAACATTTCGTCCACAACTCATATAATTTTAAATTTATTCTAAGAATTATGCAAAATTCAAATATTTTCAACATATCCCATTTGATTTATTACGTAATCAAATTAAATTAGTTATTAAATATTTAGTGATACAATAATAATTTATTTATTGATTCAATAAAAAGGATATATGTCAAAATTAGTTGAATTGATTAATTCTGTCTAGTGTAGAAAAGGGGTTGCATGCAGACATAGGACTCTGGCCGTTTCTCTCGATTGCTGCTCAAACCTCCGGCGGAGAAGGTCGATTGCTGCTCTATCAATTCTCATACCAATCTCAATTAACTTTCATCATCAGATAATCTACACTATGATACTAATTCCTCAATCCCCTATTACTGTTTGTTTAATTTGAAGTTCCGGTTGTATGCTTCAATTGTCCTAGTCGGTTATTTTTAGTAGTTTAATCTAACTTATATGCTCTGATCTGTATGATACTTGAAATAGTAATTCAAGTTGTATTGATCTTAATTGATGCATGTAAAGACTTAATCCAATCAGGTTAATTTTAGTAGTATCCGCATAATGTGAGAACTAGAGCAAATTGATGTTTTATTTTAGCAGTAGTAAACATGGAGGTATGTAAAATTTGATATATGCATTCACAGTTTTAGTTTTTTATTTTGTTTAAAATCATGGGCAAGGAATTTGATATGCGATACTCTTCATTAATTGTACATTACTTGTTATACTCGGTGCCCAATTTATCATTTTTTAGTAGTCTCCGCACAATGTGAGAAGCAGAGCAAATTGATGTTTAATTTTAGCAGTGGTAAATATCGAGGTATATAGAATTTGGTATATGAATTCACAATTGTAGTTTTTATTTTGTTTAAAATCATGGGCAAGTCATTTGATATGCGATACTTTTCTTTAATTGTACATTACTTGTTGTTATACTCGGTGTACAATTTCAATAATTTAGTAATGATGAATACATTGGCCTTTAGTATTTAAGTCACATTATATTGGTCTACTCTGTTTTCTTCAGTCGTGATACCATAGACGGATTTTCAAAGTTAAGGTTCTTGCACAGGGTATAATGATTTGAATGTGTTCCTCATTCTTGCTACTTAATTTACACTTGATTTAGTACATTTTTTCTGGCAAGTAAACATTAGAATAGTCTTGTTACTTTTTAGATGAATTAGGTGGTGATAGGGGTACAGAGACTCTGACATACAATTATTGTCATTTATTATGAGCTATATTGCTTGTTTATATTGCTGATATGAGTGGAAATACTGATTTCTGTAGTGCAAACATGCAAACCTTGAAAGATTCAGAGATGATAAACTAAAATTTTCTATCAATCCTTGTAATGTACTATAGTATATTCATCATTTTTAACTCTACATATTATGTGTGCTCTTTATACAACATTATATCAGCTTAGGTACTTTAGCGAGGAAAATCCATCGTTCTTTGTAACTCTCCCACATGATGACAGAGACCTTCGTGAAATGGAATAATTTACTAATATAATGCTAATGTGTATTCAATTATCATTTTATCTTATTTCATGCCTGAAAAGTTTAATGGTATTGTATTATTTAAAAGTACCAATGTGTAAACAAATTTGTTAATTTCCAGAAACTACCTGATAACTTCGTTAATAGTGTTCGAGAATCTATTTCAAGTAAAGTAATTCTTGTACTTGCTAATGGACATGAAACATATGTGAATTTCAAGAAGTAGGAACAGTCTCTCTATCATATGAAAGAGTTCAATATTGATTGTCGAGGTTTGTTCGGTTCCATTGTGTATTTACTCTTATAAGGGCAACGAGAAATTTTTTGTGAATTGTTTAAGGGATGACCTCTGCGAGGTTATATACTTCAAGAATAGGACAATTCCACGCGGCACTTTCTATGATCAAGGTACTATACACAAACTTAATAAAAAAATCTTGTTGGACTACTATGAGAAAAATAAAGTTTCTTTAGAATGATATGTTTTTTCAGATTTAATGACTGGTATATGATGGAAGTTCCTGGTGTTTCTTAACAATCCTGCATTTCAAATTGGAGAAATTGTAAAAAACCTATTTTCTGTCAAACTGAGTTATTTTATGTTTCCGAAATTTAGTTAAAAAAGTAGATTACAGTGTTATCGGCCATATCCATTTATACCGAGGCTAATTCTGTGCACTTTAGTAATTTATCCATTTATTAGTAAAATGTTAAAGCTGGTACTTAATTCATCTTTCATAGCCGATTCCTACACATTTCTGGAGAGCATTTGGGAAGCTGCTACCACCTAAAGTCCAGTTCTACATGAGAAATGGAAGTCGATATGAAGGAACGTGTTCCAAAACTGAGAAAAAATGTATGGCCTTGAAGATCTTGTGCGAGAATATGGTTTGAGCGAGACTGAGAAAGTTTTGTTTACCTACTTTGGTGAAGGAAACTTTTTTGTTATGATATTTGACAATTCAAATGTGGAAGCAATGTTGCATGACGAAGATTCCGCAAGTTCAGGTTATATGTACTTTAAAAAGCATGTAATTATTTTTAAGCTTACATATTCGGTTAATTTTTTTTAAACTTTTTGTTATTGTATACAGAGTCAGAGATGGAGATTGCTCCGGAACCTGTTCAACTTCCTGTTAACCTGGAAGTTGATGTTCATAACAATGAGAATATGACTTTTACCCATGTTATGACAGCATCCAATGTGGACAACACATCTCATGGAGTGGTAAAAAAATATTTCAAAAAAAATTTATAACACAGCTGCCAAGTTTTTTTAATACTTTGACTTGTACTTATTTAATACATCTCTATTATAGTATATCTCGAGTTACATTAAACCACCAAATGGCAAATGGAAAGCTGGTGACATGGTAAATTTGAGAACTGCTGTCGGGAGTTGGTATGTCGGTGTTGTCAAATCACAGAAATTGTATAGGTTTTCAAGTGGCTGGAATCAGTTTGCTAGAGACAATCATATCTCATTACATGAAACAGTTGTCTTCGAATTGTTGGAAGAAGATCAGACAATAGTTTTTCTAGTGACTTTCCGATATAGGCCTTGAGATGTTTTTCCCACATAAGCCTATGGCGCCCCAAAATCCGGGGTCAGGAATCTCGGAGGCCACGCCATCTAAACCACTATAAACCACATACCTCACATCACAATATTTAAATACTCACACTTTACGACCCCACACTTATCACACACACACACTTACAGGTTATTGTCTTGGAAACGAACCATTCATTACTAGAAAAGATCAAACCACAAAGTGATAATTATTACAACCCAAAAGTAATTAAGTTTTACCGGGGAATAACCTTTAAGTAAGGCTAGTCCGTCGGCCAAATATACGTTTCTTATTTATTACCTTACATAAGTCATACTTATAAATAAGCCGAATTAAAAATAACTGAAAACCAATCCAGCTTATTTGGACTACCTGCAGTACAACACCAAACAATCTACGGAACAACTGGCCATTTCCTACCCATTTCCTGTCTGTGGTTCTCATGGTAGGCATCTTGATTCACTGTTGTTTTGTGTCAATTTAAGAAAACAAGTGTGAGCTATAATGCCCAACATAATAATATACAGTATGAAAATGACTGTATGATAAACTTATGTAAAACATCATATATGATAATTACGTTTTATTCGAAAATAGTTTCCCTTGGTGATACACACCTTTTACGAAAACAATCCTTTGGTGGATTTTATTAACCTGCGAATACCTTAATAGTAAACCCAGCACCTAGGCTTGGGTTACGATATTGCATCACAATTCCAATTAAAAGAATAGGACACTCGTTGGAGCCACCGCATACGATGATCAGTTGTAATACGATATTATTAACCTTTTTTACTAGTAGAAGGATGACACCTTCGTATCCCGGTTATCACCCTGGCCGCATTCGGGCTACGTGTCCCATTTTGGGTATACACATACTTCACAAGTTCCTGAGTACACCGAGTACCTTCACCTGCGGTACCTTTGGTAGTCCATCTAGCACACATAGTACCAGAGTCTACCCCTCCCTTGTCCTTTTAAAAGAATTCTATCATATCTCGAGAACTCGAACCACATCGAAGTTTCCCAAGCATTTTGCTTATTGATTAGAAACAACTTATCTCATTAGGGTATATATATATACGTACTTCCGAAATTTTCGGGGGAAGTACTAAGGATGTGAGTTGACCGTTGTCAACAAATTATTAAATAAGGGGGAAAGTTTCTCCTTGAAACTATATTCAAAATATTAAAATAAGTCGAGATAATATTTTCCGACGATCTGAAATTATTCGAATGATTCCCAAATATCCGAGAGTATTTTAAATCAGGTTCTATGAATTTTTAAATCATAAATAAACCCTTTTTATAAATAACAAATAATTAAATGATAATTGATAAATAATTAAACCTCGAAGGAGTTTACTTTTTAAATGAAAATAATATTCCTCAACTAATTAATGTTTAATAATTTAATGAACTTTTAATATTTACTCGAGTCCGAAGGAAATATTTACTGGAGAATACTTCTCCATAATAAATGAATAGTAGATAAATATTTCTTGTCCAAATGGTAAAGTATACTTGAGGGAATACGATCTTTGAAAATCGTTTTAATGAAAGTTCGAGGTGTTTAATATTTTTTAAGTGGACGTTGGATCCCTTCAAAATGTACTACTACGGACTTGTAATCGTCCTATAATATCACCAGAATGATTCCCGGGTTTTTATCTTGAAATCCCGACCGACTCTCGGTCTTATTATAATACGTCATGCTTATAGCGGAATAAAACATTTTACGATATATACTTATCGTACAACATTGCTACATTATGCGAAAATTCAATAACTACGTATCATGGCAAGCATGGTATTTATGCAATGATAATAAATAATCTTTTCACAACACAACAGTAAATGAAGTTGGGTTTGAAAACTTGCCTGGGTATCTCGAGGTGGAGGATGCTCTAGGTTCCGCTCGGAAATCTATGAACATAACACAATTCATTTTGTTAGGTTCCGTTCTAATTTACGGCGACTCGCACTCATGCGCTACTTATTACGCATCATCTTAACTTATATTACCCTTATTATTCCTTTAAGTCCTTATTCACATTATGGTCGCTTCCTTTTTCAAAGTACCTTAAGTCCATTTTCATTTTCGCCGTCAGCTCCGCTTATGGATTCTACGGTTTTTAATCGCGCGGTCTCGGCTTCGATATTTTTATAAAATTGAAAAATTATTATTTCCACTTGAAATTTTTTATGGCAATTAGGAAACTCAATATAATACTCTCTTTAAAATTTTCATGATTTATGAACATTCTTAAGTCGATTCTTTATATTTTCAAAGTTCGTAATTTGTAGCAGTTTTTGTAGCGTAAATCACTTTTAGTAAAACGGCCATAACTTTTGATCCGTAAATCGGAATCAAGCGATTCAAGTGCCTAAACGATCCTTATAAAATTTTCTATCATAATCAAGGGTTAATTTTCAATAAACTACAGTATACTCGGGACTTTCTGCAGAAACTTAAAGTTAGGTTTTGTTCGTTTTAGTGAGATTACGTTTACGATTAGAGTTTCGTTTACGCCTTAGATCTTTATACTACCACCAACAATAAACATATCATTATCAACTCAATAACTCCTCTCAAGAACATCATGTTCTTGAGGCAACAATAATCAACCTTTTATATACTTAGCTAAAAATCAAGATTTTAATAATACCACTACTAAAACTAGGTTTACAACTACATACTAAAAGGATCTTGAACTTAAATCTTAAATAAAGTTGGGTCAAAGATTTTTACCTTTCTTGAGAGCTTGGGATGTATTATTGATGATGATTAAGTCTTGGGAGTGCTTAGTACGGTTTTTGGAACCTAAAACAACCATTAAAATCAAGAAATCATAGAAGAGTTACTATTCATCCTATTCATTCTCAACTTTCTTGATTTTATTTCACCTATCAAATCTTGATAAAAAGAGCTCAAAGATTTATTTTACCTTAGTTTAGTTGTTAGGAAGCTTGATAATTAATGGGAGGATTTATCCATGGCTAGAGCTTGAGGTTTTGATTTTGATTTCCTTGGTCTTTGATAAAGGGCCGAATGGAGAGAAGTGGGAGAGAAAGATAGAGTTTTTTGTGATGCTTCTTGGTTGCTTCTTGGAATTATGCAAGTGATAGCTTGTGATATCTTATATTGATTTTTATTCTCTAGTTATATCCTAGTATTTGATTTATGTTGCCAATCTTGGAGACAAATCTAGCTAGCTTGTGGTAGATTACAAGCCAAGCCACTTGCTTAGCCCCTTTAGCTCACTATTTGCTTAGCCTTGGTTGATCATCCTATCTCTAGCTCACTATTTGGTAAAGTAACCATGGTTAATTTCTTACCATGGTTAGTTAGTGCGTTACATTTATTTAATCGTTTATGCGTTCGCTCGTTTGCTTAAACATTTTCGTAATACTTCCTCGTTAATGATTCGCGACGTAATTCCTTTCGTATTTATTCCTTATATTTTGAATTATCATACTTGGATATAAATCCGTAGGGTTTTAAATTCGTAATTATATTGTGATTCCAGTAATCCTCGATGATTCGTATATATGGTCATTTTTCAAAGTTCGTTTTCTTCGAAAACTAATAGCGTTTACATACACTCATTTAGTACGTAATATCATGTCCGAAACTCATTTTCTCATGCACTACATAGTGTGGGCTAAAATGTTTTTTTTGTCCATCAGGGTTACTATTCATTAAACGTTTTACAAGGTCTCAAAAATTTGAGTTATTACAAGCCGCTTTAAGACTATGTTTTTTCGGTTCTGTTAATGTGTCAGACAATTGCTTTTCCTTCTCATCATATTTTTATAATATGTTACGTTACTATGGTTGTGTAATTACTTTATCGTAACGGGCACACTTTGTTGGAATTTAATTACTGGCATTAACTTGGATTATTTTATCTTTGTTGTTATATTTTTGTAGAGTAGTTAGAAATTCTATTGTTGTAGTTTCTCTTTCTTTTTATATTATATAAATTTAAAATTATGAGTAAATTTTGACACCTAAAATGGAATATATGTATTTTGATGATTATTTTATCGTATGTTTACAATTTCTGATTAACTACCAAAAAATATAAAGTCATAAGCTATATGTAAAATGTAAAAATAATATAACATGTTTATCGTATTGATCTTAAAGTATGGACATCATAGAGTTAAAGATATATGTCGTTCTCGCTTTTTTTTTACACTAATTTTTCTATGATTGACGAGATTACCATAATACTACTATTTTACACAAACATTATATAAGTATACATGTAGAAGGAACAGTAAAAGCAAGATCAATAGATTGTGTGAATATATGACCAAACTTTTGAACTCTTACATAATAATGGTAAGAGAAACTACTATTTTACACAAACACTATATAAGTATATAACAAATTCTTAGCTTTTGTACACTTCTTTATCTGTGATATACGGAGATTAGAAAAATATGACTAATTAGACAAAAACTATATAAGTATAAATATTCGTATAAAATGGAGCAATAAAAGCAAGTTTAATAGATTGTGTGGATTATTGACCACATATTGGAATTATTCAGTTACAGCTAATAATATTCAACAGAGAAACATATATACTTCCACTATTAATTAGTTAATCAATACGTGGCAGATCCTCTTATGAAAAGAAGAGGTCTGGGATGTTATAACTTAGAGCGATTTATTTGTTGGCAAAGACAATTATTGTTGATCTTACTCTATTACGTTAAATATGCAGTGTAAAACAAATACCAAATAAATGGATTATTAAATCTTGAAATCTTAAAGAAAAACTTCCATTACTCAAAGAATCCGTAACAAATTACGAAATTATGACAATATTAAAAAGAAATAAGTTTGAAAAGTAAATCAAAGCAATCTTCTTAATGGGAAAGCGAATAGAACTTATTACAAACTGAAGATTGTTCCTTCTAATCGAAACAAATGCTGCAATGTTGACAAATCCGACGAAGAATTCATCATCCTCTTTCACTTTTCCTGTTTAAAAAAAATTGTAGCATCTTTTAGAAAATTCCATTATCAACTATGAAGAATAAATCCTTATAAAAAATAGGCATCATACCATTTTTATTTTCTTCGAAGTGGAGTGAACAGAGCTGGGAGTTTCAGAATGATTTGATAGATCAACCATATTCTGAGTAGAAGAAGAAATAATTTAGGACAACGAATACCTTAAACAATTAATTAACAACATTAATATGTCTTTTGTTTACCTCAGAAGAACTTGATACAACAAAGCCATCCATTGTAGCATCATACGGAGAAGAGATTGAATAATCTTTATCAAAACAGTCAATGACCTTATAGATTTGGCTTTCCAACTTCACATTGTTGTCAGTTGAATAGGGCTGGGAATTTCAGAATGATTTGATAGATCAACCATATTCGGAGTAGAAGAAGATATAATTTAGGATAATGAATACCTTAAACAGTTAATTAACAACATTAATATGTCTTCTGTTTACCTCAGAAGAACTTGATACAGCAAAATCAGCCATTGTAGCATCAGAAGGCGAAGAGATTGAATAATCTTTATCAAAACAGTCAATGACCTTATAGATTTGGCTTTCCAACTTCACATTGTCGTCAGTTATCTGAATGACAAATGTAACTTCCTTTCCAGCAATATCTCTGATTTTCTTGGGATAGCCATCTTCAGTCTACATATTAATTTTATTTTAAGCATTCATAAACTACATTGAAACTGGAAAAAGGTTTTAGGACTGTTAGTTTACTTAAAAAGTCATTATGTTTACCTTAGGATTGTCCAGTATCATCTTGGTTGCAATTTGGCCAACCATACGCTTCACAGGCTTGTCCATTAGTACAAAGTTAAAAGCCTCGTTGGAATCACCAGCAAGAACAACAATCTTGTATCTGATTGGTTAGACGCAGAGAACAAATATTAAACTCATCATTAAAATAAATAACCTATGCATAATTATTTATTGTACTATACCTCTTCACAGGCACCGACATAATATAACTACATTTCGAATATTTGTACCTTCCTTCATACTTATACACATCTTCCTCACATTTTATGCAGCTCAAATACCACCAGTTTTCGGATTCTTCTACAGCGGATATTTTGACGGAGAATATAAAGGTTTTCTGCGTAATTCTCAGCATATCACTTACTTTAGTAATTATAGATTCTAACTTAGAAAAAAAGTAAAGTAAAACTGAAAACAAAATTTTATCACCTCCAATCATCAGAATTAGTCTTCTGGCTGAGCTGTCGCACTGTTATAGTTTCAATAACATGCACTGGTGAATTTGGAATCAAAGAACCTTGTGTGTTGGGAACTGGTTTGTAACCTTCTTCATGTAGCCTTAGATCATTGAGATCATGTTAACTTATTAGTAAAGAACATTTGATAAAAATTGGTAAATGTTTTAGTGTAATGTAAGCGGATAGATAGTCACAAATACATACCTGATCTTCATTTCATTCACATAATCATTTTCTAAATTGAGGTAGATCTTTGACGAAGGAAGTGTACTAATTTGGACTGAACTTGTAGAATTTTCTGATTAAAGGTTATACAGTCATTGTGTTAGTCCCTAACAATGCAGTAAGAATTACATAAGGGGGGTTGAATGTAATTCTAGTAAACTTTTTCTGAACTATAAAATGTTCTAACTCAAACTATATATATATATATATAAGTGTTTTGATTTGTAAGGTGCGGAATCACAAGTTAAATAAATCAGAAACATAAAGTAATAAAAACACAAGTCTTTAAAACTTTCTAGTGGATTTGAAAGTATCCACCAGATATATATATATATATATATATATATATATATATATATCGAATTAAGAACTATGTGAAGAATAAATTGTCTCACAGCTGCTTTACAAGTGAACAAACAAACTACAGAGAAATTCTTAACAATTATAGCTTTTTCTATTTCTCTTCTAAAAGTGTTTGCTTAGTTGTTTGTTCTACTAGCTACACTTGGTTTATTTATCACCAAGTTTACATGGTAATAAGACAGGATAATAAAACAAAACTATCAAGTCAAACTCCATGCTGCTTCACTACTCTATTCCAGCATCTTTGAAAATCTTCTTATCTTGCATGGAAATGGTAATGCTCCTTTGTTCTTCATTTCCTCTTAAACAGGCTTCCACATTCCTTTTGCAAACACCCAACGCATGTGACTGTGTTGTCACTTTCAATAGATGTTTGAATTGATCATCCGTCAGTTACATGCTTGTCATCCGTTGGGTTGCCTTGTTGATCATTCGTCGGGTAGCTTTGTTGATCGGGTAGCTATTTGACACTTGACATCATTTCACTTATACAGAATTACAAGACATCTTATATTTACAATTAATCAACCTATTCTGTATATCTAATTAAAGTCAACATGACTTATATGCTACTACAGAATCTATACAAAGATGTTTGTAGAAATATGCTACATGACTTATTGTTTCATAAGCTACTCACTCGATGGATATCAATTAGTCATCCGTCGAGACTATATTGAATCATCCGTCGGGACTATAATTGATCATCCGTCGGGTGCTACATTATTCACTAGGTTAAATCTACTAAGGCATTTTGTTAATGTAATCATCAAGTTCATAACATGTTCCCTACAATCTCCCCCAATTTATGCCTACTAGAATTGTAGTCATAAATTAAGAGAAACTTGATGATAACAAAACACCCTAAAAATAAAAATTTAAAAGGTAGTAGATAAAACTAAAAAGTGCTGCAATATTCACTGAAGAATTTACAAGACAAAGTGTACAAAGATTTGCTCACCGTCGTTTTCAAGGTGCTCCTCTAGTCTGAGCAGATTGATCTATTTCCTTGATGGTCTGGATTTCTTTCCAAGCTTCCTATTGTTTTCTTTTATCTAATTTTGGAGCTGTCTGTGGAATTCAAGTTCATCAGCTTCTAACAGATCTAGCTTTTCTTGAATTTCCAGTAGAGTCTCATTGCTAGAGATGCTCAGCTGGTCCTCTAGTCTGAAGAATCTTCTAACTCCCTTATCATCTATGAATTCCATCAGCCAGTAGGGCCTTAGATGCACTCTACTTCCTGTGTAAGGAATAGTTAAAGTCTTTGGGAGTGCATCTTTGGCTCTAATAATCCTCAGTTCCTCAATCTTCTTTAGAACTAGTCTTCTAGCTGTCACATTGAATCCAAAGTTCTTCTTGAAAGATGAATAGACTTTTATTAGTACAGATTGGCTCTCTTGAAGAATCCTGTGAAGTGGCCATGTCATCTCTTTTCCTGCCTTGTACTTGAATACTAGCCTTTCAGGTAGATTCCTGTAAGCATCAATCCCTCTAACTTCTTCCAGTTCATCTAGATAGAGGTTTAGATCAGAGAATTCCTTGATGTCACAGATGTACATGATATCTCTCTTATTGACTTTGGTTTGAGCTTTGGTTAGGGAATTGGATCTGAGAGTTGAGGGCTTCACTTTTGTAACACCCCCAAATCCGGGGTCAGGGATCCGGGTTGTCACGAGTTCCATTTCCCTTAATAACACCCAATCTTATTAAACGATCAACTACTCTGTACTATGACCCCACAATATACACACACACACCACAAGTTATAGTCTCAGAGATGAATACTCAAAAATAACACAAGTCCGTATATTCCACAATTATAAACCGTTACACCTTAAAAGGGTTCCGAATAAATTTACATATTCCTTGTCATTATTACAAATCATATTATACATAAGTCTGGTTCATTAATAGTTGAAAACCTAGCCTATTGGTAGCTCCTACCTCAGCTACGGCGGCATCAACGCTTCCAGAAGACTGCGGGATGTTTTCTAACCGCTTACGAATCGGGAGCTTGGTCCTGTTCATCTTTTCTATCTGTTGTTATGTGATGAAAGAAGAAAGCAAGGGTGAACAGCAAGCACCAAAATAATATGTATAATGATTAACAATATATGAGCCTTCTCATAGTACTCATGAAAGTCTTGGTCAAAAGAAATGAACCAAGTTAGATATCTTAATGCGATGAAGTCGCAAAATATTCAGTATATATACGTATATACTTTTGAAAATATTGGAAGTCCTCTGCCATGCATAATATACACAGAGTTCCAGTGTATAACTGTATCAAAATATCGTTGCAAGGTGATCTCATATATCTAACCTTGTCTCAACGTTTTTCTGAAAATCTTTGTCATACATAAGATAATCATTTACTAGATATAAGTTTAAAAGATGAAGTTACAAGATACTCCAATATACTTATATCTTTTCCGAATACTACTTGAACTACCACCGTTCAAGTTATAATTAGTTTCAAAAGTTTATCACATAGATGAGACTACAAGACAAGATTTGAATAGATTCAATCTTTGAAATATCATTATAAATAATGAAGTTACGAGATACTTCATTAAGTCCCGATATATATATACACCTATATATATACATTTCATACACTCCTTGAAAACCTCTGTTATGAAAATTATAAACAGAGTTGCAATATCCAATAAATTTGAAAAGGAGAAAACCTTGGCATAAACCTGATATCTTGTTGATCAGGCAAAGATACCAATAAGTAACCTTTTCTACTAGTAGATGGATGAATCCCCCACCGGTCATCACCCTGGCCACATAAGGACCTTGTGCTGGACCGCCACCCGGCCTCTTACGCATTGATGGACTGCCACCCAGCCACTTACACTTTGATAGACCGTACCCCGGCCTGTCGCTTATGCCGACTTAATTAGATGGACTTACTTCCCGAACGTTGGGCAAGTAATCAAATTGTTTTCTCAAAACAGCAACCACGTTGCGAATGTAAAATACACCACAGAGCCGGATCCCCCAGGTTTTGAGCGAGTATTTAAATCCCCTTTGAAAGGAAGATCTTAAATATAAAAATGAGTTTTGGGGTCCACTCTAACTTTAAAAATCATTTTGAAGACTCGAAAACATTTTTAAAAATGTTTGGAGTACTGCTGATTTATTAAAATAAATCAGTCCCGATATATTAGAAATATCTGAATATTATTATTTAAATAATATTCTCATAAAGATAATCCTTATAAAAATATTCGAAGTAGAAGTTTTAAAACTCATACTTGAAATGGATATTAAATAACCAAAGATATACTTATGCAAAAGTACTATCTTTATTTGAATAATCGAAAATAAGTTTGATTATCGAAACTTTATTCTTTAATAAAATAAAGAATATTATTAAATAATAAGCGGAGTCATAATACCTCGAATGAATATTATAAATAATATTCATTAAATAAAATAAAGTGAGTCATACATCCTCAAATGAATATTCAAATAATATTCATTAAATAAAATAATGTTATCGAATAAACCTTATTCGATCAATAGTTTTGAAAACTACATCCATATATATAAATATATATATATATAATATACTCGGGAACATCGACTCCCGGTTTAGAAATATGTTCACCTTTGGGTCCCCTATATTAAGGGTATATACGCAACTACTGCTTATCTCTAGCATAGGTATTATGCAACTAGTAAGCATTTGAACCAACAGATATATAAATCAAGAATACGAAACAGGCATGCATATATACCATATCACATGCTCCAATATATCGCAAGAATTTGCTAATAACAAATATGCATTTATCACAAGATCATGCATATACACATATACATCACAACAACAGTTTATACGGGTAGAAAACTTGCCTGAGTGCTCCCGGATAGACTTAAGCTTAGAGTGGGTCCGATAACCTATGAACAACAACATAAGTCGGAATTAAACCCCGGTCGCTTAAGAAACTAGACTTTAACCATTTAGAGTCCTAACGTTCGCTTTCGCGCTTAACGATTCACTTAAGTCGCTCGAGTACTCTCGGCTCCACCATTTTTAATAAATTAACCATTAAGGGTTTTAAGGCGATTCTTTCGCGAGTACCTTACCAACTTCCTGATCCACTTAACATAATTGTTTCATACCCCAATTTGTCCTTTAAGGTCTTTAACCTATGTTTTAAAGTAAGGCGAGGGGTAATGGTTCGGTCGCGAAACGTTACTTAAAACGGTCGTTTCTCCTAAACCGTACATCGGATTCAAGCGTACCATATATCAAAACGAAGCTCGTAACATGAACTATCTAAACATGGCAATGGTAAAAATCTAACAGTGAGTTCAAGGGTTCTGATGTTAAGAACAAAAACAGTCTACGGTAAATCGGGCATTACGACGGCTATGTTTACGCGATTTCCCAAAATTTTACCAAACCAATTCAACACCAAACTATCACCAATCAATCCCAATACAACCATATGACAATATCACTCATCAACCACTTTAAACCATTTAAACCAAGCCTAAATCATACCATGAATCATCAAGAACAACTAGTGTTACTCTTTTACTCCAAAATCAACAAAAGCACTTAACAACTAAGATCTCAACATGACAAAACAACTACTACACTTAATCTCTCATTCCATCAGCATAATCATTTATACCAAACAACTAAATGCTAAGATAATGAAGAGTTATACCTTCCTTGAAGCTTTTAATCCATAAAAGATCCTTGGAATGCCCATGGAAGCCTTAATCTAACCTCCTACAAGCTTGATCTTTCAAAGAAATCAATAACACAAAAATTAATTTCAAGAAAGTACTATTCACCATCTTCTTGAATGATTTATAGGAAATGCTAGGAAAGGATTTTGAAGCTAAGATTCCTAGGAAGTATGTAACTTAACTAGGAGAAGCTAGGATAATTACCTTGTAAATTAGCAAGTGGAGGAGCTTGGACTTCCCTTTTTCTAAGAAAGAAGCCGAGAGCTTCATGAAGAAAAAGAAAGGAAATGATTTTTTTTGCTTGCTTGGTGTGTTTGTGATTTGTTTTGCTTGCCTTGGTTGTTTTTGTTTAGATTTTGGTTAATTACTTTATTAACCTTTAACTTTGTGTGGTTATCATTCATCCACACCTCCTTCCCCCCTATGTCATGCTTATGTCACCTTGTGATGTCATCATCCCTTACTTGCCCTCTTCTTATTGGTTGGATGACCTCATCATCCCTAACCTCCTTGATTAACTCCTAATTGTTTCCCTAATGACCGCTGATCTGTTATACGGTTTGCTTAACTTCCGTTCTCGTTGCTTGTTTGAGGGATCATACCCGAGATCATATTAGTTGGGTTTCCTTAACCTTTCTCAATACATTATAATCCTTTTATGATCCTCTCTTATAATCCTTTAATTTAAATCATTTTTATCCTGTTACCTTATACTCAATTCTTTCCGTATCTAGTGGATTTCCGGGAAAAATCAAAGTGTTCGGAATTGGATTCTGACGATCTTTACATACACTTATATACCATATAGAGTACTAATAAAATCTCAGAATATCAATAACAGAACCCCTACATAGTGTGGCATGAAAAGTTTTCTCATTCAGCATAATCTGCAAAATCACTATTCATAAGGGTTTCAAAAATTTCCAAAAATTGGGGTTATTACAGTCTTCCCTCCTTAAAAGGATTCCGTCCCGGATTCAGATAGAAAATGAATAGGGATACTTTCTTAACATTGTACTTTCTAACTCTCGAGTAAATTTTCCCACATTGTGGTTCTTCCATCAAACTCTGAATAGTTTGATAACCCTTCTCCTAAGTACTTGTTCCTTTTTATTCTATAACCCTTCCTGGTTGCTCCATATAGGTTACGTCGGGTTGCATGTCTATGCGCTCATATGCCCCTATTTATCTGGTATCCGAATTACACTTCCTTAACATTGATACGTGAAACACGTTAAGAACTTGCCACATGTTCGGGGGTAGGGCTAGCTCATATGCTAGCTTCCCAATACGTCTTAATATATCCAAGGGTCCAACAAATTGTAGACTTAGCTTTTCTTTCTTTCCGAATCTCATCAATCCCTTCCAAGGGTTTCCAAGGGGATACCTTTAAAAACACTAGGTCCCCTACTTCCTATTATTTGTCCTTTCGTGTCAAATCAACATACTTCTTATGTCCATCTTGGGCTACTACCAGCCATCCTCTGATTAGATCTATTATATCCTTGGTCCTTTGGACTACTGCGGGTCCGAGCATCTTGCGCTCTACAACTTCATCCTAACATAAGGGAGATCAAAATTGTCTTCCCTCAAGGATCTCATAAGGCGACATCTCGATAATGACATATGATCTATTGTCATAAGAAAACTCAATCCGTGTTAAGTGATCATTCCAATTTCTTTCAAGTCTATTGTACAGACTCTCATTATAGCTTTTAGCATTAGAGCTTTTGCTTCTCAATACCCATTCTTTTCCAGTTCGTAATCGCTACTACCTTCCGTTCCTAATATTATACTGGTTATACTTTTGCTCGTTAGCGTTCTATAACCTTTTAATAATCACGTCAACCTTGATATCACGAATGTGTTTCCATTCTGAATACTACCACAACTTTATTACTCCTTTTTCAGCTGTTTCTATTTCCCAAAGTTTGATCAATCATATAGAAGTAAAGGAATTTGTTGAGAGATCACTATGATCATGAACACTTGTTATATTGCATAATTAGTACAGAAGGTGGCCAGCCTTTAGTACTTGACAAGCAATTAAACAATAGCTGATATCCTACTCGGCTTCTATCACACAGATAGATAGTCATTCGACAATACCTCCCCTTCTGGAAGGGTTGTTCTTCTCAGTTTATATGAAATGAAAAGAAGAGAAAAGAACGAATTGAAGAGAATTGTATATATGAAAAAAATATACTGCCACAAAATATCTGGCTTGGAACCTACCTCTGAACTATAGAGGTTTGTCATAGTAGAACAGCACATATATATAAATTTATATCAACATCAAGTATTATAGCATCGTATTTCACATGCCTAAATATTTTCGCTATTCCGTCCATCATTCTATGGACCCATGCTCTTCTTCGAGCTTATACACAATCACCTTTGAAACTCCCTCGATATCGAAAATCGAATCTGGGATCTCATTCTAGACATCATCGTTACTAGAATTCTATGCTTGCATCACAACCTTCCTCGTATAGTAATACGACTCTCTTTTCATTAGAGGGAATAAATATTCAATAGGTTGATACTCTACTTAATTAGTCTATCAATGATAACTTATACACTACCACGACCCGATTAGTGGTACTCAATCTCAACATCCATTCCAATACAACTCTCATGGTTGTAATCAGCTCATTACTCGCAGAATCATTGCTGCATTACTATGGTCCACCACTGACCTACTGTCGTCATTCACTTTCCATAAAATCTTAATATCTAACCATACGGAGTCCATACATGTCGTATAGAATACTTCTAAGGAGTTAACATAACCACCAATCATAATTCATGAAGAACACTCCAAACTCTGACATACTTTCATGACATGAAGTAGATAAAATTGCAGAAGAGTTTCAATCAAAGCAACGATAGCAGGTTAATACCATTCTTAATTATATGCCTTCGATAGAAGACTTAACTCAAAGGTTCGTTTAGTCCTCTTGAAACATGGTCCAGGCTCATTCTCAAGATAGTACCTTCTAAGATAGATAGCCCGCTCATGGCGATTACACAAATTAAACCTTTACCAAACTACTATTACGGTTGGGTATTGCACAGTCATCAGAAGGAATGTCAATCTTTCAAACCATAATACAACCTTTACGGCTTCAACCATTAGCACTGTATTCCTCTGGCACGAGCGCCTGTAATTATCCTTTTACACTTAAAGTGTCGGCCACCTCTTTGGCCTTTCTTGATAGTAATATTTCCTTACAATCAATGTCATATATCCCTGATAAGGGTGTCTTATTCAATCATTCCCACCTCGATAGTATATGCCTAATTTCACAATAACATCTGTATTCAAAATGAGGTCAATCAATATGGCCTCCAAAAGATAACAACGGTTATCCGCTTTTCTTGCCTAATTTGTAACGATAACAAGGATGTTCTGGAAGATATTGGTCGTGTTCAACGTGAACCTCTTCTTAATAATTCCTTATTTACTTTTGTTGTTTATCTCAACAGTCACCTCAATGTTGGGATATCTTTCATACCTGGCGTCTCCCTTTCTGGGTATCGAGCCACCGGTCTTACACTTCACATTCTTGAAGGTCACTTCCTTCATCCAATTTTCCTAATTTCTTACTTCCTTGTCTCCTCAGTCTATCCGCGTCTCATTATTTATCCTTCGAATTATCTCAAGGTTTCCTCGAATCCTCCCAACTTACAGGGGATAAAATATATGTATCTCTTATGCCTTCAACCATCAATTTTAACTCATGGTAAATCACCCTCATCCTGACGAATGCATACTTTTCTATTTCTATTGCTACGAGTCTTTAGGGTTTCCTCATACCCAACTCCCTTATCATACCTCAAACTCTATTGCCTTTATATTCCTTTCCACTTCAGTTTCTTTTTATTTTCCTTTCTCTTATCATTATTTCATGAACCAACACAACATAAGCATTGATTTCAAACATCCCGTCATTCTGGATTCGTGTCCTCAGAACGAATCTTGATAACTTTTACAACTTAGATTCATAATTCATCATACTCGTCTGTCTTTGTTCTGGCTCTAAAGCTTTTACACTATCTCAATAACCTTGGGAAGTACTTTTCTGAAAACAATTGACTGAACTTAAATCAGTTTATTATAATCTCTTGCTCTGTGCCTTCCTTGGCCTTTCACCAGCGGGTGGCCTCTCTCTTAGGAGGGTAAGTGACAAAACTGTCTTTTGTGATTCGTCAATCATTTAGACTTTCAAATGATTCCTATATTTCATTTAGCCAGGCTCTTGCCTTGACTGGGTCAACCTGTTCCTTGGAACTCTGAGAGCTTAGCGATTTAAAGGTCATGAAAGAATTTCCTACCGCATTGTTTCCTCAAGGTGGTGGTTGGGGATAATAGTCTAAGTTCTTTTTAGACAGGTCCATGAATTACCGTATAGGAGTACCGTCTCAGGTCTCCTTTCCTTACTCGACTTTCTTTTTCCTTAGTATGAAATGTTTCATCCTTCTCCCATACTTGGGGTTATCTTATACGTTAAAATCCTCATTTTCCACTTCATTATGTTATGGGTTCCTTCTATCTTGATGGCATCCTCCCTGACTATCACATTCAGGGTTTGCCCTAAATCTTATTCCTTGAACTATGACTTTCATCTAAGATCTCATCTTTAAGCTCTTGAACATTTGGAACCCAAATTCTATAGGAATACCTCATTATTCCCTTATCATCTTTCTCGGTATTAATCTCATATCTATTTGTTGGCTCTCTGCCTTCATTCATCACTTTTTCTGGCACAATATGTTCTTTTCCAATAATTCGGTCTGTATTGCAATCTCAAACAGCTTTTCGGTACCGGCTCCGGTTACCTTCACTTCTATTTCCATTTTCTCAAAATCTCTTATAAACTCTCCCAAAGACATTATTATCTTGAGTCTCTCATTTTTACTAAGGGCATCAGCCACCACATGGGCTTTCCCCGAATGATAAAGAATCTCCCAATCATAATTCTTGATTAGCTCTAACCGCCTCCTCTGGCATATGTTGAGCTCTTTCTGCGTGAAAATGCACTAGAGCACTTATGGCTTGTGTAAATCTCGCACTTCTCTCCATACAAGTAGTGCCTCCAATATTTAGGGCAAAACTATTGCCACGAGCCCAAGCTCATGGGTGGGGATATCGAATTTTATATTCCCTTAATTGTCTTGACGCGTACGCGATTACCTTGTTGTGCTGTATAAGAAGAACCCTAATTCCTTATGCGAAGCGTCACTACAAATCACAAAATCTCCTTTTCCATCCGGCAACGCCAACATAGGAGCCGTCACCAACCTTTGCTTCAGTTCCTGAAAGCTGTTCTCATATTTCTCTGTCCATTCGAACTTCTCAGTCTTATGAGTAAGCCGCGTTAAAGGGGCTACTATCTTTACAAACTTGAACGAACCTCCGGTAGTGACTGGCCAATCCTACCTCTGGTAGTTTCCCTAACCATGGTCATTAATTCCTCAATGGTCCTTTATTCATTCTTGTTAGGATCCTCCACGAGATCCTTCTCAGCGATAATCCCTTCTAGGACAACATCCTCAACCGCTACATCCTCAATAGGAACATCATCCGGGCCTGTGTTAGGACGCTCTATCGGATCCACACTCTGATCTCCAATAACTAATAAAACATCATCGCGTTGTTGCTTCTCAACCTCAGGGTTCGGAGTCCCGCTACCATATACGGTAATGAACTACGCTCTTATCACGATATTTATAAGGGTTCCCATAAGGGTTTTAACTGTCAGTACTACGTTAGGTAGTCCGACTATGAACTTGGCAAGAGTTCTTATTATCTTAATGAACTTATTATCTTAACGTCACATCATCTCTGAGGTTTATAACGCTTGGCTCTGATACCACTTCTGTAACACCCCCAAATCCGGGGTCGGGGATCAGGGTTGTCACGAGTTCCATTTCCCTTAATAACACCCAATCTTATTAAATGATCAACTACTCTGTACTGTGACCCCACAATATACACACACACACCACAAGTTATAGTCTCAGAGATGAATACTCAAAAATAACACAAGTCCTTGTATTCCACAATTATAAACCGTTACACCTTAAAAGGGTTCCGAATAAATTTACATATTCCTTGCCATTATTACAATTCATATTATACATAAGTGTAGTTCATCAATAGTTGAAAACCTAGCCTATTGGTAGCTCCTACCTCAGCTACGGCGGCATCAACGCTTCCAGAAGACTGCGGAATGTTTTCTAACCGCTTGCGAATCGGGAGCTTGGTCCTAATCATCTTTTCTATCTGTTGTTGTGTGATGAAAGAAGAAAGCAAGGGTGAGCAACAAGCCCACCAAAATAATATGTATAATGATTAACAATATATGAGCCTTCTCATAGTACTCATGAAAGTCTTGATCAAAAGAAATGAACCAAGTTTGATATCTTAATGCGATGAAGTCGCAAAATATTCAGTATATATACGTATATACTTTTCAAAATATTGGAAGTCCTCTTCCATGCATAATACACACAGAGTTCCAGTTTATAACTGTATCAAAATATCGTTGCAAGGTGATCTCATATATCTAACCTTGTCTCAACATTTTTCTGAAAATCTTTGTCATGCATAAGATAATCATTTACTAGATATAAGTTTAAAAGATGAAGTTACAAGATACTCCAATATACTTATATCTTTTCCGAATACTACTTGAACTACCACCGTTCAAGTTATAATTAGTTTCAAAATTTCATCACATAGATGAGACTACAAGACAAGATTTGAATAGATTCAATCTTTGAAATATCATTATAAATAATGAAGTTACGAGATACTTCATTAAGTCCCGATATATATATACACCTATATATATACATTTCATACACTCCTTGAAAACCTCTGTTATGAAAATTATAAACAGAGTTGCAATATCCAATAAATTTGGAAAAGAGAAAACCTTGGCATAAACCTGATATCTTGCTGATCAGGCAAAGATACCAATAAGTAACCTTTTCTACTAGTAGATGGATGAATCCCCCACCGGTCATCACCCTGGCCACATAAGGACCTTGTGCTGGACCGCCACCCGGCCTCTTACGCGTTGATGGACTGCCACCCAGCCACTTACACTTTGATAGACTGTACCCCGGCCTGTCGCTTATGCCGACTCAATTAGATGGACTTACTTCCCGAACGTTGGGCAAGTAATCAAATTGTTTTCTCAAAACAGCAACCACGTTGCGAATGTAAAATACACCACAGAGCCGGATCCCCCAGGTTTTGAGCGAGTATTTAAATCCCCTTTGAAAGGAAGATCTTAAATATAAAAATGAGTTTTGGGTTCCACTCTAACTTTAATTATCATTTTGAAGACTCGAAATCATTTTTAAGAATGTTTGGAGTACTGCTGATTTATTAAAATAAATCAGTCCCGATATATTAGAAATATCTGAATATTATTATTTAAATAATATTCTCATAAAGATAATCCTTATAAAATTATTCGAAGTAGAAGTTTTAAAACTCATACTTGAAATGGATATTAAATAACCAAAGATATACTTATGCCAAAGTACTATCTTTATTTGAATAATCGAAAATAAGTTTGATTATCGAAACTTTATTCTTTAATAAAATAAAGAATATTATTAAATAATAAGCGGAGTCATAATACCTCGAATGAATATTATAAATAATATTCATTAAATAAAATAAAGTGAGTCATACATCCTCAAATGAATATTCAAATAATATTAATTAAATAAAATAAAGTTATCGAATAAACCTTATTCGATCAATAGTTTTGAAAACTACATCCATATATATATAAATATATATATAATATACTCGGGAACATCGACTCCCGGTTTAGAAATATGTTCACCTTTGGGTCCCCTATACTAAGGGTATACGCAACTACTGCTTATCTCTAGCATAGGTATTATGCAACTAATAAGCATTTGAACCAACAGATATATAAATCAAGAATACGAAACAGGCATGCATATATACCATATCACATGCTCCAATATATCGCAAGAATTTGCTAATAACAAATATGCATTTATCACAAGATCATGCATATACACATATACATCACAACAACAGTTTATACGGGTGGAAAACTTGCCTGAGTGCTCCCGGATAGACTTAAGCTTAGAGTGGGTTCGATAACCTATGAACAACAACATAAGTCGGAATTAAACCCCGGTCGCTTAAGAAACTAGACTTTAACCATTTAGAGTCCTAACGTTCGCTTTCGCGCTTAACGATTCACTTAAGTCGCTCAAGTACTCTCGGCTCCACCATTTTTAATAAATTAACCATTAAGGGTTTTAAGGCGATTCTTTCGCGAGTACCTTACCAACTGCCTAATCCACTTAACATAATTGTTTCATACCTCAATTAGTCCCTTAAGGTCTTTAACCTATGTTTCAAAGTAAGGCGAGGGGTAATGGTTCGGTCGCAAAACGTCGTTACTTAAAACGGTCGTTTCTCCTAAACCGTACATCGGATTCAAGCGTACCATATATCAAAACGAAGCTCGTAACATGAACTATCTAAACATGGCAATGGTAAAAACCTAACAGTGAGTTCAAGGGTTCTGATGTTAAGAACAAAAACAGTCTACGATAAATCGGGCATTACGACGGCTATGTTTACACGATTTCCCAAAATTTTACCAAACCAATTCAACACCAAACTATCACCAATCAATCCCAATACAACCATATGACAATATCACTCATCAACCACTTTAAACCATTTAAACCAAGCCTAAATCATACCATGAATCATCAAGAACAACTAGTGCTACTCTTTAACTCCAAAATCAACAAAAGCACTTAACAACTAAGATCTCAACATGACAAAACAACTACTACAATTAATCTCTCATTCCATCATCATAATCATTTATACCAAACAACTAAATGCTAAGATAATGAAGAGTTATACCTTCCTTGAAGCTTTTAATCCATGAAAGATCCTTGGAATGCCCATGGAAGCCTTAATCTAACCTCCTACAAGCTTGATCTTTCAAAGAAATCAAGAACACAAAAATTAATTTCAAGAAAGTACTATTCACCATCTTCTTGAATGATTTATAGGAAATGCTAGGAAAGGATTTTGAAGCTAAGATTCCTAGGAAGTATGTAACTTAACTAGGAGAAACTAGGATAATTACCTTGTAAATTAGCAAGTGGAGGAGCTTGGACTTCCCTTTTTCTAAGAAAGAAGCCGAGAGCTTCATGAAAAAAAATAAAGGAAATGAATTTTTTTGCTTGCTTGGTGTGTTTGTGATTTGTTTTGCTTGCCTTGGTTGTTTTTGTTTAGATTTTGGTTAATTACCTTATTAACCTTGAACTTTGTGTGGTTATCATTCATCCACACCTCCTTCCCCCCTATGTCATGCTTATGTCACCTTGTGATGTCATCATCTCTTACTTGCCCTCTTCTTATTGGTTGGATGACCTCATCATCCCTAACCTCCTTGATTAACTCCTAATTATTTGCCTAATGGCCGCTGATCTATTATACGGTTCGCTTAACTTCCGTTCCTGTTTCTCGTTTGAGGGATCATACCCGGGATCTTATTACTTGGGTTTCCTTAACCATTCTCAATACATTATAATCCTTTTATGATCCTCTCTTATAATCCTTTAATTTAAATCCTTTTTATCCTGTTAACTTATACTCAATTCTTTCCGTATCTAGTGGATTTCCGGGAAAAATCAAAGTGTTCGGAATTGGATTCTGACGATCTTTACATACACTTATATACCATATAGAGTACTAATAAAATCTCAGAATATCAATAACAGAACCCCTACATAGTGTGGCATGAAAAGTTTTCTCATTCAGCATAATCTGCAAAATCACTATTCATAAGGGTTTCAAAAATTTCGAAAAATTGGGGTTATTACAACTTTCTTGACTGCTCTGGTCTTTGTTTTCTTTGGTTTCATGAAATGAGGTATATTGAGTTCAGGAATTGGTAGACTATCCCAGCCTATTGGCTTATCCTTTGGAATGATAGGTTCACCATGGAAATTCTTGGATGGATCTATCTTGAATTCTTCATGTGCCACAGAGGGCATGGATGTTTGAGTTATTGTAGAAGTAGACTTTTTGGGAAACTGATCTTCCAATTCCTCTTCATCAAAGTTCACTTTTCTCTTGGAATGAAGTTTGTATCTAAACCTTCTTTTCTGATGTGATTCTTCTTGCATTTTCAGATCATTAGATCCAGTGGTTTTAGATGGTTGTTCAGGAATTTGTTGTGTGGGTTTCACAGCTTGTAACTTGGCCAATATAGCAACTTGCTCCTTCTTTTGTTTGATATTTTTAGAATCTAGAGTAGCTTGCTTCTTTGCTTGCTTCAATATTGCCTTTTCTTCCCTTTTTGCTTCAGCAAATTGAGGATGTCTAGCCACCACAGAAATTTCCTTACCATTTCTGAAAACCTTGGCAATTCTCCTTTTTAGAGCTGAATCTATAGGATCTTTGTAGAATGCTATAGATCTGGCCAACAGCTTCTTCTCATCAGGCTTTGGTGTCTCATACACTGTGTCCAAAGGGTTCTTGAGTGAAGATTTTGAGTAGTTCACCTTTGGCTTCATGATTAGATCTGCCTTTGGGGATTTGATGCAGGATGTATGGCCTCTCTCCAGATAGTTCATGCTTATATCACTCACAGAACTTTGCCTGACTTGAGAGTGATGAATGACTGATTTTTCTGGCTTCTTTGCTAGACCAAATTTCTTTTGAATATCCTCATCAATTTTCTCCCAGTTGATTGGACTAAACTGCTTCTTCTTAGTTGCTCTCAAAGTGGCTGCTGCTTCATTTATCAGATCAATGCTATCTTTAGCTGGTGGCTTTGTGAAAGCAATTGTGCCAACAATTGCATTACTTACTTGAATGTTAAGCACTTTTTGCTCCCCCTCACTCCTAGAACTCTCTTTCTCCCCTTTTTGTTATCAGCAAGTTGAGTAGAAGAGGAGGTTTGTGCTGCCACTAGCCTTTAAAGCAAGTCTGTTTGTTGTGCTTGCTGGAGATGAATTGCTGTTAGAGAGGCTTTCATAGCTGTCATCTTGTATCCAAGGCATTTATCTTTGTAGCAAGATCAGAATTCTTCCCGAGTTATCTCTTAATGTCAAGCATTGTAGCTTCTAGACACTACACCATAGATTGCCTACAGCAACACCCAAAAAATATTACAACAGGCCAAAATAATGTTACCATAGCCCGCCAAAAGACCTAAGGTAACATAAAATTTAAGTTGCTTTTTTTCGAGTTACCTTTGACCCCAAAGGTAACATTTCCTTTGCCCTAGTGCAACAGGGACTTTTGTGTTACAATAGACATCAAAGGTGACATCAATGAATGTGTATAGTATCACACTATATATGTTACCTTTGCACTTTGAATTTGCAAAAAAAAAAATGGGGTCCACTTGTGGGGCCCATATTGGGGCTTACAAGTGGGCCCCATTTTTTATAATCATTTTTATTATATTAATTTGACAGGATTTGTTTGTAAATTGAACATATATACCATTAACATGTTTTTCATACGTAAAAAGCAATACTATATGAAATTCTACTACTCAAAATCGAACAATCCCAAAATATCATTACATACCACAAAATGTATTACATCCAAACCAACTCAAACATTCAAACCATCACATGTCTAAAACTACGACAAAAAACAATTATTTTAACAAAACAAAATAGTTCAGGTTCTTTACTAAACATTAGAAAAGAAGATAAACTTAATAAAATAGCAACACTAGAAACTCTTCACATTCTCCTCGACTTCAAACGCAAGTGTTTGGTCCAATTTTTATTAAGTGTCCTCCTTTACCAGCAACATGTCCCTAACTGCAGGATACCCCAAAGATAATAATGCACAAATTAGTTAGACAACACTTCTGATAGATGCTTTAGGCAAACAAACAGTAAACCGCATACACTTCCTGTTACCAGAACTAAGTTAAAATCTCCCATAATGGTACTACAGAAATCGTGATGATGTATGCAGGACAAGTTACCAAATGAAAATATAATGAAAAAAATAAGAGCACAGGTATGCCAATACAAAATTATCACGAATCTATCTAAAAAACTTCACCATAAAGAAATGGTAACTCACTTTGTAACAGCTGCAGTGAAGTTCATACTTCAGCATTCATTGGACTTAACAGTCATTAATGCACAGTGACTCCTGTTGTCCTGCATCACCTATCAGATTGACTTTACCAGACACAAAAATCAAGTTGCTACTCCATATTTGATAAGTCCTCCACCTCTATTGGTCAAGCAAAATTTGGCAAAAAAAACAACAGCAAGAATCTTCTTTTCTAAAGCAAAGGCCTGGTGCTTTTGTTGTAAAACACATAAACTACAATGTACCTTAAAAAACTCCCTGCTTTGAGCAAGGAGAGCAGGGTCCTGCCCTTTTGATTTGAAAAAGTCCAATACCCTGGATGTGGTAAAGGCATCCGCTGCGAAACCAAGAGTAACTAGATTCAGATACCTACAATCTAGTTTTCGTATGAACTTCCTAGTGTGTACTCAGTTTTAATGAGAGAGAATATATTTTTCCTCACAATGGTACGAATGTAAACTACTACAATCAATGAAAACCAAGCAAAAATCAACAAGAAATTACCGACAAAAGTAGTGCAATTTCAAGGGCTTGTGGATCTTTAAAGTGACAAACGCAATCTTTGGTCTTGAGTCACTGCATCAAAAAAAAACACTCTCACTCCATATTTACAAAGAAAATAAAACTGAAAACATAAAAATAAGTAATAAGAGCAAAAGGGTATGCAGAAAAAGGCATAATTTCGTATTTCAATATGCTCAATTTCCCCAGAAAAGGAGAAAAACTCGTGAATTTCTCTTTGAGTATCTAGATGTGAAACATGCCCCATCCCTCCATCAATCAATCTTCCAAAAAGTGCCCTGTAACAAAAACTAAAAGAAATTTTGCAAATAGATTCATCCATCACACTTGAACATATGCATCACTGGATCATATTCTACACCAAACAGAAACGGACAGTGCATTCGGTCTGGGGTTTTTCTAAACTTACTATGTAATTATATGGATTAAGAGAGAGAGCTGCCATATTGAGATATGTTAATAAGCACTATGCATTCGGTCCATCAGATGCAACTTTAATCAGAACATTAAAAGGCTGTAGTCAGATCATATAATACCTGAAGAAACTCCAAATGTCACGGCGAAGGATCTCTAGGCAGGAACATAACCTTATTATGGCATCACCACGCAAAGCAGACACGTTGAATTTTAATACCAATTGCAGTCAAGCAAACCTCAATATCATATCAAGAACCTGCACAATATGCAAAACATAAAATAATTCAACAAGGGTTTTAGTAACCAAATATGAGATCATGTATAGCCATAGAAAGATTACCATATCTGTGAAGTACACACTCTTGTGCCAAACAAGTATCGCATAACTAACAAAATTTGATCCAATTCAATCACAAAACTAAAAGCAATAATACGACCGGCAACAACAACACATCAATTCAAATCTACACACACAATATATATATATACCTGGACCATCAATAACACTTAATTGATTCTTAATAACAGCCGAAAGTGGAAGATGTTGTCGTCGTTTAACAGCCAGTGACCGGTGGTTTAGCGGCGGAGATGTCGTCGCCGTTTGCTAAAACTTTAATAGGCGCCATTAGATCTTCGCGAATTGAAAATTTGTTGAGAAAATTAGATCGATTTCTACGGCTTTGTGTTTTGTGTTTTGTGTTGTTGTGCTTTATACTAAAAACACAACACCGTGCTTCATACTAAAAACACAACAGCACTCTAAATCAACATCACAAAAACCTCTATAATAACACAAAATCAGAGAGAGACAGAGAGGGGTAGTACTTTAAAGTAGAATTTGACCCCAATTCTAATTAAAAACCCCCAATTCCAATTAG
Organism: Apium graveolens; assembly: GCF_009905375.1. Lineage (NCBI taxonomy): Eukaryota > Viridiplantae > Streptophyta > Magnoliopsida > Apiales > Apiaceae > Apium > Apium graveolens. Next base: position 131,311,444 of record NC_133652.1, on the reverse strand, counting down.
AAACCCTAACTCGGATCTATGAGACAGAGAGGGGTAGTACCTTAAAGCTAATCTAATCATAAATCTGTGAATTGGAAGCTGAGAGATAGAGTGTGGGAGAACCACCGAGAGAAAGAGATGTTGAGAGTTAGAGAGTGTAAAATTTTGACAAAAATCTGCGGCTTCTCCAAAAAACTGGCGCTTTCTCCAAAAATTTGAGCCTACTTTAGCCCGCCTGATGGAGAGCCCAACGAGAGCCCAAATAACTGTATGTTAATTTCGTTTTTTTTTTAATTTTTCAATAAAATTTTAAGTTTAAATAAGGTTCAAATTTTTTATTAATAAAAAATTATCATTATTAATTAGTACAATTTAAAAAAAATTAATTTTTTTTATCAATCTTAGCTAATATTAATATTATTACTTAATTATATTATCAAAATTGATTAATTTTCAAGTTAAATAATTATATATATTTAATTGTTTGTAAATTGTTAATTTTTTATCCATTAACACTCTATTGTAACATAAGTTTCCACGTGTTACTCGTATGTAACACTTTGAAGCTATAGTAACATATTATAAAGGCTATGGTAACATCAAAAATACTATGTTGCGGTAGGCTAAGATGAGCATACCTAAGGTAACATAATTTTGTAACACGCATGATTAAACCATTGCGATAGGCTATCTATGGTGTAGTGTAGAAGTTTAGAATCCAATCTTTCAGAAATGTCCCTTTTTATTTGATCAATTTCACCTTTGAAAGTAGTGACATCCTGAGTATGTTGAAAACCTTGGATTTGTTGGAGTTGCATAGAAGTAAGGTGTGCTTGAAGGAGCTTCTTGGTGCTGGCATTTGTTGTGGTTTGAAGAGCAGAATGTGTCTGATTTATAAGTTGGATCAGGGTTATCTTGAAATAGTGTTCATCACACTGCTCTGAAAATGCCCAAGATGGCATACCTGATCTGGAACTAGGGCCTACTTCCCCCCCTATGTCCAATGGCTCTTCTTCACTATCTCCACCCTCACCTCCAAAGAATTCTTCTGAACCACCAGTCTCATAATCAACATCACCAGCTGTTGAGGGCAAAGCTGTGATAGCATCCTTAGCTCTTTGCATGGAATGTATGGTGTGTACCAAATTTAGCATCCTTTCTGCATTGTCATTGCCCTGTCCAGCTAGAAGTTGGTATGCTGGAACAGGGTGAGTAAATGCCTCAGCATCCAAGGATTTTGAATCTATAACAACTTGACTTTGCTGGAATAGTTCCTCCCTGTTAGCATGTTGGATATTCATTAACTCACTTGCAATGACATCCACCCTTATATCTCCTGTACCTGTATTTCTCTCATTATCTCTCTTTTCTTGCATCAAGGTCTCGCCTTGGCTCCCCACCCTTACACCCTCACATTCACCATCTAAGGTGGGACTCCTCACACTCACTTTTGCCAGTCCTGAAGAAATGGACTGCATTAGATCACTCTTTTTTTCTCCTTTTTCCTGGGAGCAACCCAGACTCTCACTCAAGTCACTACCTTCCCTCAATCCTAATAGTGATTGCACAATTACTAAGTCATCTGCACTTGTAACTATAGTTGAACTTTGGAGTTGTGTAGAGACACCCGACGGATGAGAAATATCCATTGGGTTAGTAATTTAACTATCCGACGGATGTCTGCTGTTAGGCACATCCGTTAGGATACAATCACTACTCGACGGATGAACAATATCCATCGAGTGAGTAGAAATGAGTGAGTGTGGAGTCGAGACTATTATAGACTCTGTGCAGATTGATGAAAATTTTGGCACAAATATCTCAACAGTCTCAGAAAGAAATGGCAAGTGAGCTAACAAATCATCTAGAAGATGATGCTCACTTGCATGGATTTTTGGCTTCTCCAACAGAGTTAAAGATGGAGAATATGGTTGTGATGTTTGAATCATGTCAACATCCAAAGAGTATGTGGGAAAATTTGGTGTTTGAGGTGTTTCAATTTGTACAGATTTTGGTTGTGACTCCATATTTGTTGGAGCCACATCAATTTGACTTTGAGATGGTGCAGTGACTAGGTCTTTAGCTCCAGTTTGCACTGTATGTGTACCCTGTGCATCCCCGTTTTAGTTTTCTTCTTTCTTGTATAGGTTTGTGGCCAACAAACTGTGGTGTGGCTTGGTTTGGGTACACTATGCTCGCCATCCTTATCCTAAGGGCTTCTTTAATTTTCACCCTATCCCCCACCTGTCTTTCCCACCTTCACACTCCCCTCTTTGTGTTTAGTAGATTTTACAACTGGCATCTTTTGAGAGACACCAAAGGGGGCTTTCTTTGTCTTTGGTTTTGAAACTTTGGTTTTGGTAGCTTGGGTAGGCATCTGTCTGGTCATTGACACAGATGCCACTGCTACACTAGAAGGCAAAGAAATGTTTGAGGTTGGAAGAGTAGAGACAGTTGAAATTACCTCACTTACCTGAGGTGCCTCCATTACTGGAAAGTAGAAGAGTGGAACCTCTTTATGGTGATCCGCTCTATTGAGATCTGTAATAATTCTTCTTTCTTGAACTCACAATTTAACTTGTTGGTTGGGTTCTCAAGCACAATTTCCTCAGAGAGGTGGTTAGCAAGCATCATGAAAAATCTAGCATAATAAACACTCTTACCCCTCTTATTAAGCTCCTCTAACTTAAACCCCAACTCAAACAAGATTAGATCACTAAAATTGAAGTATTTATCAGTTACTAGCATGTAAAGCATGTTGAACATAGAGATATTAACAGAATCAAAATTGCTAATTTTTCCAGAAAATACTTTAGTAACTACATCACACAGGAAACTCCATTCTTTCCTAATACCCAATCTCCTAATTTCACTTAATTTAGAGATGGTGAGTGCATAACCCATGGAATTTAACACGTTAACAATATCAGTGTCCGTTTGTGGAGTAGTAACAGTATTATCAGGAATCCTAAAGCATGCTTTAACAATGTCACTATTAACACAGAATTCCTTACCTTTAATAGTGAAAGTGATGGTCTTGTCAGTCGAGTTCTACAGTGCAGTTGTCCATATTTCCTCCACAACCTCACAGTAGATAGTGGGAGACTCTAGCATGGCATATTTGAGCTTACAACCTTGCACAAAATCCATCATTTTGTGGTAGTCGCCAGACTGTTGAATCCCCTTGTTCACTAGAGCCGTGAAATTGTTCTTCTCATAGATAAAGCCAGTTTGAGACATGATCTTGACGACTGGTGCCATTGTTAGAGAGTAAAAATTACAAAGAGAGAGAGGGTAATTGCTTTTGAGAAAGAAAGAAGTTAGAGCAGATGAATTGAGAATGATAAAAGAAAAGTAATGAAAATGAATTTTGCTTTTATACTTTCTCAAAAAATAACTGTCAAAAATAATAAAGTAAAATAAAGTGACCAATAAAAATTGCTCAAAATAGCCGTTTAAAAATAAACTCTAAAAATTCCATCACTTATCCGTCGTGTTATGCTTACAAACTGTAAGTATACTCGATGGATAATTTTCAGAGAATTAACGGCTAGGATTGAGACAATTCGACGGATGAGGATAAATCAATTATCCGTCGAGTTATAAAATATTCCAGAAAAATAATTGATTTTATTAACAAATTGTATTTCGACGATGATCAAACTCGATGGATAATGATCATCCGTCGGGATGTAAATTTTGACTTAGCCAAATTTTCATCCAAAACTGAAAAATCAATTAAATTTCTGGCTGCATTACAACTTGCAAAATATCTGAAAAGATTCAAGAATAATTAAGCATACCTAACTCACTTACCAACCTTGAGAAGGTGGATTCATCCAGTGGCTTGGTAAATATATCTGCAAGTTGTTTTTCACTTGGAACAAAATATAATTCCACAGTACCATTCATTACATGTTCCCTTATGAAGTGGTACTTGATGTTTATGTGCTTTGTTCTTGAATGCTGTACTGGATTTTCCGTGATGGCAATTGCACTTGTGTTATCACAGAAAATTAGAATCCTATCCACTTATAGACCATGGTCCAACAATTGGTTTTTCATCCATAGAATATGTGCACAGCAACTACCAGCAGCAATATATTCAGCTTCAGCTATAGAAGTAGAAACTGAATTTTGCTTTTTACTGAACAAGGACATAAGCTTATTTCCTAGAAACTGACAGGTTCCTATTGTATTTTTTCTGTCTATTTTACAACCTGCATAATTTGCATCTGAATAACCAATTAGATCAAAACCAAAATCTCTAGGGTACCAAATGCCAAGTTTTGGTGTTCCCTTGAGATATCTGAAAATTCTCTTAATAGCTACTAAATGAGATTCTCTAGGATCAGCCTGAAATCTTGCACAAAGACAAGTAGCAAACATTATATCTAGACCTGGCAAAATGGGTCTGTATCCGAAGAACCGAACCGAAATTTATGGATCCGAGATCCGATCCGAGATCTAAATTATATAATCCGATAATTATCCGAAAACAAAACTAAACCGATCCGAAAATAACCCGAACCGAAAATTTAACCAAAAATGATCCAAAATACTAGATCCGATTATAAATTGGAACCGAACAAAACCGATTCATATAATATTTGAACCGAATATGATCCGAAATAAGCAAACTTCATATTAAATGTAGCTTATATTCGTGATAATTTAATTATTTAATTATAAATTAATGTAAAAGTACATTATATTATATTAAAAGTACTACATTTAATAAAAAGATATTTTTTTAAGTTTCAAAACATGAAAAAATAAATAAGTTAAGATCCGAAATATCCGAACCGAATTTATTCCGAACCGAATTTTGTCCGATTTTTATCCGAATTTCATCCGTTTTTATCCGAATTAGACCCGAACCGAGTCACATCCGATCCGATCCGAATGACCTCGAGTTATATCATAATCCGAAAGTGGAACCGATCCGAAATAGATCCGATCTGAAACCGATCCGATTATCCATTTTGCCAGGTCTAATTATATCTGACCTACTAGTTGTTAAGTACAGAAGTGAACCAACCATGTGCAAGTTTCCAAACAGACAGAGATGATACTGTATCACAGTCTGGTTTTGTGTTTTGTCTAAACGGAGGTGCTGTAAGCTGGAAGAGTTCAAAGCAAGAAACAGTAGCTAATTCTACAATGGAGGCTGAGTACATTGCAGCTTGTGAAGCAGCTAAGGAGGCTGTTTGGATTCAAAAGTTCATTTCTGATTTGGGAGTGGTTCCGTCGATCGCAGATCCCATTGATCTATATTGCGATAATAATGGAGCCATTGCACAGGCTAAAGAACCTAGATCACACTCCCGGGCCAAACATATACTCAAGAGATTTCACCTTATTCGAGAGATTAATGAAAGGGGTGATATACACATATGTAAAGTACACACAAATGATAACATTGCAGACCCACTGACCAAAGGCTTGTCGCAGCAGAAGCACGATGGTCACACTAGTTCCATGGGTATTAGATATATAGGTGATTGGCTCTAGTGCAAGGGGGAGATTGTTAGTGTAGGTGCCCTAGAGGCAATACATTATTCTTTTAAATCTTTATGTCAGTTGATCATTCAATAAATGTATTTATTATGACCTTAATTACTGCGATATTTTGTTAGCATAATAAATGTCCTTTGAATCATGATACACATTGTATAGTTTAAGTACATGACTTGAACTTGAGATTATATAATATATCATATTCTTAAAGGTCCCTAGTCGAGTATTATTATATAGAACAATAATAATACATAGATAGACTAGTATGTTGTTTGACAAGATAACCACATCTCATTGGTTATAAGTATGGGGATACTAAAGTCAATACATAGGTACATGTGAGAGTACATGGTACTGGACAGACCCACAGTGAGATTCTTCATGTTTAATAAAGTCATAAGAAAGACTCACAGTGATAATGGTGTAACGATCCTTTAACTTGAAATCATTATATTTCTATACGAGGACTAATATACTTTGACTACATTAAAAGTTACTTTTGATCGGGTAATGATAAAAGTGGACATTGGGTATATCATGAGTCGTATGAGAAATATGAATGATAAATAAAGGATTTAACCCTCCTATAATTAGGAGAGATATTATTGGCCTCTTGATTGAGTGAGACTATAAAAGCATGGCCATGCTCAAATAATGATTTGTCTTGATAGTCTACTCATGGATCAAGTAAACCCGGATTAAATGTTGAAGAGGATGACTAAATACATGCCTCGAGTTTAATCTATAATATGTATGGTTAAAGGGATTATATTACACGAAAAACATTAATCATGAAAGGTTTTATCTAATCACGATTTAATTATTATTTAATTGGGTAACAATGATGTATTATTAGATACCGCTCACTGTTTATAATTTTATTAGAGAATACAATTATTGCCAATTAAATAATAGCCTATAGGGTTGCACAAATAGAGCACTTAATGGAATAGTTAATTTTAATTATGGATTTAAATTAATTGATGATTATTCGAATTTTATTATAATTAAGTAGGACTTAATTGAGATAATATAAATTCGAATTAAAAAGAATGTTTTTGCCCATAATAATTAAGTATGACTTAGTTATTAATTAAATAATAGAAATTCATTTTTATTATTTAATCCAATACCTACTAGGGTTGGGCTTTGCTGTTATGGGCCTTTTTAATCAGCCATTATAAATATATAATGATAGGTTAAAGAGGGGGTACGTTTTTGAGAAAACCCTAGCAGCAAAGAGAGGCAGAGGCAATTCGGATCGTCAAGAAGGAGGCTAGTACATCCATTCCGTAGTCAAGTTCGTGAGACGTTCTTGGAGGTGCTCGTGTGGATACCATAGAGGTGTTTCTCCGAGAGGTAGACACAAAGCGTGATAGCTAGGATCTCCGTTGAGTTCGTGAAAGTTAAGCTCTTGAAAGGTATGATTCGTTATCTCAATAATCTGCCCATAATTATACATGGATCCTGTTTTTGGGTTTCGATTTTTTTTGTTTTATTTACGTTTATCCGCTGCGTTTTATGCCTCGGAACCCAACACCATGTCCCTTTAACTTGAAATATCCACAGACTTTTCAGTAGTGTTTAATTCAAGCTTAGTTGCAGTGGCCATGAGAGTTTTTGCAGATGTGCAATCCATTAATTCAAACTTCTTTAAAAGATCATGAATGTACTTAGTTTGACAAATTAATATTCCATCACTAACTTGCTTAACTTGTAAACCAAGAAAGTAAGTTAGTTCTCCCATCATGCTCATTTCATACTTACTTTGCATCAATTTGGCAAACTTTTTGCAAAGTTTTTCATCTGTAGAGCCAAAAATAATGTCATCTACATAAATTTGAACATGTATGCTAGAGCCATTAACATTTCTAAAGAATAAAGTTTTGTCTACAGTACCTCTAGTGAAGTGATTCTCTAAAAGAAACTTTGACAAAGTGTCATACTAGGCTCTAGGTGCTTGCTTCAATCCATAGAGTGCTTTCAAAAGATAGTAGACACGATTTGGGAAATTTGGATCTTCAAAACTAGGATGCTGACTGACATAGACTTCCTCCTCCAAATCTCCAATTAGAAATGCACTCTTGACATCTATTTGATAAACCTTGAAATTGGCATGGGCTGCATAGGCTAAGAAAATTCTGATGGCTTCAAGTCTTGCAACAAGAGCAAAGGTTTCATCAAAATCAATTCATTCTTGTTGACAATAGCCCTTGGAAACCAATCTAGCTTTGTTCCTGACCACTAAGCCATTTTCATCCATCTTGTTTCTGAATACCCATTTGGTGTCAATTGGATTCTTTCCTTTAGGCTTGGGTACCAGCTTCCAAACATTATTCCTTTCAAATTGGTTTAGCTCGTCCTGTATAGCTAAAATCCAATCAGCATCCAATAAAGCTTCTTCTACCTTCTTTGTTTCTTCCTTAGATAGGAAGCTGCTATATAGACATTCTTCTTGAGTTGCTCTCCTTGTTTGAACTCTAGAAGAATCATCACCAATGATGAGCTCAAAGGGGTGGTGATCCTTTGTCCATTTTCTTTGTTGAAATAGATTAGCTCTAGATGAAGAGGCCTCATTGTTGTCTTGATGTGTGATTGAGTTTTGATTATTAGAAACTCCCTCTGAGTTTGGGAATCTATAATTTGAGAAAGGGGAACTTTCTGTAAGTAATCTATTCTGACTTTCAGCTTCTTTTGATGACCCGACGGATGGTGAATTTTGAGTTCCGACGGATGAAGCTGATTGTCTCCCGATAGATGATGCAGATTGTCTCCCAACGGATGAAGTATTTTGTAACTCGATGGATGTTGAGTTATTGGCTTCATTAGTTGTAGATTTTTCTGCACTATCCTTAGTTGTAGTTTTTTGATCACTTTCATCATCACTGTCATCACTAACCATCTCCACATTGTCAAATTTGAGGCTCTCATGGTAATCTCCATCTTGCAGTCCTTCAATCTTTTTATCATCAAACACAACATGTATTAATTCCATAACAATGTTGGTTCTCAGATTGTAGACTCTGTATGCTTTACCAACAGCATATCCAACAAAATTTCCTTCATCTGCTTTAACATCAAACTTCCCATTTTGTTCAGTTTGATTTCTCAAGATATAACATTTACAGCCAAAGACATGAAGAAAATTTAGAGTTGGCTTATTGTTCTTGAATAATTGGTAGGGTGTCATACACTTTGCTTGATTAACCAAAGAAATATTCTGAGTGTAGCATGCTATTTATAGCTTCAGCCCAGAAGTATGTTGGTAACTTTGATTCTTCAAGCATTGTCCTTGCAGCTTCAATAAGTGATCTGTTCTTTCTTTCTACTACTCCATTTTGTTATGGAGTTCTTGCTGCTGAAAAATCATGCATAATCCCATTCTCTTCACAAAATGCTCTCATAACAGAATTCTTGAACTCAGTTCCATTGTCACTCCTGATTCTTCTAACTTTGAAATCCAGATGATTGTTGACTTGCCTTATGTGATTGATGATGATTTCACTAGCCTCATCTTTAGATTTTAGGAAATATGTCCAATAGAACTTTGAGAAATCATCTACAATTACTAGGCAAAATCTTTTCCTTGAGTTGGAAAACACATTGACTGGTCCAAACAAATCCATGTGTTGCAATTGCAAAGGTTCTTCAATTGTTGAATCAAGCTTCTTTATGAATGATGCTTTGATTTGCTTTCCCTTTTGGCAAGTATCACACAGTCCATCTTTTGTAAACTCCACTTGAGGAATACTCTAACCAGTTCTTTCTTGACAAGCTCATTCATGGTCTTGAAGTTTAGATGAGATAGCTTCTTGTGCCATAGCCAACTTTCATCTTGACTTGCTTTACTGAGAACACAAGTAACAGATTCTGCATTTGATGAGTTGAAGTCAACTAGGTACACATTTCCTTTTCTCACTCCAGTGAGAACCACTTTGTTGCTCCTCTTGTTTGTCACAACACATGCTTCTGAATTGAAGGTTACTGAATTGCCTTTATCACAAAGTTGGCTGATACTCATCAAATTATGCTTGAGACCATCCACTAGGGCAACCTCCTCAATAATGACATTGTCTTTAGAAATCAAGCCATATCCCACATTATAACCCTTGCTGTCATCTCCAAAAGTAATACTTGGGCCAACTCTCTCCTTCAACTCTGTGAGCAGGGTAGAATCTCCAGTCATGTGTCTTGAACAACCACTATCCAAGTACCACATATTCTTTCTGTTTCCCTGCACACATCAAAACCAAATCAAGTTGATTTTGGTACCCCAGTTTCCTTGGGTCCTGCCTTGTTAGATTTCTTCTTTTATTTCTTAGGTTTGATCTCATTTGACTTGGGGATATCAGATTCATCCTTAGTCATATGAGTTCGACCTTTGAAACCATTCATTAAAATAGAATTATCATGCACATTTTGATTAACAGGAAATATCATGCTATTTGCAAACATGTTATTCCAGTAGGGCATGCTGAATGGCATTTGAGGCATACTAAATGCAGCATAATAAGGATTAGGTGCAAATGGAATATTAGCAAATTGTGCATTCATATTCTGTGAAGACATAACATTCATAGGCATAAAAGGCATAGCACTCATGTTGGGAAAAGAAGGTGGTACAGTCATGGAAGTAGGCATGGCAATTTTGTAATTAACAGACAAATAATTAACACTACCACACTTAACACAAATTTTTCTTGGAGCATACTTATCAGGTATGTAGTTGTTATGTTTGTTAATCCCTACTTTCCCATTTCTATTGTTTTTCTTTTTAACCTCTATTTTAACCTCAATCTTTTCTAGTCTGTCATTCAATTGCTTGATGGACAGATGACCAACATTCAGTTTCTTCTCCTTCTTTACTTGACTTGTTTCTTTTGAAATAAAGTTTTTGGAAACTGATCCATATTTTTCATTTAACTTGGCAAGTTTGGCTTTACTCACAGGTTTGCTCACAGCTGACGGATGAGGATTTATTTCACTCGACGAATAATCTTTTTGATTATCCGACGAATGACTCCCATAATCCGTCGAGTCCATATCTGTTAGCAATCCTTCAACCAAATTGGATTCCAGCTTCTCTTTACTCTTTTTCCAGGCTGCATCACAAAAGGACTCAATACCTTGAACTTTGGTGATTTGAGCATGGACATCTCTGGATGATTTCCATGCCTTAATCACCTCATGTTCTCGTTCAAGCTGCTTCTTCAAAATCTCTTCTTTCTTCAAGGACTCAGTTAATTCATCCTTAGCAATCTTACATTCTATTCTCAATTTTTCAAATTCAATGAACTGAGACTCTAGCACATTATTCCTCTCACTTAAAAACAAATTGTTTTCTTTGATTTTAGCATTTTCCTTAGTGAGGGACTTAAGTGTAACACGCAAATGATATAGTTCTGTAGACATGTCATTAATTGCATCATTACACTCAGCTTTAGATAAATGTTCCAGGTTAGTGGTGATTACCTGATTGCTTGAAGAACTTGTCTCTGTTTCATCAGACTTGGCCATTAGGGCTAGATTGACATAGCTGACATCTTCATCCTCATCCAGACCATCTGCTGCCCAGTTATTTTCTTGTGTAATAAAAGCCCTTTCCTTTTGTTTGAGCAACTTAAAATACTTCTATTTATAATCCAGAAGCTCAAACTTTTTCTTGGAATCTGATTTTCTGCATTCATTTGCAAAATGACCAGCTAAGCCATATTTGAAACATTTGAATTTTGATTTATCCACCATGTTTCTATTTGGCTTAGCAGCTTCAAAATTCTTTTTGAACTTGAGCTTGGCAAACCTCCTGGATAAGAATGCTAAGTGTTCATCAATATCATCCATGTCATCTTGACTCAATGGATCTTCATTATCAGCTACCAACCCTTTTCCCTTGCTTTCACAGACCTTTGATGTAGATGCAACAGCTTCTATCTTCATCTCCTTCTCTTTCTCTAACTTAGCAACCAGTGCAATGGACCCTCCTTTCTTCCTCCTTTTCTCCATTCTTTCATCTTGCTCTATTTCAAGCTCATAAGTCTTTAGAATGCCATACAGTCTCTCTAGTGTAAACTCCTTGTATTCTTGTGAATTTCTCAAGGAGACTGTCATTGGTTTCCATTCTTTTGGAAGGGATCTCAGGAATTTGAGGTTAGAATCTTTGGTTTGGTAGACTCTTCCATGCAGATCCAGAGCATTTAGTAGCTTTTGAAATCTACTAAAGATATCAGTGAGAGTTTCACCTTCTTCACAGTGGAAATGCTCATATTGCTGAATTAGTAACTGCATCTTGTTTTCTCTAACTTGTTCAGTGCCATCACAAATTATTTGAATGGTGTCCCAAACCTCCTTGACTGTCTTGCAATTAATGATGTTGTCAAACATGTCACCATCAACTCTATTGAATAAAATATTCATGGTCTTTTTGTCCTTCCTGACTTGCTCAATATCAGGTTCTAACCATTCATGCCTAGGCTTGGGGACTGAAGACTCATTGCCAGTGGCAGCTCTCATTGGAATATGAGGACCTCTTTCTATGCAATCAACATAGGCCTCATCTTGAGAAAGTAAATGAAAATGCATCTATACCTTCCAGTGATGGTAATTATCTTTGTTCAGAAAAGGAATCTTGACTCCAACATCCTTCTTGTTCATCTTGCTGTTTGATGTGATCTTTAAACTCTTTGTGCCTCAAGAGCTTGCTCCGATACCAATTGTTAGTCCCTAACAATGTAGCAAGAATTACAGAAGGGGGGTTGAATGTAATTCTAGTAAACTTTTTCTGAACTATAATATGTTTTAACTCAAACTATATATATAAGTGTTTTGATTTGCAAGGTGCGGAATCACAAGTTAAATAAATCAGAAACACAAAGTAATAAAAACACAAGTCTTTAAAACTCTCTGGTGGATTTGAAAGTATCCACCAGATATATATATATATATATATCGAATTACAAGTGAACAAACAAACTGCAGAGAAATTCTTAACAGTTATAGCTTTTTCTATTTCTCTTCTAAAAGTGTTTGCTTAGTTGTTTGTTCTACTAGCTACACTTGGTTTATATATCACCAAGTTTATATGGTAATAAGACAGGATAATAAAAAAACACTATCAAGTCAAACTCCATGCTGCTTCACTACTCTATTCCAGCATCTTTGAAAATCTTTTTATCTTGCATGGAAATGGTAATGCTCCTTTATTCTTCATTTCCTGTTAAACAGGCTTCCACATTCCTTTTGCAAACACCCAACACATGTGACTGTGTTGTCACTGTCAACAGATGTTTAAATTGATCATCCGTCGGGTACATGCTTGTCATCCGTCGGGTTGCCTTGTTATTCATCCGTCGGGTAGCTTTGTTGATCATCCGTCGGGTAGCTATTTGACACATGACTTCATTTCACTTATGCAGAATTACAAGACATCTTATATTTACAATTAATCAATCTATTCTGCATATCTAATTAAAGTCAACATGACTTATATGCTACTACCGAATCTATACAAAGATGTTTGCAGAAATGTGCTACATGACTTATTATTACATAAGCTACTCACCCGATGGATATCAATTAGTCATCCGTCGGGACTATATTGAATTGTAATAACTCGAATTTTTGAGATCTTGTAAAAACATTTAATAAATAGTAACCCTGACGGATGGAGAAAACTTTTTAGCTCACACTATGTAGTGCATGAGAAAATGAGTTTCGGAGTTGATATTATGATTATACGTACCAAATGAGTGAATGTAAACGCTATCAGTTTTCAAAGAAAACGAACTTTGAAAAATGACCATATTTACGAATCTTCAAGGATTATGGGAATCAAAATATAATTACGAATTTAAAACCCTATGGATTTATATTCAAGAATGATAATTGAAAGCATAAGGAATAAATACGAAATGATTTACGTCGCGAACCATTTACGAGAAAGTATTACGAAAACATTTAAGCGACCGAGCGAACGCGTAAACGATTAAATAAACGTAACACACTAACTAACCATGGTAGAAAAGTAACCATGGTTACTTTATCAAATAGTGATCTAAGGTGTAGGATGATCAACCAAGGCTATCAAATAGTAAGCTAAAGAGCTAAACCAAGTGGCTTAGCTTGTAATCTACCAATGCTAGCTAGTTTTGTCTCCAAGATTGGCAACCAAGATCAAATCCTAGGATATATACTAAGGAATAACAATTAAATAAAAGATATCACAAGCCTCATTTCCAAGAAGCAACCAAGGAAGCATCACAAAAACTCTCTCTTTCTCTCCCAACCATCTCATTCGGCCTCTTCATCTTCAACAAAGAAATCAAATTCAAACCTTCAAGCTCTAGCCATGGATAAATCCTGCCATTAATTCTCAAGCTTCCTAGCAACCAAACCAAAGTAAGATAAATCTTTGAGCTCTTTTTATCAAGTTTGATGGGTAAAATAAAATCAAGAAAGATGATAATGAATAGTATGAATAGTAACTCTTCTTTGGTTTCTTGATTTTAATGGTTGTTTTAGGTTCCAAAAACTATACTAAGCACTCCCAAGACTTCACCATCATAAATAACACATCTCAAGCTCTCAAAAAAGGTATAAATCTTTGACCCAACCTTATTTAAGATATAAGTTCAAGATCCTTTTAGTATATAGTTGTAAACCTAGTTTTGGTGGGAGTATTGTTGTAATCTTGATGTTTAGCTAAGTAGATTTAAGGTTGATTGTTGTTGCCTCAAGAACATGATGTTCTTGAGAGGAGTTAGTGTGGTGATGATGATATGTTGATTGTTGGTGGTAGTATAGAGATTTAAGGCATAAACGAAACTCCGATCGTAACCATAATCTCGCTAAAATGAACAAACATAACTTTAAGTTTCTGCAGAAGGTCCCGAAGATTTAAACTGTAGTTTCTTGAAAACTAACCATTGATTATGATAAAAATTTTTATAAGGATCCTTTATGCGCTTTAATCGCTTGATTCCGATTTACGGATCAAAAGTTGTGGCCGTTTTACTAAAAGTGATTTACGCGACAAAAACTGCTACGAATTACAAACTTTGAAAATATACAGGATCAATTTAAAAATGTTCATAAATCATGAAATTTTTACAGAGAGTATTAAATTAATTTTCCTAACTGTCATAAAAATTTTAAGTGAAAATAATGATTTTTCAATTTTATAAAAATATCGGAGCCGACCGCGCGATTAGAAACCGTAGAATCCATAAGCGGAGCCGGCGACGAAAATGAAAATGGACTTAAGATACTTTGAAAAAGGAAGCGATCATATGAGAATAAGGACTGAAAGAAATAATAAGGGCAAAATAAGTTGAGAGGGTGCATAATAAGTGGCGCATGAGTGCGAGTCACCGTAAATTAGAACGGGACCTAACGAAACAAATTGTGTTTATGATTATAGATTTCTGAGCGGAACCTAGAGCATTCTCCACCTCGAGATACCCATGCAAGTTTACGAACCCAACTCCATTTACTGTTGTGTTGTGAAAGGATTGTTTTATTATCATTACATAAATACCATGCTTGCAATGATACGTAGTAATTGAATATTCGCATAATGTACCGATGTTGTACGATAAGTATATATCGTGAAATGTTTAATTCCGCTATAAGCATGACGTATTATTATAAGACCGAGAGTCGGTCGGGATTTCAAAAATAAAAACCCGGGAATCATTCTGGTGATATTAAGGGACGATTAAAAGTCCATAGTAGTTACGTATTAAGAGACCCAACGTCCACTTACGAAACATTAAAACACCTTGAACTTTTATTAAAACGGTTTCCAAAGATCGTATTCCCTCAACTATATTTTATCGTTCGAGTAATAAATATCATATACCTACTCATTTATTATGGGAGAAGCATATCCCAACAATTATTTATTTCAAAACCGATTAAACATTAAAGGTTATTAAATTACGTAAACATAAATTAGTTGAGGAATATTATTTTAAATATTCTTTTAAAAGTAAACTCCTTCGAGGTTTAATTATTTATTGATTATCATTTAAATAATTATTATTTATTTAAGGGTTTATTTATGATTTAAAAATCATAGAACCTGATTTAAAATACTTTCTGATTTTCGGAAAATCGTTCGAATAATTTCAGATCGTCGAAAAATATCATCTCGACTTATTTTAAATATTTTGAATATAGTTTCAAAAAAAAACTCCCCCCTTATTTAATTATCTGTTAACGATCAACTCACATCCTTAGTACTTTCTCCGAAAATTTCGGAAGTACGTATACATATATATATATATACCCTAATAAGATAATCTGTTTCCATCAACAAGCAAAACGCTTGGAGGAACTTCGATGTTGTTCGAGTTCTCGAGATATGATATAATTATTTTAAAGGACAAGTGAGGGGTAGACTCTGGTACTATGTGTG
The DNA here is from genome assembly GCF_009905375.1 of Apium graveolens. Taxonomy (NCBI): domain Eukaryota; kingdom Viridiplantae; phylum Streptophyta; class Magnoliopsida; order Apiales; family Apiaceae; genus Apium; species Apium graveolens. Next base: position 131,295,531 of record NC_133652.1, on the reverse strand, counting down.
CTAGATGGACTACCAAAGGTATGAAAGAGATATGTCCTAAGTCCAATCATGTATGAGGATTTAGGAATAACTTTTATGTAATTTGTTTTGATTTTATTGATATTAATAAAAGACTTGTTTTGTTTTTATTGCGGGCTCTATCTTTTTAAATGTTTAAATAAGATATACCACAGTTTAGAGTAAAACTTTTTATGGATTGTGATGAGATCATAATAATGAGACCTAAAAGATGATAACTCTAAACTTAAATAGTTCCTGGTCGTAGGATTACTAACTGGTAATTAATAATCCGCAAAGATCGGTACATACTATGCTTGCTTCATTATGAAGGATGTCTGTTCTCATAGAAATTTGTGTGGTGACACTATAGCTAGTATGTAGGTGCTTATTATAGAATAAGTTCACTGAACATGACTCACACAGCTGAACAACTGATGGAGTTCACTCACGTGTCAGCAGTTGTTCACATAGTGATAGTTGTACAAATATCCTTAGACTTGAGGTCATCATAGTCATCTTGTATACACTGAACTATGCTTTGGTTTAGTTCTTAGTCTCAAGGGACAATTATAAGGGCTGTACTGGGTATAGGAATTTATACACGAAGATAGTGTATGATCAATAAAGGATCTACCCCTTCCAGTGTAGGAAGAGAATGTTCAATGCTGATCCACTTATGTTAGTTCAGGATTCTCTGGCCAGAGTGAATGAAATTAGAAAGGAGTTTCTAATTTACATTAAATAGAACTAAGCATAGTGAATGGGAAAGCAAGTGATTAAATAAGATAGGCTTGACACAAGTTCCATGCCTTGTATTTAATCGTGACATTGTAGGGTAGAAGGAATTAATTGTATGGTAACTATTCACTAAATAGGTTCTTGGTATTCTAAGTAGTGAATTCGTATTATCCGGATAGTCGCGATATGCTGAGAAGTTTCCCTCATGATGTAGAATAAATATGATTAATTAATTAATCATATTTAATGAATTAGAGAATTTATATAAATAATGATAAAATAGTTTTATTATTATTTATTTCTACTACCGGCTTAATATTGAACCTACAGGGTCACACCATAAAAGAGAATGATTTAATGGTGGAGAAATTAATTAATAATGGCTGATAATTATTTATTTATGAAATAAATAATTAATTGGCAAATTTAATTGATTAAATGAGATTTAATTGATTATAAATTAATTAAGAAAAGGTTCTTAATATTATTAATTAAGAATTTAATTTTTGGAAATTAAATCAAGTGAGAGAATTATTTCTAAAGAGTTAAGAAAAAGGATTAATAATTAAAAGGTGTTTTAATTATTAGTGAGAATAATAAAGGGTTAATAATAATAAAATTTTATGGGAAAATTTTTAGCTGAAAATTTTGCCTATAAATATACTATTATAAACCCTATTTTTGCCTCAACCAAAAAGATTTACAAAACCCTAATTCTCTCCATCTCCTCCTTCATTACATTGTTTTCTTGGTGGATACTGGTGGAGTGCTTCACACTTGAGGAGCAGCTGCTAAGGATCTCCGTTCATCGTTTTTGGATCACCATTAAAGACCTCCATCTTTTCATTAACGTAAAGCTTCTTAAGGTAAACATACTGAACTACGAATTAAATATTATTTTTCGCATGGATCCTGCGGAGGGTTTCATTTTTTTTAAGATTTAAATTTACGTTTTCGCTGCATTTATTTGCTAAAAACCCTTCAATGGCATCAGATCTAGTTCCGAAAAGTTTTTAATTCGTTTATGTGTTTAACTGTTTTCGATATATGAGTATGTACGTGATTCGCCATGATTTGATGTTGATATAATATGCTTATATATGTATGGTTTTGAATATATGATATTCATGTGAGTTGTATAATCATAAGATGATTATGTAATCTGTATATATACTGATATATGCATGATTTATGTTTGTTTTAATTATGAGAATCATATTAGATACGGATTCTGAATTGGCTGCTGCAGATTTGCTGAAATCTGGGTCTGGTGTCCGATTTACGCAAACAAATACCCTATTCCATAGGTAAACGAGCGTCTGAACAAAACTGATAGCAAAATCTATCAACGACTCGTCTGTAAGGCGTTTGACGTCGTTTACTGCCCGTAAACAGTGATTCTTGTTTTTCTGATTTGATTCTGATTTTTCTGATTTTTGTCATATTTTCTTTTTATTATTAGATCACGGATAATATGATATGTTAAGATCAGATTATGTGTTTTAACATGCTTTTATGTGTTGTATGAGCATGGTGGATGGTTATGGCCTTTCGACCTTAGTGTAATTGTTTTGGTTTTGGTTTTAAATACGACTTGCATGTCGTCAATCTTTGTAATCATAAATCTCGAATGTAACTCGAGTTATTCTTGTAAGTTCATTAGATTAGTTTTACTTTCAATCATGTAATGTAATTGAAGACTCAAGAAGGCTATCCAATGGAGGTGATACAAAGAAGAAGACGAGGCATACAAGAAGTCTAAACAAAGAAGAAGACTTATGTAAGTAGTTGTATTTATTTCCATCACCATATTAGATTGACCTTGATCTTTATCATGAGCTTGATAAAGATCACATAGGATGGGGCCATAACCAAACACATTTACTTTATTGCACTTTACATTTACTTATTTATTTAATTTTATATATGAGATATATGCCTATGTTTACCATGCGATGATAGATTTAGGTGAACTTAAATCAATATAAGGCGTGCTCTTGAAAATCTAGAATAAGAATCGTTTCTTGCCTTAACAATAATATTATGAATACAATCATGAGATTCTTGTGTTTATGAAACACGTAATTGAATATGAATTTTCAGTATTGAGAGAAAGGATGATTCTGTCAACAACAGATTTCTATCTGTAAGAAAGGGTTATTAAGTGACGCCTCTTGACAATGCTCCACTCGATCTGGGAATCATCTGATTATCGATTATTGATTTGAAATATTTAATTTAAAAGGAAGAATCTCTTTATAATATGATTATGATTGTAACGTAATATAATCCCTCTAAAATTAAATAATATCAAGTAGTAATTGGCCAATGACACAACGGGCTTGTGTCGGTCATAGCCTTCCAAAATGGTAGAAAATGGTTCTTATTTTTAAATCATTGTCGTTTCGTTCTACAGCCGAGGGCTTTGATTTTGAAATAAGAAATACTTGTCTAATACATAGAGATGTGTACATTGAATTAGAATCTAAAGGTCGGTACGTGCTACAGCCGTGGGCCGTTTGGGACTGATTCAATTGTATGAAATGTTGGGTTAGACTTGACTTAGAATATTGAGTTTGTCGTGCCACAACCGTGACTCAATTATTCAAGAGGCTAAACTTATATTAGGGAATAACATAAGATGTAACTGACAAGAGTTGTCTGCCTATTGAACATCATATGACGTTTTGTGCCACAGCTGAGGTTGTGTGATGGAATGTAGGACCCCTATTCCCATTAGCATTATGAATGCTTAATTTTCACTTAGGGAGTTGAAAAAATTAGATAAACTAGTGGGAGACACTTATGAATAAAGACCCGATTCATATAGTGTTTTGAAATGAAATTGAATATTTGCTAAGTGTTGTTATGTGTTTATCATTTACAGATTTACTATATTCGTCATGTCTTCTGCACTATCACTCCGGAGCATACTAGATGCTCACAAGTTGACTGGTCCTAATTTAGCTGTTTGTTTTCACTATAACAAGTTGGGGCACTAGAAGAGGAACTGCAAGGTTTACCTTGCAGAATTGAAGAAGAAGGGTAGTGAGACTACCACTTCTGATTCAGGCATGTTCATGATCGAAGTTAATATGTCACTAGGTCAAATTTCTACTTGGGTATTAGATACCGCTTGTGGTTCTCATATTTGCAATTCGTTGCAAGGACTAAAGGGAAGTAGGACTCTTGAAAAAGATGAGGTGATTCTACGTATGGGCAATGGAGCAAGGGTTGCGGCCATATCTGTAGGATCATTTAGTTTACATATGCCTACGGGCAAGACTATTATTTTGAATAATTGTTATTACGTTCCCTCTATTGTGAGGAATATTATTTCTATTCCTATGTTGGATGTGGATGATTTTTCATTTATTATTAAGAATAATGAATGTTCTATCCTTAGAGATAATGTTCTTTTAGGACATGGCATTTTAAATAATGGTCTGTATGTATGTGACGTAGAGCATGATTTACTTCAAATTGAACAAACTAATAAAAGAAAATGAGATGATGAAAATCTGACCTATTTATGGCACTGTAGGCTAGGTCATATTAGTGAAAATAGACTGCGGACATTGCATAAGGAAGGGTTACTTGACCCCTTTGATTTTGAATCATATCCTACATGCGAGTCTTGTCTATTGGGTAAAATGACCAAATCTCCATTTAGTGGACATAGAGAGAGGGCTGCAGATTTGCTAGGATTGGTACACACAGATGTATGTGGACCAATGTCTACGCAATCCATGGGTGGATTTTTGTACTTCATTACTTTCATAGATGATAGATCTAGATTCGGATATGTGTATTTGATGAAATACAAGTCTGAAGCCTTTGAAAAGTTCAAAGAATATAAACATGAAGTGGAGAAACAAACCAAACACAGTATTATAACTCTTCGATCAGATCGAGGTGGTGAATACTTGAATGGAGAGTTTCTAGATTATCTCAAAGAAAATGGTATAGTCTCCGAGTGGACTCCTCCATATACTCCACAGTTAAATGGGGTATCTGAAAGGAGAAATCCAACTTTGTTAGACATGGTTCGGTCCATGATGAGCTATGCGAAACTTCCAGTATTCCTATGGGGTTATGCATTGGAAACCTCAGCATATTTACTGAATAAGGTGCCTTCCAAATCTGTTCCTCAAACACCATATGAGATATGGAAAGAAAGGAAACCGAGTCTTAAACACGTTAAGATTTGGGGATGTCCAGCTTATGTCAAGAAAGTTAACCCAGATAAGCTGGAATCTCGATCCGTAAAATGTAATTTTGTGGGATATCCTAAAGAGACTTTGGGGTATTACTTTTACACTGATCATCGGGTGTTTGTCTCCAGACATGCTACCTTCTTGGAAAAGGAGTTTATCCTTGAAGGAAACAGTGGGAGCAAAATTGAACTTGATGAAGTTCAAGAAGCACAAACTACTACGAATCAAGTGGAAACACCTGTTCAGACTGAAAAACTTTCTGTGGAACAACCCATTCATAGGACAGGGAGAGTGTCTCGCCAACTTGAGAGGTATTATGGCCTTGTCATTGAGAATGACAATTAGTTGTCAATCATTGATGATGACGACCCTGTGACCTATAATGAGGCTATGAGTAGTGTTGACACAGAGAAATGGCATAGTGCCATGAAATCCGAAATGGAATCTATGTATACCAACCAAGTATGGACTCTGGTTGAGGCGCCTGAAGGTGTTAAGCCTATTGGGTGCAAGTGGGTATACAAAAGAAAGATTGGAGCATATGGCCAGGTGGAGACCTATAAGGCCAGGCTCGTGGCAAAAGGATTCAAAAAATGGCAAGGGATTGACTTTGATGAAACTTTTTTGCCTGTAGCCTTGTTAAAATCAATTCGGATTTTGCTTGCGATTGCTGCTTACTACGACTATGAGATCTGGAAAATGGATGTGAACACGGCCTTCCTCAATGGGGAACTTGAGGAGGAAGTGTATATGACACAGCCAGAGGGTTTTCTTTCCAAGGGAAATGAACACCTAGTGTGTAAGCTACTGCGAACCATATATGGTTTAAGGCAAGCTTCTTGTAGATGGAACATCCGTTTTGATGAGACAATTTTAAAGAGTTTGGTTTTATCAAAAACATAGATGAACCATGTGTCTACAAGAAGGCTAGTGGGAGCGCGGTAACATTTCTTGTATTGTATGTGGATGACATACTTCTTATAGGAAATGATATACCGATGCTACAATCAGTCAAGGTCTGGCTATCAAAGAACTTCACCATGAAGGACTTGGGAGAACCATCCTACATTCTCGGTATGAAGATCTATAGAGATAGATCTAGAAGAATGATAGGTCTTAGCCAGGGTACATACATCCAGAAAGTGCTTAAAAGGTTTAGCATGGAAAACTCCAAAAGAGGTCTCATACCGATGAGCCATGGAGTGTCCCTTTCCGAAAAAATGTCTCCTAAGATACCTGAGGAAAGAGAGCGTATGAGTAAGATTCCTTATGCTTCAGCAATAGGATCTATCATGTACGTGATGTTGTGTACAAGACCTGATGTTGCTTATTCAATTAGTGTGATGAGCAGATATCAGTCCAATCCTGGTGAAGACCACTGGAAAGCAGTGAAAAATATCATTAAGTACTTGCGAAGGACTCAGGACATTTTTCTTGTTTTTGGTGGTGAATCTGAGTTGAAAATAGAGGAGATGTCAACGTCGAGAGAGTTGACACACATAACAACGTAGCAAACCCACTCACAAAGCCACTTTCTCAGAGTCACTTTGATCATCATAAAGACAAGATGGGTATTAGATACCAGAGTGATTGGCTTTAGTACAAGTGGGAGATTGAAAGAGATATGTCCTAAGTCCAATCATGTATTAGGATTTAGGAATAACTTTTATGTAATCTGTTTTGATTTCATTGATATTAATAAAAGACTTGTTTTGTTTATATTGCGGGCTCTATCTATTTAAATGTTTAAATAAGATATACCACAGTTTAGAGTAAAGCTTTTTATGGATTGTGATGTGATCATAATAATGAGACCTAAAAGATGATAACTCTAAACTTAAATAGTTCCTGGTCTTAGGATTACTAACTAGTAATTAATAATCTGCAAAGATCGGTACATACTATGCTTGCTTCATTATGAAGGATGTCTATTCTCATAGACATTTATGTGGTGACACTATAGCTAGTATGTAGGTGCTTATTATAGAATAAGTTCACTGAACATGACTCACACAGCTGAACAACTGATGGAGTTCACTCACGTGTCAGCAGTTGTTCACATAGTGATAGTTGTACAAGTATCCTTAGACTTGAGATCATCATAGTCATCTTGTGTGCACTCAACTATGCTTTGGTTTAGTTCTTAGTCTCAAGGGACAATTATAAGGGCTCTACTGGGTATAGTAATTTGTACACGAAGATAGTGTATGATCAATAAAGGATCTACCCCTTCCAGTGTAGGAAGAGAATGTTCAATGCTGATCCACTTATGTTAGTTCAGGAATCTCTGGCCAGAGTGAATGAAATTAGAAAGGAGTTTCCAATTTACATTAAATAGAACTAAGCATAGTGAATGGGAAAGCAAGTGATTAAATAAGATAGGCTTGCCACAAGTTCCATGTCTTGTATTTAATCGTGACATTGCAGAGTAGAAGGAATTAATTGTATGGTAACTATTCACTGAATAGGTTCTTGGTATTCTAAGCAGTGAATTCGTATTATCCGGATAGTCACGATATGCTGAGAATTATCCCTCATGATGTAGAATAAATATGATTAATTAATTAATCATATTTAATGAATTAGAGAATTTATATAAATAATGATAAAATAGTTTTATTATTATTTATTTCTACTACCGGCTTAATATTGAACCTACAGGGTCACACTATAAAAGAGAATGATTTAATGGTGGAGGAATTAATTAATAATGGCTGATAATTATTTATTTATGAAATAAATAATTAATTGGCAAATTTAATTGATTAAATGAGATTTAATTGATTATATATTAATTAAGAAAAGGTTCTTAATATTACTAATTAAGAATTTAATTTTTGGAAATTAAATCAAGTGAGATAATTATTTCTAAAGAGTTTATAAAAAGGATTAATAATTAAAAGGTGTTTTAATTATTAGTGAGAATAATAAAGGGTTAATAATAATAATATTTTATGGGAAAATTTTTAGCTGAAAATTTTGCCTATAAATATACTATTATAAACCCTATTTTTGCCTCAACCAAAAAGATTTACAAAACCCTAATTCTCTCCATCTCCTCCTCCTTCATTACATCATTTTCTTGGTGGATACCGGTGGAGTGCTTCACACTTTAGGAGCAGCTGCTAAGGATCTCCGTTCATCATTTTTGGATCATTAAAGACCTCCATCTTTTCATTAACGTAAAGCTTCTTAAGGTAAACATACTGAACTACGAATTAAATATTATTTTTTGCATGGATTCTGCGGAGGGTTTCGTTTTTTTTTAAGATTTAAATTTACATTTTCGCTGCGTTTATGTGCTAAAAACCCTTCAAGGTAACGCAGGCGAAGGTACTCTGTGTACTCAGGAACTTGTGAAGTATGTGTATACCCAAAATGGGACACGTATCCCGAATGCGGCCAGGGTGATAATCGGGATATGAAGGTGTCGTCCTTCTACTAGTAGAAAAGGTTACTATTATCGTATTACGACTGATCATCATATGCGGTGGCTCCAACGAGTGTCCTATTCTTCCAGTTGGAATTATGATGCAATACCGTAACCCAAGCCTAGGTGCCTGGTATACTATTAAGGTATTCACAAAATTATAAAATCCCCTAAAGGATTGTTTTCATAAGAAGGTATGTATCACCAAGGAAAACTATTTTTGAATAATTCGTAATTATCATATATGATGTTTTACGTGAGTTTATCATACAGTCATTTTCATACTGTACATTATTATGCTGGGCATTATAGCTCACACTTGTTTTCTTAAATTGACACAACACAACAGTGAATCAAGATGCCTACCATGAGACTCACATCCAGGAAATGGGTAGGAAATGGCCAGCTGTTCCGTAGGTTGTTTGGTGTTGTACCACAGGTAGTCCGAATAAGCTGGATTGGCTTTCAGTTGTTTTTAGTTCGGTTTATTTATAAGTATGACTTATGTAAGGTAATAAATAAGAAACGTATATTTGGATGACGGACTAGCCTTACTTAAAGGTTATTCCCCGGTAAGACTTAATTATTTTTGGGATGTAATAATTATCACTTTGTGGTTTGATTTACTCTAGTAATGAATGGTTCATTTCCAAGACAATAACCTGTAAGTGTATGTGTGTGATAAGTGTGGGGTCGTAAAGTGTGAGTATTTATATATTGAGATGTAAGGTATGTGGTTTATAGTGATTTAGATGGCGTGGCCTCCGAGATTCCTGACCTCGGATTTTGGGGCACCACATGAATCATCCGTCGGGACTATAATTGATCATCCATCGAGTGCTACATTATTCACTAGGTTAAATCTACTAAGGTGTTTTGTTAATGTAATCATTAAGTTCACAACATATTTCCAACACATTGACAAAATGATTCACCTAGATTAATTATATTAGAGCAATGATTTTGAAAATGTTACTCTTATATATTTTAAGCTTGGAGCTTGTGACGATTGCAATGACAAAGTGATCCTTTTTAGCCTTCTCATAATTCTTATTAGTCTCCACAACAAGTTGTCCCCAGACACTAACCTTGTGGGAGTACCTAAGATGGAATATATTTATAAGTAGAATCTTCTTCAATTTAAATGTATGATTTGAATAAGATTTAATATTTAGAGTGATAACTAACCTTCCATCAGTAATTCAAAATTTCATGATATCTCTCTTTCCAAACATGGTATCTATTAGTATCACAGGCTCAAAATCCTCCACTACACCAATGATATCTACATAAATGTAAAAAATGGTAGCAAAAAAATAAGAACAACACAAAAAAAAATTAAATATACTATGCAAGAAATCTTAGTATTATGACCTGTAGCAAATTCCGAGCTTTCAGCATTTTCATATCCGGAAGCAATACTAAACAGTTCATCAAGGTCAACAAATTTAAATTTGTGTCTCGGTATCATAAAGTCATCGCCTATTAACTTCTGAACTGACGTAGAATTAGAAAAATTTATAAGATATTTTGAGGTGGTATACTTCATTGTTCCCTTTGCCTCTCTTGTATACAAATTGGTTATAACGTAAACATCTCCTTCAATAATATCTTTGTCAACGGATCTCCAATTATCAGCATATACAAAAGCATGCATATGAAAGTCCTATAATAAATAAATTTCTTTAGATTTCTACTTAAACTAATGTATAATGGCTGCATATAAACAATTAGTGAATTTTTTTTGAAACTAACATCATCATCAAGCAAAAGCAAGTTGTATCCTTTCAGAGCATCTTTTCCTTCTTTGGATGCAGTAGTGGACGACCACATTCTGGTTATACGGACCTTGATCTTCCATGTAGTACGTGGCGAATCAATGTAAGACAGACTGTTATACATCTTTTCTTCAAATCTACAGAAAAGACTGTCAAATAATGAGATGTAAATTACATCTATATCAAATAGCATGTTTAACAAAGATCAAATGTTAGAACATGGAAAATCTTATGAAAAAAACAGCAAAACTCGAAGAAAAATTACCTGAAAGAAAGCTGTTTAAATTGAAGTGTTGTATATGCCAATGATAATAGGTGCTCATATATTTATAATTAGGTTCTTATAAATCAAAACCCAAAAAATCCGCTATGTGATATACATGATAGAAGTGATAATTGATTACAGTTGATATTTACAATCAATTTACATCCAAATGACAGATATTTTGTAATTTCATTATTACAAATAGAAAATCAATAGCATATGATAAGTATGATGTTAGTGATAATTGATTTCTTTTTAAACTAATATTAAGAATACATATGAAAAGAATAATATTGTTTTACATATTAATTCTATAAAATATTCATATAAATCATGGTACATATTGATATGTTAGTTACCATACTTAAATTTTTGTAGTACCATAGATATTATATGTCCAAGAAACAGAACTTATTAAATGTCCAATCTACAAACTAATTATTATATAATATATATACAAATGGAGTTAGAAATTATTTTAGAATTCACTGTTCAGTGGCCATATTTTTTATTAAGATATATATTTATAATAATTATAAGTAGGTATTACTTGGACCGATTTTTTTTTAAAAAAATATCATTACTTTTCATATTGTGTGAACCAATGAAGATTCCAAGAATCCCGATTACATATTTTAATGTTTTTAGAGCATATAAATAACGTAAATTTTTGTAAAATCAAATAGCCATTTTTTGTCGATTGGTTCAATCTCTATCCTCGAATTAATATATGTTCTACAAACTTGGGAAAACATTAAATTTTTAATTATGATAATATCAAACAAATTATTGTTATACACCTAAAAAGTGGTGAATTTTACATAAATTATTTTTAAACACTAAATAGTGAATTGATTTTAGGTTATTAAAAATAAAACATTCAAACAAATGCATACTGAAATAATAGTTATTTGCATGTCCGCCTAAGTATGAATTTATTATTAAAGATATATCATTAATTAAATTCTGAGCAATGCATTTGATTACATAAATCTTAATTACCTTTCAATTTTGTATGCCATTTACTATTTTCTTAATAAATTCACCTTGGATAAACTATTGCCATTTTTTATAAAATATATTGTACATAAAATTTAGGTTTTTTTATAAATTGATTAATTTAAAATCATCAACATATTCTTTAAAAACACATCACATAATACAAATATCATGATTGTTCAAATTAGCAAAACAAAATATAAATGAAAACTACCATTTGGCCAGATAAAAATTGGGTAATTATTTAGTTATATATTATTAAAACTATATATATACATTGCACCACAATTACTTCTATCTACATATACCTTACATGCACTATATCATATGACAATTTATATAAACTGAAACAAACTATATACATGAAATTTACATAAACTCAAAGATTTTTTATGCTTGAACAACCTGACCATCGATTGTTGGTTCGGGATCATCACCCTCAACGTCTTGAAATCTTACTTGCTCTGGCCCAATACCTAAATCTATGTTTAGGAAATTCTGTATATCTGCAACAGGCCTATCAAATATTCGAAGGTCATGTGAATTATGTCTACCAAGTGTTGCCAAACGACACGCAACTGCATTCCTATGAGGGTGAACCAAATTAAGTTCATAACGGATATTATTATCATTAATCCTTGACAGAATAAGTGTGAATGTCTGTCTAGTATGTGGTGTAATTCCTTCTTCTTTGTGATATTTGCATTTACAATATGCTTTTATATTGTCGGTTTCGATGATAACACGCTCGTATGAATCCTGGAATGCACGACACACGCCTAGTACAATAGCCCATAACTGTGAATTCAGATTTGTAAGGCCTGGAATTGTGCCGTAAGTCAGTTTGAGAAGAGGACCTCCTGTATCTTTTATAACAACACCAATACCATTTCTATTATGGCCTTCAGGAATATTTTGAATAAATTCACTATGTACATTGATCTTCACCCAATCATTAGGAGGAAATTACCATATACGCTCAACATGTTCCATTATACTTAAATGTATAAAACAGTTGTTGACTATATATGATTACAAAATAAAGATATCACAAATGGTAAAACAATTTATAAATAAACAAAAGAGTTGAACATATATGTCTTTTGTAAAAAGTTGTAGAGATGTGTCTTTTACAAAAAGGTGTAGAAAATAAATATAAAAGTGTTGAAGAAATGTGTCTTTTGTAAAAAGTTGTAGAGATGTGTCTTTTGCAAAAAGCTGTAAAATTTTAAATACCTAAAACTATTGGAACAGTTTAGACTGCAAGGTTGTATAAAGATTTATTCAAAAGATTATTTATTACATACACATATAAAAATCAAAAGATAAATTAAATTTAAGATCACACATAAAATGTTATATAAAATTAAAATTAACAGTGATAGTAAAATCACAAATAATCAGATTACCAATTACATATGTATCTAAATTAATCCAAAAGATAGTTAACTAATAAACAGAATAATGATAAAATTTTATTTCACGAGATATAATACGCAAATAGCTTTTATCATTAAAAGGAACACAATGTTGGATCAAAAATTCCAGGAAATCTCCGCTAAGAAATAGTTCAGCAAATTTATTGGATGAAAAAAAACTTAAATAAAAATACGCAACAAAATAAAACATTATTTATTGAAGATGAACTTTAAAAAAAACCATGAGTTTAATTGAAAATCACCATTTGGTTGCTCTTCTGGTCTTGTAATTGTGCCATATTCATTTTTCCTGTAAAATACAATGATCAATTAAGCATTTCAGTAAACCATTTACAAATTTTAATTGTTTATTTAAATTAGAAAACATTAGTTTGTACACTTACAGATCAATTGTTAGAAAAGAGCTGATTATATCTGCATTATTGGTTGATGATAAACACCCAGAATCAGAATATACCTTAGTTGCTGTAAAAATTTTGCTCTTGATCTGAACATTGCCATCATTGATCTCTATTCTGAGAGTAACCTGTTTTCCAACAATCTTTCTTATGCATTCTGGATATAGAATATAGGTTTCATACTGCAAGTCCAAAAACAATTAAATCCATCACTACACAGAATTATTTAATCTACTATTAATCTAATACTTAACAGCTACTTATATAAAAATTAAAAAAGCACACCAGTTTATACTCCAAAAGAAGTTTAGTGGCTATCTTATGCAATAAACGTTGGGCTGCACGATCCATAATGATGAAGTTATATGCCGCTGATTCATCCTCTGCTACTACTATAATCCTATACCTATAAACAATGATATAACACTTGCCATATCTATATAATTAATATGTAATTTATAGGACTTAGAAAAAAATATGGGCATAGTAAAAAATTAAACACTTTATCTTGTCAACAAGCTCAATCTCTTCATTGTCGCAATTTGCATGGCTGTTATACCACCAGTTTGCAATCTCTTCCATATCTGTAATCTTCACAGCACATAGGAAAGTTTTCTACATCGTTCAAATATCAGGATTAAAAATGATAATATATCTTCTACATTCTTTGGTGCCTATTTTAAATAAATGATAAAAAAAGCAAAACCTTGACATCATCAATATTTGTCTTTAACCCCAGTTCATGCAATGTGATAAACTGTAACTCAGAAGTTGGGTTCACAATTACTGGTTCAATTTCGATCGATGGAATATGACTCATAAATTCAGTTGTATATTTAACATTCTGGTGAGGAATGTAGCCTTCATTCTCATGTCTGCAGTGGATGCACTAACTTCAGTTCTTTGTGATCATACAAATAATTATGAGTATCTGGTTAATGAGTAGTGCTAAAAAACTTTGGAAACTCTACATGACATAAAATATGACTCAATTATTACATTCAAGCAACTTCAAATCTTAGTACAATTAATATGTTTTTATGTAAGAAGGTCGGTATATTTCATTGCATAGTACAAAGAAAACTATACCTTTGGCGCATTGAGTGAACTAAATCGTTATCCAGACTGAAATACACTTTTGATAATGGTAGCGTACTGAAGTAGACAGTGTCTGCAAAGACAATTTTTATAAGATGTATATAGTACACAATTGTATATTGGTAATTTCAGAAATAGTGGACAGGTATATTGTGTTTGTTGTTTTTTTGAGATCATAGAGCTTACTCCTGAAAATCTTCATCTTAGTACTTATTACAATTGTTATAATTAGTTCCTCCATAACTTGGCTATACAATCTGTCAATATCCTTCGCCATATCAGCCCAAACACTAACCATATATGAATACCTGTATTAAATCCGATGTAAACAGTCATACTTTTAACCCACTATTATCTCAGATAGAGAATTAGGATATTCACATATTTTTAACCTACCTCCCATTAGTGATTCTGAACTTGACAATATCTTTGTCACCATATATTGTTGTGATTGACTTTACTCTTTCAAAATCCTCAACAACACCAACGATATCTACCAAAATTAATTTAAATTTTAGTACATATACAGTAAATTACAGTAGAATTAACACATATCAAATAAATTCAGGAAATATAAATGAGATAGCTTTATTGACCTGTTGAGAAAGGTGGAATGTGATTATCTCCATGTTCAGATGTGTTGAGTGTCATTTATGACACTTTATAATGCTCTAATAAGCTTTGAATTGATGCCTTTGTACTCAAGTTGTTAAGTGCTTTAACGTGTTTTTGAGTGTTTTTGTATTTCAGGCATTATCTAGGTAATCAGGTGCATTAGCATTATTTTGGTGCTAATTTGGTGTCAAGGTGGTGTTGGAATAAAAGCTCGTTGAAAGCCGGCTCGAAGCTGCAAAAAAAATAAAGAAGTCAGTTTTGGAAGAAGCCCAGCGTGCCCGCGCTGATCAAGAGCGCGGCCGCGCCAGAACTTCAGAGAGCCAGCGCGCCCGCGTTGATCAAGCGCGCGGCTGCGCCGTGTCGGGATGCAGAATTCTGATTCTATTCTAATTCGAATTAGGAGACTTCTATGCTGCATGGGGCAGCTATATAAACAACTCTAGGTCATTTTTAATAAGTCATCAAGCCAGAGACATATCAAGGAGAACGTAAGAAGACCATTTTAGCATGATTCAACGAAGACGAAGAAGATCTTGTTTTTACTTGTGAACCTTTGTTTTAAGTTGTATTTGGATGCTAGTTTTCTTATTTGTGAACCTTAATCTTGTTTTGTACTTGGTTTTATTTATTCGTTATAAAGACTACGTTACATATACCATACTTTCATCGAAACCCACATTGACGATGAGTCCGATTATGGGCTAATCGTTATCGTGGGGTTCTAGCGGATTTATTTATGGATTTCTTTAGTTAAATTGTTTGATGCCTTAGTATGTGGTGATTGTATGATATCCTTGTATTGGTTGTGCATATTCGTCTTATGACCGTCGCGAACTTATAAGATAGTGTGTTATTTCTTAATGAAGCGAAAGTGAATTTAAAGATTTAGAACTTGCCATGCTAGCATAGGTTCATGTATTCGATATGCATGATTCGTAGGTAATTTTAACCATCTTACTTGCCCTGTGTAATCAAGATAGATAACTTGTGCTTAAAACGTTATGTTTTCAAATTCTATAGACATATAGGGTCTCAATATAATTGGTGTCTATTCAACTTCTATCTCTTTTGTGGATGTCTGGTAGTATGGTACTCGTGCAACGAAAGTTGGCGTTTATCAGTTTCGTGTTGTCTGATTAGTGTCATCACCATTGCATGCTAAGGTTAAGAATAATAAGGCTATTGAGTGAAGTATTTAATGAAGTTAGAATCCCATATTTGTTATATATATTAATTCAATCAATCTTATTCTCGTAGTTATAATCATTAGTTTAATTCTTAGTTATAAACAACTTCAATTTGTCATCATCTTAGCATTGAATAATAACCATACATTGTTGCTTAAGTGCGTGAATTAATTAGTTAACCAATACAGTCTCTATGGGAACGAACTAGAAAAGATTCTATACTACTTGCGAACTCGTATACTTTCGTGTATTATTAGCGCGTGTTTAGCGACTAACAAGTTTTTGGCGCCGCTGCCGGGGACTGTAGTGTTATTTGATAGTTTATGTGCTTTTCATCAGTGGTCGTTAAAGTTCATTGACTTGGACGTTGTTACTTATCTGTTTCCTTATCTTATTCAGGTACTCTAGCGATGCTGTATGCATACGCATTCGCGTACTCATAAGAGATCACTGGATAAAGCCGAGGAAGAAGTTGTAGTTCGTAAGGAAGTTTCTGAGGAAGAAAAGAACGTAGAGGTAGAAGAGAAAGTCGAAGAACCGGTTGTAGTAGCGATGGGAGATCAAGCAGAAAATCCGAAGGCTTTGATGGACTATTCTCATCCTAAGATTAATGAAATTCAGTCAAGCATCATCAGACCAGCCATCAGGGCTAACACTTTTAAGATCAAGTCAAGCACGATTCAGATGATACAGAACTCAGTTCAGTTTGGGGGTTCTGCTACTGAAGACCCCAACATGCACATCAGGGATTTCATCGAGATCTGTGACACTTTCAAATTTAATGATGTGACTGAATATGCTATCAAGCTACGACTTTTCTCATTCTCTCTGAGGGACAAGGCTAAGTGATGGTTACACTCTCTACCAGCAGGATCTATCACCACTTGGGAGGATCTCGCACAAAAGTTTCTCATTAAATTCTTCCCCATGGCGAAGACTGCTGCAATCAGGAATGCTCTTACCTATTTTGCTCAGCAAACTGGGGAATCTCTGTGTGAGGCTTGGGATCGATATAAGGAGATGCTAAGGAAGTTCCCACACCATGGCATGCCTGATTGGATGATTATTAATTATTTCTATAATGGATTGGGTGCTACTTCCGGACCCATGCTTGATGCAGCATCGGGAGGAGCCTTGTGGGCTAAGAGCTACGATGAAGCTTATGAACTTATTGAACTGATGGCTTCTAATGAGTACCAGAATCCTTCCCAGAGACTGACTCAGGGAAAAGTCGCAAGAATTATAGAGTTGGACGCAACAACTGCTATCACTGCCCAATATAAGGCTTTAACGATGAATGTGGAAACTTTGGCTAATTATGGAGTTAACCAACTTAATAGTGTCTGCGAGCTTTGTGCTAGTGCCCATGATACTAAGCAGTGTGCAATTTCTAATGAATAAGCTCAGTTCGTGAGCAACTTCCAGCGATTGCAGCAACCAGTGTCAGCCACCTATCATCCCAACAACCGCAATCATCCTAATTTCAGTTGGAGCAATGCTCAGAATGCGGTTCAACAGCCTTATCAGCAGTACCCAGCTAAGCTGTACAACCCCCCTGGTTTTCAACAACCACAGTATGCACCTAGACAGCAACTCCAGCTGCAACAAGCCAATGAAAAATCTGAATTAGAGGAGTTGAAGCTTATGTGCAAGAATCAAGCTATTTCTATCAAGACCTTGGAAAATCAAATTGGGCAAATTACCAATGCCTTCCTAAATCATCAGCCTGGTACACTACCTAGTGACACTGAAGTTCTAGGAAAGAGGGAAGCTAAAGAACAGGTAAAGGCAATCACTTTACGGTCTGGAAAGGTTGCGAATCCTGAACAAACTCAAGAGTTGACTGAAGAAGCTGAGGCTGAGAAAGAAGTAGAGCAACAGGATAAAGAAGTGGAACCAAGGAAGACTACTGCTGAGCACACTCCTCCTGAGGGTAATACAGGGGAGAAACAGATCTATCCTCCATCGCCTTTTCCCAAGCGGCTATAGAAGAAAAAGCTGGACAAGCAATTTGAGAAGTTTCTGGAGGTGTTCAAGAAACTTCATATCAACATACCTTTCTCCGAGACTCTTGAGCAGATGCCTAGTTAGCAAAGCTTATGAAAGGTATTCTCTCTCGGAAGGTGAAGTTAGATGATTTAGAGACTGTCACTCTTATGAAGGAATGCAGTGTCGTGCTGTAACAGAAATTACCTCTGAAGCTTAAGGATCTTGAAAGCTTCACTATTCTATGTACTATTGGAAAAGTATCTTTTGATAGATTCCTATGGGACTTGGGAGCTAGCATCAATCTGATGCCCTTGTCAATTTTCAAGCAGTTGGACTTACCTGATCCCAAATTGACTTATACGACCTTGTAGTTGGCCAACTGTTCTATTACATATCTGTGATGTATTGTGGAGGATGTCTTGGTCAAGGTTGATAAACTCATCTTCCCTGTTGATTTCATATTTCTTGATTTTGAGGAGGATAATAAGATTCCCATAATCTTGGGAAGATCGTTCCTGGCGACTGGCCGAACCTTGATAGATGTGCAGAAGGGTGAGCTCACAATGCGAGTTCTGGATCAGGATTTTACTTTTAATGTGTCCAATGCTATGAAATTTCCTACTGATAATGAGGAGTGCTTAAAAGTGGAGTTGGTCGATTCGGTGGTCACATCGGAACTTGATCAATTGCTAAGGTCCGATGCCTTAGACAAAGCCTTGTTGGGGAATTCAGATAGTGAAGATGACGAAGGTGAAGAAAAATTGTAATATTTGAATGCTTCTCCCTGGAAAAGGAAGATTGATATACCTTTTGAATCTCTTGGAATGGAGGAATTGAACAAGGCTCCTAAATGCCGCAAGCCTTCTATTGAGGAGGCTCCTACTCTTGAGCTTAAGCCTTTACCTGAGCATTTAAGGTATGTGTTTTTAGGTGATGCATCTACTCTGCCTGTTATTATTACATCTGAACTTTCAGGTAGTGATGAGGAAAAGATTTTGAGGATTCTGAGAGAGTTCAAATCGGTAATTGGATGGACTATAGTAGATATCAAGGGAATCAGCCCTTCTTATTGCATGCATAAAATTCTGCTAGAGGAAGGTAGCAAGCCTACGGTCGAGCAGCAAAGAAGACTTAATCCTATCATGAAGGAAGTAGTGAAGGAGGAAATTCTTAAGTGGCTAGATGCAGGGATCATTTACCCTATTTCTGACAGTTCATGGGAAGAATGAGAAGAATGAGCTTATTCCTACAAGGACAATCACAGGGTAGAGAGTTTGCATGGACTACAGGAAGCTGAACAAAGCCACTAGGACGGATCACTTCGCTTTGCCCTTCATTGATCAAATGCTCGACGGGTTGGCTGGTCATGAGTACTATTATCTTCTGGATGGCTATTCGGGTTATAATCAGATTTGTATCGCTCTAGAAGACCAGGAAAAAACTACCTTCACTTGTCTATTTGGTACTTTCGCCTTCAGACGAGTTTCTTTTGGTTTTTATAGTGCACCAGCCACATTTCAGAGATGTATGATGGCCATCTTTTCTGACATGATTGGTCATAATGTGGAGGTGTTCATGGACGACTTCTCAGTCTTTGGAGATTCTTTTGATGAATGCTTGCAAAATCTTGGACATGTTCTCAAAAGGTGTGTTGAGACCAATCTGGTTCTCAGTTGGGAGAAATGTCACTTTATGGTGCGTCAGGGCATTATTCTTGGGCACAAGTTTTCTAGTAAAGGTCAAAAGGTGGACAAGGCCAAGGTGAGGCTCATTGAGAATCTTCCTCCACCTATTTCTGTTAAGGAAATTCGCAGTTTTCTTGGTCATGCGGGTTTCTACAGGCGTTTCATCAAAGACTTCTCAAAAATTTTAAAGCCTTTGTGTAGTCTGTTAGAGAAAGATGTTCCTTTCAAGTTTGATGACGAGTGCCTTGCAGCTTTTGAGACATTGAAGAAGAGTTTAATCATGACATCGGTGATAACTGCACCTGATTGGTGAGTCTTTTGAGATGATGTGCGATGCAAGTGACTATGCAGTTAGAGTAGTTCTTGGGCAGAGGAAGAACAACATATTTCATGTGGTCTACTATGCTAGTAAGACCCTAAATGGTGCTCAACTGAATTATACTACTACGGAGAAAGAGCTTTTAGCTATTATCTATGGTTTTGAGAAATTTCGATCTTATCTACTTGGGACTAAGGTGACAGTTTTCACTGATCACGCGGCAATTCGATATCTCATCTCAAAGAAGGACTCGAAGCCTAGATTGATTAGATGGGTTCTTTTGCTTCAAGAATTGGAATTAGAGATCAAGGACAGAAAGGGAACAAAAAATCAAGTCGCTGATCATCTCTCGCGTTTAGAGAATCCTAATGCCACTTCACTGGATAAGACATTGATAAATGAATCTTTTCCAGACGAGCAGCTGATAAGTGGCATTTTATACCACTTAGAACGTCTTATAATGGCTTGAAATGGTGGCTTGAAATCAAGTATTTTGTGTATTTGATGCATTTTTCTAGTGTTTGTGCATTTCAGGGTATTATTTACATTTGTGGAGAGATTTTATCAAGAATAAGCCTTGACATGTGTTTGGCATTGCAAGCGGGAAGATAGGAGCAGATTGTAGCGAAGAAACGGGAGAAAAACAGAGCATTTTCCAGAAGGGGTCTGAGCGCCCGCTCAGGAAGCTGAGCGCCCGCTCAGGAATGCTGAGCGGCCGCTCAGGGACGGAATATTAAAATAATTATTTTGGACTCCTGATTCTGTTTAACTTCCAACTTCTCAATTAGCTGGGTATTATGGGACTCCTATATAAGTAGTTTTCAGAGACGTTTCACAAAGGTTGGATCGTAGTATTAATCGAAGAGCGAGGAGATAAGGAAGAAGACCATTTTAGCACACCGCAATGAAGAGGAAACATATTTTCTTGTGATTCTTTATTTCGTTATAATGTTGGATGCTAGTTTTCTTTACTTTGAACCTATTTACTCTTGTGACGTACTCTGGTTTAATATAAGTAGTTTTAGTTATTATTCTCGTGTGTTATTATCATGTTTTCATATGAACCCATGATGACGATGAGTGCTATCATGGGCTAATCCTGATCATGGGGTCGTAACGGATTTACTATGGAATTCTTTAGTTAGTTGTTTAATACCTTAGTGTGTTATAATTGTATGATATCTAGTATTGGTTGTGTTTATTCGTCTTATGTGCGTCGTGAACATATAAGATAGGGTGTTAATCTCTTGTGAAGCGACGGTGGATCTTGAGATTTAGAACTTACCATGCTAGCATAGGTTCATGTATGTGTATGCATGATTAGTAGGTAACTCTAACCGTTTTATTTGCCCTATGTAATCAAAAGGAATAACTTGTGCTTAAATCGTTATGTTGTCAATTTCTGTAGACATATAGGGACTCAACATAATTGATGCCTATTCAACTTCTATCTTAATTATGGATGCTTGGTAGAATGGTATTAGTACAATGAAAGTTGGCTTTTATCAGTTTCGTGTTGTTTGATTAATATCATCACTGTTGCATGCTAAGGGTAATAACAATGACTATTGAAGGAAGTAGTAATGAAGTTGTGATCTCATGTGTGTTAAATATTGTTAATTCAAGTGTTAATTAAGTGTATAATTCTCGTAGTTAATTGCAGTTAATAATTAGTTAATCAATTTTAAGTGTTATTGTTTTAACATTGAGAAGTAATCATACATTGGTGAGTGAGTGTAATTGAACATAATTAGTCCGAGTCTCTGTGGGAACGAACTAGAATGTATTCTATATTACTTGTGAACGCGTATACTTGCGTGTGTTATTAGCGCGTGTTTTCGCCCTAACAAGATTTTGGCCCCGCTGTCGGGGACTCGGCATATTTGTTTAGTTTATGTACTTACCATCATTGGTCATTAGGACTCAGTGATTACGACGTGTTACTTATTGTTTCCGGTTGTGTTTCAGGTACTTTAGCGAGTGTTTATGCAAACCCGTTCTCGTACTCGCAAGAGGACTTTAGATACGGCTGAGGAGACAGACGAAGTTCTTGATATTCCGGAGAAGATAGATTTTGAAGATTTGGATTCAGGAAGTGAGCAAAAAGAGCCAGTAATCATGGGTGATCGTATAGTTCCGGCAGATCCAGCTCTTATGGACTTTTCTCGGCCTAAAATTGATGATATTCAGTCTAGCATCATGCACCCGGCTATTGAGGCCAATAACTTTGAAATCAAGCCGGACACTATTCAGATGGTGCAGAATTCTATGTCTTTCGGAGGTGCTGCGAATGAAGACCCCAACATGCACATAAGGAATTTTGTCGAGATCTGTAGTACTTTCAAATATAATGGTGTGACTGATGAGGCTATCAAGCTGAGGCTTTTCCCATTCTCACTGAGGGATAAAGCTAAGGACTGGTTACATTCTGAACCAGCTGGGTCTATCACTACTTGGCAACATTTTGCACAAAATTTTCTGGTGAAGTTCTATCTAATGGCAAAGACTGCGGCTATGAGGAGTGCTCTTACTCAGTTTGCGCAGCAACCTACAGAATCTATGTGCGAAGCTTGGGAGCGCTACAAGGAGATGTTGAGAAAGTGTCCACATTATGGTATGCCTGATTGGATGGTGATCACTGGTTTCTATAATGGTTTGGGGGCCCAATCTCGGCCCATGCTCGATGTAGCAGCTGGAGGCGCCTTGTGGGCCAAAAGCTATACTGAGGCTTATAATCTTATTGAGACTATGGCTGCAAATGAGCATCAAAACCCAACTCAAAGGATGATTCCTGGGAGGGTAGCAGGTATTCTGGAAGTTGATGCAACTACAACTATTGCAGCGCAGCTCCAAGCGCTGTCTATGAAGGTCGATTCTCTAGCCACCTATGGAGTCAATCAGATAGCTATGGTCTGTGAGCTTTGTACAGGTTCTCATGCTACAGATCAATGTTCTCTTATTAATGAATCTGTTCAGTATGTGAACAATTATCAGCGACCACAGCAGCCTGTGCTAGCTACTTATCATCCTAACAACAGAAATCATCCAAATTTCAGCTGGAGTAATAATCAGAATGCTATTCAGCAACCATATCAGCAACGCGTAAGTAAACAGTTCAATCCACCTGGATTCCAGCAACCACAGCATTATGCTCAAAGGTAATCATATCCTCAACAGGGAGGTGCAACCCCACCCTCTAGTGCTGATTTTGAGGAACTTAAGTTGTTGTGCAAAAGTCAGGCGGTTTCTATCAAGACCTTGGAAAATCAAATCGGTCAAATAGCCAATGCAGTGCTCAATCGTCAACCTGGCATACTTCTTAGTGATACTGAAGTGCCAAGCAGGAAGGAAGCTAAAGAGCAAGTCAAGGCTATTACCTTAAGGTCTGGAAAAGTTGCTGATGCTGAAAAAGTAAAAGAAGGAGAACCTGAAGTTGGTAATGAAGAAGCTAAGCAAAAGGAGAAAGCGGTGGAACCAAGGAAGACTATTATTGAACACACTCTGCCTGAGGGTAATATAGGGGAGAAATAGCTCTATCCCCCACCACCTTTTCCTAAGAGATTGCAAAAACTAAAGTTGGATAAGCAGTTCGGTAAGTTTCTGGAGGTGTTCAAGAAACTTCAGATCAATAAACCTTTTGCTGAGGCTCTGGAGCAAATGCCTAGTTATGCAAAATTTATGAAGAGTATTCTTTCAAGGAAGGTGAAACTGGATGACCTTGAAACCGTTGCTTTAACGGAAGAATGCAGTGCTGTGCTGCAACAAAAGTTACCTCCAAAGCTTAAAGATCTAGGTATCTTCACCATTTCTTGCACCATTGGCAAGTTGTCTTTTGATAAGTGCCTTTCTGATTTGGGAGCAAGCATCAATCTGATGCCGTTGTCGATCTTTAAAAAGTTGAATTTACCTGATCCAAAGCCCACCGACATGTCTCTATAATTGGCTGATCGTTCTATTACATACCCACGAGGCATAGTGGAGGATGTGCTAGTAAAGGTGGATAAGCTCTTCTTTCCTGCAGACTTTGTTATTCTGGATTTTGAGGAAGATAAGAAGATTCCCATAATCTTGGGGAGACCTTTCTTGGCTACAGGCCGTACCTTGATAGATGTGCAGAAAGGTGAACTTACTATGAGGGTGCAAGATCAGGATGTAACTTTCAGTGTATTCAAAGCGATGAAATTCCCTACAGAAGATGAGGAGTGCTTAAAGGTGGATTTGATTGATTCTGCGGTTACTTCAGAACTTGATCATATGCTAATGACTGATGCATTAGAGAAAGCCTTAGTGGGGGATTTTGACAGTGATGATGAGGATGGCAGTGAGCAACTACAATATCTAAATGCTTCTCCTTGGAGGCAAAAGCTAGACATGCCATTTGAATCTCTTGGTACTTCTGACCTCAAAAATGCTGAAGGAAAGCTCAAACCACATATTGAGGAAGCACTTGAGGTATGCTTTTTAGGTGATGCATCTACTTTAACTGTTATTATTGCATCTGACCTTTCAGGTAGTGAGGAGGACAAGCTCTTGAGGATCTTGAGAGAATTCAAATCGGCTATCGGATGGACTATAGCAGACATCAAGGGGATCAGCCCTTCATACTGCATGCATAAGATTCTGCTAGAGGAGGGTAGTAAGCCGACTGTTTAGCAACATCGCAGACTTAATCCTATCATGAAAAAAGTGATGAAGAAAGAAATTCTGAAGTGGCTGGATACAGGAATCATTTATCCTATTTTTGACAGTTCTTGGGTGAGCCCCGTGCAATGTGTACCTAAGAAAGGAGGTATTACTATGGTAGCAAATGAGAAGAATGAGCTCATCCCCACTCAAACAGTCACATGATGAAGGGTATGCATGGACTATAGAAAGTTGAACAAGGCCACAAGGAAGGATCACTTCCCTCTTCCATTTATTGATCAGATGCTTGACAGGTTGGCCGGTCACGAGTATTATTGTCTTCTGGATGGTTATTCGGGGTATAATCAGTTATGTATTGCACCAGAAGATCAAGAAAAGACTACCTTCACTTGTCCATTTGGCACGTTTGCTTTTCGCAGAGTTTCGTTTGGCTTATGTGGCGCACCAGCCACTTTTCAAAAATGAATGATGGCTATATTCTCTGATATGATTGGAAATAATGTCGAGGTGTTCATTAACGACTTCTCCGTCTTTGGACATTTGTATGATGAATGTTTGAATAATCTTCGTGCAGTACTCAAAAGGTGTGTGGAAACTAATTTGGTGCTCAATTGGGAAAATGTCACTTTATGGTGCGTGAAGGCATTATTCTTGGGCATAAGGTCTCTAACAAGGGTCTTGAGGTGGACAAAGCCAAGTTGGGAGTCATTGAAAATCTTCCACCACTTATTTCTGTGAAAGGAATCCGTAGTTTTCTTGGTCATGCGGGTTTTAATAGGCGTTTCATCAAGGACTTTTCGAAGATATCTAAGTCGTTGTGCAACTTGCTTGAGAAGGATGTGCCTTTCAAATTTGATGATGAATGCTTGATGGTATTCGAGACTCTCAAGAAGTGTTTGATAACCGTACCAGTTATTACAGCACCCGATTGGACAGAGCCTTTTGAGATTCAATAAATACTATTAAAAAAAGGGCTTGTATCTTCAAAATTGTAACCTTCCCAAGGCATATAAGCTACTAATACGTTTTTCCCCAAAGCGAGTTCGCCATCCTGTTTCCAAGACTCACAGAAATACCTCACATTTGGAATTGCACAAAAAAGACTATTTATCTCAGAGAGGTCTGCGTAAAATTCTAGGAAAACGTCAACGGCTGCTCGCCTATTTGTCAAAAAAATGTGATGCGAGTGATTATGCGGTGGGCGCAGTTCTTGGGCAGCGCAAGAATAATCTCTTTCATGTGGTCTACTATGCTAGCAAGACCTTAAATGGAGCTCAAATGAACTACACCACTACTGAAAAGGAGCTCTTGGCTATAGTCTTTGGTTTCGAAAAATATCGATCTTATTTGCTTGGGAAAAAGGTGACAGTGTTCACTGATCATGCGGCCATTCGCTATTTGGTTTCCAAGAAGGATTCGAAGCCTAGACTCATTCGTTGGGTGCTCTTGCTACAAGAATTTGAGTTAGAGATCAAGGATCGAAAAGGTACTGGGAATCAAGTAGCTGACCATCTCTCTAGATTGGAGAATCCCAAGTTTACTTCACATGATACGACATTGATCAACGAATCTTTTCTGGATGAGCAGTTGTTCGCAATTGAGGAGGAAGAGCCATGGTTCGCAGATATTGTGAATTATCTTGTAAGCAATATAATGCCTCATAATTTAAATACAGCTCAAAAGAAGAAGTTTCTGCATGAGGTGAAGTGGTATATGTGGGATGAACCGTATTTGTTTAGACAAGGAGCTGACCATATCATCAGGAGATGTATCCCATTCTATGAGACGGAGGGGATATTACGAGACTTCCATTCCACAGTTTATGGTGGACATTATGGTGGTGAGAAGACGTCAGCTCGTATTCTGCAAGCAGGTTTTTTCTGGCCTACTCTATTTAAGGATGCTCATCAGTTCGTTTTACGGTGTGATCGTTGCAAAAGAGTGGGAAATCTTACGAGAAAGGATGAGATGTCGTTAAATGTGATGCTTGAAGTCGAGATCTTTGATGTTTGGGGAATCGATTTCATGGGGCCATTCGTCTCATCTTACAATAATCAGTACATCTTGCTAACAGTCGATTATGTCTCAAAATGGGTAGAAGTCAAAGCTCTGCCGACAAATGATGCAAAGGTAGTGTTGAACTTTCTTCATAAGCAGATCTTCACAAGGTTTGGAAAGCCACGAGTAATCATAAGTGATGAAGGGTCGCATTTCTGCAACCGTAAGTTCACTTCTATGATGCAGCGCTACAATGTGAATCATCGTGTTGCTACTGCCTACCATCCGCAAAGGAATGGTCAAGAGGAAGTGTCTAATAGAGAAATCAAGTGCATTTTAGAGAAGGTTGTTTGTCCGTCAAGGAAAGATTGGTCTTTAAAGCTCGATGAAGCTGTTTGGGCTTACAGAACAGCATATAAGACTCCACTTGGTATGTCCCCGTTTCAACTTGTGTATGGTAAGTGATGTCATTTACCTGAGGAGCTTGAGCATAAGGCCTATTGGGCGTTGAAGAAGTTGAACCTGGATCTAGATGCAGCTGGAAAGAAGCGAATGCTTCAGCTAAATGAACTTGATGAATTTCGACTCCAAGCGTATGAGAACAACATAATGTACAAGGAAAAAGTGAAAAGGTGGCACGGCAGGAAGTTATATCCTAAGTCATTTATGCCGGGGCAGCAAGTTCATTTATTCAACTCTCGTCTCTGACTTTTTCCTGGAAAGTTGAAATCAAGGTGGTCTGGACCTTTTATTGTCAAAACTGTGTTTCCACATGGAGCGGTGGAGATTTTGGAGAATGATCCGGACCAAGCATTCAAGGTTAATGGTCAGCGTTTGAAGCATTACTATGGGGACAAGGAAAACTGGGAAGTGGTTAGTGTCGTTTTATTGTCAACTTGATTAAGGTACGCTACGTCAAGCTAATGACGAAAAATAAGCGCTTCTTGGGAGGCAACCAATGATTTGTTGTTACAGGAACCCTTAGAAGTTAGTAACCTATCCAAAATAAAAAAAATCAGAAAAACAGGGCAAGGAATTTTTTTTTCCAGTAGACCCGCTCAGCAGAGCTGAGCGACCGCTCAAGGCCCGACTGGGAGAAATTTTTTTAAGTCTTATAAAAATCCAAAAAAATCCAAAAAATCCAAAAATAAAACACAGCCCCATTACCCACGAATTATCTTCCCATTATCCACGATTTTAACCCTCAAAACCCACTCCTAACCAAATTTTACCCTAATCTCTACCCTATATATACATACAACTATTCCATATACTCCCCATACACTTTCAAACCTTAAACTCTCTCCCATATTCAAAAACACAAATCTTAAACACTTTTTCTCAGTCTCGATGGCACCCAAGAGATCCAGGACTATTGATAGCAGCAGCATTGTTCCTACTGGTGATTCTTCGAGGGGTACTGCTGCGTGCCTCGTTTGTTTGATAGGGCTGCTGAGGAGGAGTATACTAGGCTTCTGGGTAAGCCGATTTTGAAGGAGAGGGGATTCTTACCATCGGGGAGGGATGGTGAGTTATTGCCAATGATTGCTGAGAAGGGTTGGATTGCTTTTTGTGAGTCACCAGAGGCAGTTCCGATGAGCGTTGTTCGCGAGTTCTATGCGAACACGAAAGTTGAAAAGAATGGGTTTTCTGTTGTGCGGGGGATGACGGTGGATTATTGTTAGGTCCCAATGTGTTTGTAGAAGGGGGGTTGAATACAAACAGTACCGAATAATCGAATTAAATGCGGAATAAAAAATGTGAAACAAAATTCAAGTTAAATAAAAATATTATTAAACTTGAAAGGTGTTACAACAACTGTATCGATTACAAGGAATTAATCTCAAATTAATTATCACAAATCTAGAATAAATTCGACATGAACTTTTTCTATTTTTGTAATAAAAAGATTCAAATGCTAAACGCAATTTGAGATTAAGTTCTAGGGATTTTGATCCGCTAGATTGTTACACAAGAACAAGATAAAGATTTCTAGTTGATTGGATTTAACTTTACAATCTAGAAATTGATCTTGAAGTTGCAGATGAGATGAAATATTTGTGTCTGCTTCTTTTTCTTTGTTCTCGAGTTTTGTGTTCTTGATTGGATGATTATTAATCTTTTTGCTGCTTCTGTGTCTTTTTAATTTATTCAACAGAATTGAATTGAACTGGAATGACAATCCTATAGCTGGCAAGACTTTTGGTAGGACAATGGATTGAACTAGCAAGACAATCTGATTGAACTACAATGACTTTCGGTATGACAATCAGTTGAACTAGCAAGACTATCTCCTTCCCAGTAGAACTTTCGGTAGGACAATTGAAATGACTTGGCATGACAATCGGTATGACAATCCTGATTGTCATGCTAGTTCATTTTCAATTGTCTTGCTGATTTAAGAATGTTTTTAATCCAATTTAAATTCTGAAAATCCTTAATATTAATTCTGAATTAATTAATCAATTAATTTAATTAATCAAATAAATTAATCTTTACAGATATAATTTATTTTCTTAATTAAATTATATGACTTAATTAATTAATAGAGAATTAATACTAACCCTGAGCAGCAACCAATCTTCTGAATATCTTCTGAAAATCACTGAGAATTATGAATCAATTCCACCACTTCAACGTTGACACTCGATGTACTATCTGGTTCATGAGTGACTAACTTCCGTGACGTTTCTTCATGTCTTGACTTTGATACTTTGATTTTCTTCAGATTAAATCCTTGTAATTAATGATACTCTGACGAGATCTCTGTCACTTGATTAAATCCACACTCTTGATTTATATCACTGAGGCATGATCAATTTCTTGAACTTCTTCCAGTGAATTAATTCCTCAAGTCTATAGATGAACCTTGTTTCTGAATCCTTTGATAGATATTACTCTGTGAGATCTCTTTTGATGGTAGATCCACTATTTACTTATTACATTCTTATTTGAGTTGAGTTGAATCCTCGAATATACAAATAGGCTATGACATATGACTTACAATCTCCCCCTATT
Organism: Apium graveolens; assembly: GCF_009905375.1. NCBI lineage: Eukaryota > Viridiplantae > Streptophyta > Magnoliopsida > Apiales > Apiaceae > Apium > Apium graveolens. Next base: position 131,265,714 of record NC_133652.1, on the reverse strand, counting down.
TTTTTGTTAGACAATAACACACAAATACCTAAAGGATAACTCAACTAACAAATAAGAAAAAGATATAAAAAGAAATGCAAAGTAAATAGTAGAAAAGTTCTGGACTAGATTTAACATTTTCCAGATTCCAAGTAGATGTTCCTCTAGACTGAACATATCTTCAAGTAGTTCCATCTTCATTTGTACAACCACATTTCCTGTTGAGAAGCCCATATCTCTCTTGCTTCTCCCCCTATGAGAATCAACTGATTAAAGAAGATCACCTTCGTTTACCACCTCTCCCGTACAATAGGATCCGCAGATAAAAGCCAATGGTACTCCCCTTTTGAAAATAGCTTCTTCCCTTACTAGAAAATCACCTTGTGTTTACCACCTCTCCCGTACAATAGGATCCGTAGCTACAAACAACAATAGTGTGGTGTAGTGTACATGTTGGATCTTTTTCTTACTCCCTGTAATTTCTCCCCCTTAGTTGAGGAATCCTCCAAACTATTACTTAAGCTTTTATCTCCCCCTTAGTGAAGGAATGTATGCCGTCGTCTGAAGGAGTTCTCATATTCCACTCGGTTGGAAAAGAAATAACAAGTAGTTTCTCTTTCTTCCTCACTGTGAGTGTGTGATTCTGTTTAGTGTACCTCACATGTGTTTCACTTTTCTCTCCACTCGTGTTTACACTCATTCTCACAAGTGTATCACTCTTCTCTCATAGCTCCATAATCCAGCTGTACCTGCAAGGAAAATCACCTTAGCCATCCTTAAGGAGGTCACAGGTGGTGTAATGGGAGTTCACAAATCCCCATCCTTGTTAAACTCGTCAGATGAATCTGAGTCATAATCTACAAGTTGCTAGTTTCCCTTTTAGGGTTCCAGATTTGAATTCTGGGAAGGTAAACAATGATCCAAAGAATTTAGCATAAAGATTAAAGTTCCCTTCTAATGCCTGTGAAGACATTTCCTTGTGACTCATCAGGTAATATCTGAATCATTGTCAACAAGTTGCCGATCTGCACCTATGTCAGATCCACTATCCGCAGATGCATCCAGGGGATTTAAGCCTGGGGAGGTAGACACTAACCACTGACATATGGATTTTGGATCAGTATCCTCTCCTAACACCTGTAAAGGCAATTAGTCCATTAACGAACCTTGAACAATCGAATCTGACCTTAAAATGGTCGAAACTCTTGTTTCCGTCAACTCATCCTTTGTGTGTGTAACCTCTCCTTGTGCATCAAGAATTGTTTATGTTTGAAGTGGCGACACTACATCGGATACCTTGGACGACAGGCAAATTTCAATAGACGTACCCTGTTGAGAGAATGAATCTAGTAACTGTTTTTGTGCCTTTTCAGCCATTACATCTTTTTGAGAAGATGTATGGGGGTTAGCAGTTGTCTTGGTTTAAATACTACTCATCTTTGTAGGAGACAGAGCTACTGGGTTGACTACAGAACCTTCCTTATGTGGTGCACTAAGGCACTATCTCCCTCATGCTTATTCATACTACATTTAGTGGTAAGAGAGTGTTGGTTGGTTCTGTTTTTGTGTTTGTCTTTACAGTCTGGGATAGACGTTGTGGGTTTTCAACCTCATGACTGTCAATGAAAGAAAGTCATTGGAGACTGAACCTGTAACACAGAATATATGGCACTATAGAGATAAAATGTATTTAAGATTTATAATTAATGAAAATTATACATTTAATCTTTTGAGAGTAATGATGTACAATAGTGATTTCAAAGGATTTTACATGAAATAAGAAATCACTAATGTAGAAAGAAGTTTGATTTTGTTTTTTAATATGAATGAGTTTTTGATAAAACATTGATCACTTAGGGTAAAGTCTAAGTAATTCTCATTCATGTCAAAAGCTTACAAATATCTGCAATATAATGTTAACAACATATCATTGACCGATACTTGTCAAGTACTTTAGATACTAATTGTTATGTTGCATAACATTTAAAATAAAATAAAATTAAAAATAAAAAAAATAAAAATAAAAAAAATAATACAATACAAATAATAATAATAAAAACAAATATCAATGAATTAAATACCAAATATCTATCAACAAGATATCAGCATTCAATTTCATATATCATACAATATTTACAATTACAGAAAATACAAATAAAAACTTATATAAATATAGAAAAAATATAGAAACTATTTACAAGTTCAATGATAACATTACCAGCTTGCAAACAGCCATATCCCTCGGATAAACCTTTGATGTTATCTCCAAAGGTAACCAGGGGGCCAGCTTTCTCAATCCACATTTGATAGCAGGGCTCTATCTTCGGTCATATGTCTTGATGATCCACTGTCAAGAATCCACACTACCGGTTACACCTGTTTAATGCCCTGCACTACAAATGGATTAGACCTTCTTCGGAACCCAAACTTGGTTGGGCCCGGCATACTTGTAGAATTGTCCTTTGTCAGGCAAAACAACATTTTTAATTTTAATGGTCTCAACATCCTCAATGACTGAACATTTGACCTTGTAAACAGCCTTAACAAATTTCTGTTTAAGCTTAGGCACAAATGTCTCCTTTCTAGCCTTAGAAGGACTAGCAGTCTTAGACCTATCATGCTTCTTGTTATTCACATGCTGACGAGGAGTAGTCTTATCATTAGAAATATGCTTACCATTAAAATAAGCATACATCATATTAAAAGCACAAGACATACAATTAGAAACACCACATGCTTTATGAGAGTGATTAATAGTAGGCAATTTATGCATGGCAGACATGGCATTTTTGTTATCCAACTCATATGTGTCTGAGTTAGTCTCAGTTGCTTTCACAACTTTGACTGAAACTTTTGACACACTTGACTTGGAAACAACCTTCTCATTAGCATGATCTTCAGCACGTATTTCTTCCTGAATAACAGAAGAGGTCGCATCAAATGGTTCAACAATTGATGGTTTATAGAGGGGTTCATCAACACCCTTAAGCACATGTGGTACTTCCCTCCCTTTAGCACAGACACGAGGAGGGGAGTTTATGCCTAATTCTCCAATAGCAACATTGTAATCATAACCTATTCCAGATGTTTGATTAACAGATTGCTTATTGTAGAACTCTTTAGCCTTCGAACAAGAATTGAAGTAGGCTCTAACCTTAGTCTCAAGACCGGTGATCTTGTCTTTGAGAATAGTTTCGAGTTTTCTATAACAGTCAACTCTATTCTCTAGAAAAGATACTTGTTCTTTTACTTTGTCTTGATTAATTTGCACAAGTCTTAATTCCTTGACCTCTTTCTCAAGGTCTGTGATCTGTAAACTTAACAGTTCATTATCACGACGTGCACAATCTAAGTTACCTCTTAGATGATAAACCATTTCAGCATCAGAAAGTTTTACCTCTATTCTTGACGATGAAGTTTTTCCATCAATAGACATAAGAGCAAGATTTCCTTCATCTTCATCTTCAATATCAGTATCATCCCAGCTTCTTCCCTTTGTCAGATAAGCCCTTTCAGAGTTCTTTCTTACTTGCTTTGGCTTCCTACATTCTGTGGCAAAGTGTCCCAACTTATTGCAGTTATAGCATCTAATGGTGCTCCGATCAACCATCCCTATTTTGTATCCACCACTGCTGGTGTTAGAGGATGAAGATCCACCTTTCTGGAATTTGTTGTAGTTGGACTTGTACTTAAGCTTGGGATTCCTCTTGAATCTGACATGGGAGAATCTCTTGACAATTTGGGCCATTGACTCGTCTTCCAATTGCTCCAGCTCTTCCAAGGAATAAAAATCATCACTTGATTGATTTGTAGTAGGAGGATCATATTCTGCTACTAACATATTTTCCTCAGCCTTGGAACACTGTACCATTCTCTCCAATTGTTGAGATTGCTGTTGTTGTTGACCTTCAACTACAAGTGCAGTAGATGTGCTGACCATTCTATCCTTCCTGTAGACTTCCTTCTGTTGAATCTGCTCCAACTCATAGGTTTTTAACACTCCATAGAGCCTGTCCAAAGAAATCTCACTCAGATCTCTAGCTTCTCTAATGGCATTGATTCTATGTTCAAGATGAGTTGGCAGTGTTAAAAGGAACTTTTTGTTGACCTCCCTGATTGAATAATATTTCCCATTTATGTTCAGGTTGTTGATCAATGCATTGTACCTCTCAAACACTTCAATAATTCCTTCTCCTGGATTTGATTTAAAATATTCATACTCAGAGGTTAGGATCTCCAACTTGTTCTCCCTAACTTCCTCTGTGCCTTCATTGATCACCTCAATAGTTTCCCACATGTGTTTGGAATTTTTACAGTTCATCACATGTCTGTTCATCAAGGGATCAAGGGAATCAATTAAAATTAACTGAAGGCTGGCATCCATGGAGGCTTCATCTTTTTCAGCAGGAGAAAAATCCTCAGGATCTTTAGGATAGGTTCTGGCTTTGGTGATCACAACATCATCTACTATCACCTCCGGTTCAATAACCATCGGAGTTCTTATCCCCTTCTTTAACAAGTTTGAATATTTGGGATTTGCCACTTGTAAAAATAAGAGCATCTTCTTCTTCCACATAATATAATTCTCTTTATCAAATTGTGGAATTTTAACGGTTCCAACTTTTTGTGAAGTCATTATGAATTTTTGAATGAATAAAAATTCAAGGAGTTGAAAAATCACAAAAGTCTAGGATCTTGATTTGTTCGTTAATCAGAAGGCTCTGATACCAATTGTTAGGTCCCAATGTGTTTGTAGAAGGGGGGGGGGGTTGAATACAAATAGTACCGAATAATCGAATTAAATGCGAAATAAAAAATGTGAAATAAAATTCAAGTTAAATAAAAATATTATTAAACTTGAAAGGTGTTACAACAACTGTATCGATTACAAGGAATTAATCTCAAATTAATTATCACAAATCTAGAATAAATTCGACATGAACTTTTTCTATTTTTGTAATAAAAAGATTCAAATGCTAAACGCAATTTGAGATTAAGTTCTAGGGATTTTGATCCGCTAGATTGTTACACAAGAACAAGATAAAGATTTCTAGTTGATTGGATTTAACTTTACAATCTAGAAATTGATCTTGAAGTTGCAGATGAGATGAAATATTTGTGTCTGCTTCTTTTTCTTTGTTCTCGAGTTCTGTGTTCTTGATTGGATGATTATTATTCTTTTTGCTGCTTCTGTGTCTTTTTAATTCATTCAACAGAATTGAATTGAACTGGAATGACAATCCTATAGCTGGCAGGACTTTCGGTAGGATAATGGATTGAACTAGCAAGACAATCTGATTGAACTACAATGACTTTCGGTATGACAATCAGTTGAACTAGCAAGACTATCTCCTTCCCAGTAGAACTTTCGGTAGGACAATTGAAATGACTTGGCATGACAATCGGTATGACAATCCTGATTGTCATGCTAGTTCATTTTCAATTGTCTTGCTGATTTAAGACTGTTTTTAATCCAATTTAAATTCTGAAAATCCTTAATATTAATTCTGAATTAATTAATCAATTAATTTAATTAATCAAATAAATTAATCTTTACAGATATAATTTAGTTTCTTAATTAAATTATATGACTTAATTAATTAATAGAAAATTAATACTAACCCTGAGCAGCAACCAATCTTCTGAATATCTTCTGAAAATCACTGAGAATTATGAATCAATTCCACCACTTCAACGTTGACACTCGATGTACTGTCTGGTTCATGAGTGACTATCTTCCGTGATGTTTCTTCATGTCTTGACTTTGATACTTTGATTTTCTTCAGATTAAATCCTTGTAATTAATGATACTCTGACGAGATCTCTGTCACTTGATTAAATCCACACTCTTGATTTATATCACTGAGGCATGATCAATTTCTTGAACTTCTTCCAGTGAATTAATTCCTCAAGTCTATAGATGAACCTTGTTTCTGAATCCTTTGACAGATATTACTCTGTGAGATCTCTTTTGATGGTAGATCCACTATTTACTTAATACATTCTTATTTGAGTTGAGTTGAATCCTCGAATATACAAATAGGCTATGACATATGATTTACAATCTCCCCCTATTTTTTTGTTAGACAATAACACACAAATACCTAAAGGATAACTCAACTAACAAATAAGAAAAAGATATAAAAAGAAATGCAAAGTAAATAGTAGAAAAGTTCTGGACTAGATTTAACATTTTCCAGATTCCAAGTAGATGTTCCTCTAGACTGAACATATCTTCAAGTAGTTCCATCTTCATTTGAGGGGACCTTGGTGAGTTCATCTACCAGTTGAGCGTGCACAGTTGTTATGGGGTATTTTGAATGAGGAGTAATATGTGGACCTTGGTGAGTTCATCTACCAAGGAATTCTGAAGTTTTTGAGGGGAGCTAAGCACATGAACATCCCTTATGCATCCACGGTTATAAAGCTTTACCGAGCAGTGGGAGTATAGTGGCCGTCTCACGAGCAGTTGCAGCTGTCGGCCGCTCCTATTGACTCCGGGACTCTGCATGCGATGCAGGAGTGGACTGGTGTAGAGCCCGAGGAGCATGGGCTGGGTTATCGTCTTCCAGGAGGGCGTCCGGCACGGGGTGCTACCATGGCGAGGCCAAGGCGTGATGAGGCTGGTTCTTCTAGAGCTCAGGAGGGTGCTGGGATGGCTGATGCCCAGTATAGGAGGCTGTCGAGGAGGATGGATGCTATGTATGAGACGCAAAGCAGGTTTGCTCAGGAGCTCACCCTTGCGCTTGGGACTGCTTTTAGGGGTCTTGGAGCTGACATCCAGTGGCCAGTTTTTGGTGAGGACTCTGTATATCCGCCTCCTGATACACCACCCTCTGAGGGTGATGATGATGATGATCTCTCCGAGTAGGTATACCCTATGTTCCTTTCTACTACCTTCACTGGGGACACTGAAGATTTTAAGTTTGGGGGTGGTAGTTAAGGAATATTTTGTGTGTGTGTCATATAGTTGCATATTCATGATAGTTTAGTTCATATAATTGCATATTTTTGCCATATAATTTTTTTATAGCTTTATTTATCATGTCATGTAGCTCATGCATATACCATGATCCCTTTTGCGTTGCTGTGCCAATTGATTTGTGATATTGATGCGAGTGTAGTGATATCGTTAAAGTGATGTTGAGTCTTGTAGGTTGACATGCATTCTAGAAACACTTGTAATTTCACTAAGTCTTAGAGAATGCTTAAGGACTAGATTGTTGTTATGGTTTGATGGTTTTCAAGGTTAATCTATTGATTATGCTTAGAATTTATAATAGGTTCTTAGTGATAAAAGGCATGAAAAGAAAAATTGGAGTAAAAAGTGGAATTCATTGCTAATTGTGGCTAGGCGTCAAATGGCTAGTAGCCGGCTCGTATTTTTATGCGAGTAGTCTAGGGTTGAGCAAGATGGAGCGAAACGCAATTGCTCAGAAATTTTGAAAAAAAATATAAAAAAAATAAAAAAGAAAAAAAGAAAAGAAAAGAAAAAAAATAGAGAGTTAATGCATAATTGATCACGAGTGGGCTCTTTGGTATTCGAGTTATTAAGTTCTTAGGGGACTTTGTGCCTAGTGACCTAAGGCTTTTATAGTCTGGGATCCGCTAACCTAACGCTCACTACATGGATGCCATTGCATAAGTCTCTTGTGGACCTCACTCATTGTACGGTCAAATAAGCATTTGTTTGTTATGATAAATAAAAAGCATGATTCCGTAGTAAGCTCTAGTACTCTTGAAGTGTTATAAGTCAATTTGTGCCTAGAATTTTATTCTTCGTATAATAATGTGATTACCTTGAGGATAGTCGAGTTATGATAATTGATCTAGTTTCGAGCATATCTGTTAAGCATCCGCACACACCACGTTTCCGGCTGTATGTTAGTTTGTATGGTTTGATTGATCTTTATTCGCCTAATTGCATTTGTTGAGATATCGTAAGTTGGTTGGTTTGGTCGTAGTAAGGGGGATTGCTGCATTTCATATAGATTGCATTCATGCATGTTTTTGTTTTAATTTTGAGTCTGTGACGCTTGAGGACAAGCCTCGATTTAAGTTTGGGGGTGTGATAAGTGGCATTTTATACCACTTAGAATGTCTTATAATGGCTTGAATTGGTGTCTTGAAATCAAGTATTTTGTGTATTTGATGCTTTTTTCTAGTGTTTGTGCATTTCAGGGTATTATTTGCATTTATGGAGAGATTTCATCAAGAATAAGCCTTGACATGTGTTTGGCATTGCAAGCGGGAAGATAGGAGCAGATTGCAGCGAAGAAACGGGAGAAAAACAGATCATTTTCCAGAAGGGGTCTGAGCGCCCGCTCAGATTTGCTGAGCGACCGCTCAGGAAGCTGAGCGCCCGCTCAGGAATGCTGAGTGGCCGCTCAGGAATGCTGAGCAGTTGCTCAGGGACGGAATATTAAAATAATTATTTTGGACTCCTGATTCTGTTTAACTTCCAACTTCTGAGTTAGCTGGGTATTATGGGACTCCTATATAAGTAGTTTTCAGAGACGTTTCTCAAAGGTTGGATCGTAGTATTAATCGAAGATCGAGGAGATAAGGAAGAAGACCGTTTTAGCACACCGCAATGAAGTCGAAGCATATTTTCTTGTGATTCTTTAGTTCGTTGTAACGTTGGATGCTATTTTTCTTTACTTTGAACCTATTTACTCTTATGACGTACTCTGGTTTAATATAAGTAGTTTTAGTTATTATTCTCGTGTGTTATTATCATGTTTTCATATGAACCCATGATGACGATGAGTGCTATCATAGGCTAATCGTGATCATGGGGTCGTAACGGATTTAGTATGGAATTCTTTAGTTAATTGTTTAATACCTTAGTGTGTGATAGTTGTATGATATCTAGTATTGGTTGTGCTTATTCGTTTTATGTGTGTCGCGAACATATAAGATAGGGTGTTAATCTCTTGTGAAGCGACGATGGATCTTGAGATTTAGAACTTGCCATGCTAGCATAGGTTCATGTATGTGTATGCATGATTAGTGGGTAACTCTAACTGTTTTATTTTCCCTATGTAATCAAAAGGAATAACTTGTGCTTAAATCGTTATGTTGTCAATTTCTGTAGATATATAGGGACTCAACATAATTGATGCCTATTCAACTTCTATCTTAATTGTGGATGCTTGGTAGAATGGTATTAGTACAATGAAAGTTGGCTTTTATCAGTTTTGTGTTGTTCGATTATTATCATCACTGTTGCATGCTAAGGGTAATAACAATGACTATTGAAGGAAGTAGTAATGAAGTTGTGGTCTCATGTGTGTTAAATATTGTTAATTCAAGTGTTAATTAAGTGTTTAATTCTAGTAGTTAATTGTAGTTAATAATTAGTTAATCAATTCTAAGTGTTATTGTTTTAACATTGAGAAGTAATCATACATTGGTGAGTTAGTGTAATTGAACATAATTAGTCTGAGTCTCTGTGGGAACGAACTAGAAAGTATTCTATATTATTGCGAACACGTATACATGCGTGTGTTATTAGCGCGTGTTTTCACCCTAACAGCAGCTGTTTGGAGTGCAAGAAGAAGAACCGTGGTTTGCAGACATTGTGAACTACCTTATGAGTAATATCATGCTTCCCGACTTATCTTATGCTCAAAGGAAGAAGTTTATGCATGAAGTAAAGTGGTATATGTGGGATGAACCGTTTCTTTTTCGACAAGGAGCTGACCAAATCATCAGGAGATGTATTCCTTACAGCGAAACGGGGGGATCTTGTGAGATTGCCACTCGACGGCTTATGGAAGACATTATGGTGGAGACAAGACAGCAGCACACATTCTTTAAGCAGGTTTCTTTTGGCCAACATTGTTTAAAGATGCTTATCAGTTCGTTTTGAAATATGATCAATGTCAACGTGTGGGTAATATGTCTAAGAGGGATGAGATTCCTCTTAATGTGCTTCTCGAGGTTGAGGTCTTTGATGTTTGGGGAACTGACTTCATGGGGCCATTTGTCTCATCTTGTAACAATCAGTATATCTTGTTGGTGGTTGATTACGTGTCGAAATGGGTTGAAGTTAAGGCGTTGCCAACGATAGATGCAAAACTGGTGCTTAATTTTATTCACAAGCAGATATTCACAAGGTTTGGAACTCCAAGAGTTATAATCAGTGATGAGGGGTCACATTTTTACAATCGCAAGTTCACTGCTATGATGAAAAGGTATAATGTGAATCATCGCATTACTATGGCTTATCATCCTCAGAAAAATGGTCAAGCTGATGTATCTAATAGAGAGATCAAGCGTATTTTATAGAAAGTGATATGTCCATCGAGGAAAGATTTGTCTTTGAAGCTTGATGAAGCCGTTTGGGCATATAGAACAACATATAAGACTCCATTGGGAATGTCACCGTTTCAATTGGTTTTTGTTATGGGGTGTCATTTGCCTGTAGAGCTCGAGCATAAAGCATATTGGGCTTTGAAGAAATTGAATCTTGACTTGGATACGGCTGGAAAGAAGAGGATGCTTCAATTGAATGAACTCGATGAATTTCGACTTCAAGCTTATGAGAACAATAAAATGTATAAGGAGAAAGTCAAGAGGTCGCACGATCGGGGTTTAGTGCTCAAGTCACTTGTGCCGGGACAACAAGTTCTTTTGTTCAACTCTCGTCTCCGTCTTTTTCCTGGAAAATTAAAGTCAAGATGGTCAGGGCCCTTCATAATCAAAACTGTGTTTCCACATGGAGCGGTGGAAATTTTTGAGGATGATCCGGGCCAGGCATTCAAGATAAATGGTCAGAGGTTGAAGCATTAATATGGTGACATGGCAAACCGCGAGGTGGTTAGTGTCGTTTTATTGTCCATTTGATCTCGAGATTCTATGTCGAGCTAGCGATGTAAAAGAAGCGCTTCTTGGGAGGCAACCCATGTATGTTGTATATTAGTAGGTAGAAGAAGCAAGAAGAAAGGAGAAAAACACAAAAAAAATCAGAAAAAGAAAAAAATTCAGAGCCAACTACAGAAGCTGGGCGCGCCCGCGCTAATTAAGCGCGTGGTCGCGCCGTTTTTCCAGTAACCAAGTGCGCCCGCGCTGTCCTAGCGCACGACCGCGCCGGGTCCTGTTTGAAAAAAAATAAAAAAATAAATTTCAGCAGTTTTATAAGGTAAAATCGGGACTTTTACTCCAAAATCAATTCCAACCCGATTTTTACTCTTCAACATCCCATAATTCCCTCTCCTAATCAAATCCATTATTCCCACGATTTCCATAATCAATTCCCACTTCTATTCCTTATAGAATTCACACCTCTCCACCTACAAATACATACACATAAACAGAACTTCACCACCAATACAAAAACTCTCAAACACAAATTCTATCTAAACACTTAAGCTTTTATTCTCTCTTTTGAAATTCTGATGGCACCCAAGAGACAAAGAACACAAGTTGGAAGCAGCACCACCGATTCTTCATATGCAGGTGATGTGAGGCCCATGTTTTCTACTCCTGAGGCTGATGAGGAGTACAATAGGCTTCTCTCGAAGCCTATTGCTAAAGAGCGAGGTTTTCTGCCATCAGGGAAGGATGGTAAGCTGTTAGAGATGATTCTCGAGATGGGCTGGGTTTCTTTTTGTGAGGCGCCCACTGCTGTGCCCATGACTGTTGTGCGGGATTTTTATGCAAATGCCAAGGCGGAGAAGAATGGCTTCATGGTGGTGAGGGGGAGGACTGTAGAGTACAGTGTTGACGCTATCAGGGCGGTGATTGAGCAGCCCGCGAGGAAGGTGGGTCAGGACACTTGGAATGATAAGACTCCGGAGGACTTTGATTTGGATCTTATCGTTGCTACTCTCTATGTGCCTGAGACTCATTGGAAGTTCAAGAAGGGCACTGCTGATTACTCCATGTTCCCTGCGTCATGCATGAACAGGTTTGCATGGTCTTGGAACTCGTTTATTTGTGCTAACATCATGCCATCTTCACATGTGTATGAGATTACTATGGAGCGTGCTCGTCTGCTGTGGGGGATTCTGCAAGATGATTACATTGACTTGGGGATGGTGATATATCAGGGGATTCTGAGATTCTTGAGGGGAGGTACTACATGTGCTATTCCGTATGCGTCAGTTGTGATGAAGTTGTGCATGGCAGTTGATATTCATTGGCCAGTACATGAGCAGCTGCAGCTTTCCAGTACTCCTATTGATAGTTCTACGCTGTAGAGCATGCAGGAGTGGTATGGAAGGAAGCCCGATCCTAAGGGGCTTGGTTATTTATATGATCATTTGTCAGGTGGTGTGCCCATTGAGGCTGCTACTGCAGGAGGTTCTCAGCATGCCCGCCGAGCAGCTTGGAGAGCTCGGTATGGAGAGGAGGCTGGTTCGTCGTAGCAGCAACAGCAGCAGGAGGCAGCAGGAGCAGAGATGGGAGCTGGTTTGAGTTCGACGCAGTATAGGCGTCTCGCGAGGGGGATGGATGCGATGCACGACATCCATAGTCGGTTTGCACACGATCTCGCCCTGGTACTTGGGACAACTTTTAGAGCCACCGGTGTTAACATCCAGTGGCCGGTTTTTGTTGAGGATTCTGTGTATCCACCTCCAGACACGCCTGGCACTCCACCCATTGAGGGTGAGGATTCTGATTCACAGTAGGTATGCTTGATTCCTTACTATTACCTTCACTGAGGATAGTGAATATTTTAAGTTTGGGGAGAGTAGTTGAAGGAATATAGTTTGTTTGAGTCTCATATAGTTTGCATATTCATGATAGTTTTATTTCATATAGTTGCATATTTTGCCGTATTTTTCCATGTAGTTTTTTTCTATTATTTTATTTTTGGTAGTTTTATGATATTTTGTTCATGTAGTTTCATGCATTTGCATTATAACATGATCCCTTAGATAATTTTCTGATTGACTTGTGATATTGATGCTAGTGTAGTGATGTCGTATTTAGTAATGTTGAGTCTTATTGGATTGATTTACATGCTATAGACACTTGTATTTTACTAAATCTTATAGGTTGCTAGAGTTCTAGATCATAGTCATGGTTTGTTTGTTTGTCGAGGTTTAATCGCTTGTTTATATTTGAAATTTAGGATATTCTCTTAATAATAAAAGACATGAATATTTAAAAATTGGAGAAAATTGGATTTCATTGCTAGTTGTGTGGCTAGGTGTCAAATGGCTAGTAGCCAGCTCATATTTTATGAGTAGTTTAGGGTTAAATGAGATGGAGCGAAACACACTCATTCAGAAATTGTTGGAAAAAAAAAAGAAAAAAAAGAAAGAAAAAAAAGAAAAGAATAAAGGTTATGTATAATTGATCACGAGTGGACTCTTTAGTACTCGAGTTATTAAGTTCTTAGGGAACTTTGTGCCTAGTGACCTAAGGCTTTTATAGGCTGGGATTCGCTAACCTAACGTTCGCTACATGGGTACTATTGTATAAGTCTTTTGTGGACCTCACTTATTGCATGATCAAATAAGCATACTTGTGTTGTTTTATTGTGAATAAAAGAATGAATCCATACAAAACTCTGATATAAGAATTGAAGTGTTATAAGTTATTTTGAGTTTAGATTTTATTCTATTTATAAACTTGCGATTGTCTTGATAAGTGGTGAAGCATGATTGTCGATCTAGTTGCGATAGTACATCTGTAAGCATTTGCATACACGCACGTCTCTAGTTTGTAGGTTGATTTGTGAGATTTGGTTGATCTTTATGCGAATAATTGCATTTGCTGAGGTGTTACTTGTTGATTGGTTTAGTTACTCTATGGGGATCATTGCATTCATATTAGTTGCATTCATGCATTTTTTATTTCTTATTCTTTGAGTCTGTTTATGCTTGAGAATAAACATCGATTCAAGTTTGGGGGTATGTTTAGTGGCATTTATGACACTTTATAATTCTCTAATAAGCTTTGAATTGATGCCTTTGTACTCAAGTTATTAAGCGTTTTAACGTGTTTTCGAGTGTTTTTGCATTTCAGGCATTATCAGGGTAATCAGGTGCATTAGCATTATTTTGGTGCTAATTTGGTGTCAAGGTGATGTTGGAATAAAAGCTCGTTGAAAGCCGGCTCGAAGCTGCAAGAAAAATAAAGAATTCAGTTTTGACAGAAGCCCAGCACGCCCGCGCTGATCAAGAGCGCGGGCGCGCCAAAACTTCAGAGAGCTAGCGCGCCCGCGCTGATCAAGCGCGCGGCTGCGCCGTGTCGGGATGCAGAATTCTGATTCTATTCTAATTCGAATTAGGAGACTTCTATGCTGCATGGGGCAGCTATATAAACAACTCCAGGTCATTTTTAATAAGTTATCAAGCCAGAGACATATCAAAGAGAACGTAAGAAGACCATTTTAGCACGATTCAACGAAAACGAAGAAGATCTTGTTTTTACTTGTGAACCTTTGTTTTGAGTTGTATTTGGATGCTAGTTTTCTTATTTGTGAACCTTAATCTTGTTTTGTACTTGGTTTTATTTATTCGTTATAAAGACTACATTTTATATACCATACTTTCATCGGAACCCACATTGACGATGAGTTCGATTATGGGCTAATCGTTATCGTGGGGTTCTAGAGGATTTATTTATGGATTTCTTTAGTTAAATTGTTTGATGCCTTAGTATGTGGTGATTGTATGATATCCTTGTATTGGTTGTGCGTATTTGTCTTATGACCATCACAAACTTATAAGATAGTGTGTTATTTCTTAATGAAGCGAAAGTGAATTTAAAGATTTAGAACTTGCCATGCTAGCATAGGTTCATGTATTCGATATACATTATTCGTAGGTAATTTTAACCATCTTACTTGCCCTGTGTAATCAAGATAGATAACTTGTGATTAAACCGTTATGTTTTCAAATTCTATAGACATATAGGGTCTCAATATAATTGGTGTCTATTCAGCTTCTATCTCTTTTGTGGATGCCTGGTAGTATGGTACTCGTGCAAAGAAAGTTGGCATTTATCAGTTTCGTGTTGTCTGATTAATGTCATCAGCATTGGATGCTAAGGTTAAGAACAATAAGGCTATTGAGTGAAGTATTTAATGAAGTAAGAATCCCATGTTTGTCATATATATTTATTCAATCAATCTTATTCTCATAGTTGTAATCATTAGTTTAATTCTTAGTTATAAACAACTTCAATTTGTCATCGTCTTAGCATTGAATAATAACCATACATTGTTGCTTAAGTGCGTGAATTAATTAGTTAACCAATATAGTCTCTGTGGGAATGAACTAGAAAAGATTTTATACTACTTGTGAACTTGTATACTTGCGTGTATTATTAGCGCATGTTTAGCGACTAACAAGATGTAGCATAAAACAAATTGTTCATGTCACCTATCTCAAACTTGTGAAGAGGTATCATGAAATCATCGACATCAATATTCTCAATGGTTGTGAGTTGTGAGAACTATATAATAATTCTTGAATGTGTAGGCCTTAAAGATCAAAGAGCTTCCCATACATGAAAATTCGATATAACATACACGCCTCCTTGAACTAAAATACTGGAAATTGCTTGTCAGTCCTTAGCATACACGAATGGTAGTACATGACTGTCCTGTTAAGAAAATATCGAAATACTGATGAGCATCATTGGTTGTTAATAACAACAATATGTGGATGTCCGAGTATACATAGGTATAAAAACTTACATGAGCATCAAGCAATATAAGATTGTATGCCTTCAAAGTATCAGTTGATGATAGTGACAGCCACATTTTCGTTACTCGTACTTTCACTCTCCAGGCAGTTGATGAAGTGTTAAGAGCAGATAATTGATGAAACATATTTTGGCTATGGTTCAATAAGTCTAGAAAATAATTAAAAATAGTATATTAATGGACACATAAAACTAAACATCTGTTACAGAGTGAAAGAATGACTTACTTGAAAGAGATAAGTTGCTTGGGTGAGATCAGTGTACAATATTGTGTATATCTATAGCGATATTTTTATTAGTAAAAATCTGTTAAGGAAAATATTGTATGAGATATGTTTCATAATAACGTTAATGATGGAGATATTTGGTTTGACAGATCTTTGTGTTTATCAATCATATACAAAAATATTGTATAATATTTTCAAATCTAGATTTGTTTTACATTACATTTATATTATCTATTATTGCAATCAATTACAATGTCCAAAATTGATATACCATTACCTCTTAATATTATTCTACCATTTTTGGCTCCATATGCTTGACCTCTAAATACCTTGATTTACTCTAAAAAATATAGTTTACATGATTATCAGTCTAAATACATAAAGTCATGTAATTGGAATTCATTGCAAATTTTTTTATAAAAATTGTAGGTGTTTTTTTATTAAAATAAATTTTTAAAACTTCTGTCTTTAGCTAACTCATTGTAAAAATAGAATTATGTGAAATACAATTTTCTTTGTGTTAATATAAAAAATATATGAAATATAAATAGTCTCCTCAACTGGATATATAAATATAATTTTCATTGTGGTAAGAGGATATACACATGTAAATTATTATGATCAATAAAAATAGGATAAGAATGCAGCAAAACATAATTTCTATATCACTCTACATTACATGCATGGAATCAAAATACCAATTATGCTATATTGAAACATGAAGATTATAAAACACTTCGTCAAATACTATATCAGCAGTAAAATTACATGTCTTCCCTTTATCGCTAACTATTAAAATATGCAACCCATCTGGAGAAGTGACTCTTGAAACGACAACATACAGCTGTCCATGAGAAAATGCAGGTCTTGGCAAGAAAAGCCAAACGGTCTGAAGTGATTGACCTTGACTTTTGTTTATTGTCATTGCAAACAGATTTGCAGAGGGAATTGAATTCTCTTGTAACCAAAAGGAAAGTGTGTATCAGTCAGTTCCATCTCGATCCTTGGTATTAGAACCTTTGTGCCTACATGGGATCCTGTTAACAGTTGGTGTGGCGCCCTCCAAACCCGGGTCAGAAGTTTGGGGTCCACAACACAAACACAATATATCAACCTGTATAGGAAATATTATTTATAATGACCCTGCTTCACAAAACCACGAATCGCAACAGGTTAAAGTATGACAACAAGCCACAACCTCAATTATTACATCATACCAAATCCCAACTAATTTAACTTACAATTGATAATAAAATCATTAATAAAATCATTCTTACAATCTGACTATCTCTTTACCGCATGAAACTTCTGCTAGCTCGATCCAACTCGACTGGAACCTTAGCCCGCACTTTAGAGTGAGGAACTTCACTATCATCCATATTCTTTTCAACTGTAAAATATATAAAAGAATTGCAAGGGTGAGCTATCTAGCTCAGCAAGTCATGATAACGATAACTGAGGTTAAACCATGATCAAATGAGATGATTCAAAGGAATCAAGTTTCTTTTTAACTATTCATTAGAATTGGATATTCATTTTAAGTTTTAAAAACCAAGGTTAGGCTGTTGATCAGTCACACACTAACCCCGAGCAAGCACACAGTACTGCTCTAATTACTGGATCCAAGGCACACATTGGCCTAACTTGACCATTGGTATGGTCTGACCACGAATCTAGTCCACATATATAAAAACTATCAAATCCTAAAGCAGTTCAATATGATAACAATATGATTCAATAAAACAAGATCATAATCGATGATGGTTAAACATTTGCATAAAAACGTAAGAAAATTCATGGATATCTCAAGAGTATATCAGGGTATGTATAAGAAACGGTTTTCAGTTTGTACAAGGGTCAGGTATCAAACCAGTAATGATTTTTCAGGATATGGTTCTTTGATGTTACTAAGAATGATTGGAGTATAAAAGTTTATGTGTTTTCAAACCATCTTCTTCTGGTGCTTGGTGTTTGCTAGTTAAATATTTGGGAAATAGTATCATATTTGTGTGGTTTGGTGTCTGAGGATCAACAAAGGATGGTATACAAAGAACAAGGCTTACGGCTCAAGATCAAGAAAAAATCAGGGATTCAAGGGTAAATAATTTAATGCACTTGCAATGTAAACAAGAGTTATTTTGAATAATAGCGACATGTAATAAAACAGTTCGAAAACATTGGTAATATATCTTTGAAGAAAAGTTCAGAAATACTTGCCTTACAAGGCTTTACAACTATTGCTGATCAACTCTGAGTCGACTTTGCTGCTCAGGCTCTAACATCCAATCACTAGATCCCATTGGATTCGATTTCGACACTCAGGTCTTCCTGTTGGAACTCTACGGAGCTCGTCGACTGACCACTAGGTTATCTATAGTCCATCATCCACTTTCAGGTTCCCGACTATAACCTACAGGGTCGAAATACCCTACGTTAAACGTCTAGGTATGCTTGACATATCCTCGATACTAATTATTACCTAACGATATTCAAACCCGGCTCGTAATTATTCATATTAGAATAACACAGAAAACAATTAGGGTTCATATTCTCGAAATCGATCCAGTGTTCATTTTCAGAAAATACGTATACTTGTCATTTTGCGAAATTAGGGTTACTGTGTTTTGGTCAAAACATACAACAAAACATACAATCAGGTTATGTATAAAACATACGTATATATATTTACTTATACTTGCTCGACGTCCCGATAATCCTCGGATACGCTCCCGTATTTCCGTAGTTCGGTTTTCCCGGAAACCGGGCAGCATCTCCTTTGATTATCGGCTAACCCGTCGAACATCCCGACGTCAAATCAATTCACAACAATTACAATGACAATCCAATCACAATCCAAATTCACGAATCCCAATCACTGATTTATACCAATAATACCCATCGAAATCCATAAATTCTCAAATTTCATATCAACTACAATTATTAATTATTATTCGTATTCTATATTTTTAATTCGTAGGACTCAGAATATTCATCATAGTCCACCGTCAACTCATCTTAATTCATTGTTGACGGCAGAAAAATTCGTCGGTACCCGGATATGTCTGGTTTCCTCACGAACTTCGCCAATTAATTCTCGAATAATATTCAAATAAATTTTTATAGTAATTATCGAATCAGTTACAACATACATCAGTGAAAAAAAGAATCTGGAATTTGAACCAACCTCCGGCTCACGCACATGCGCGTGACCGGAAAGAAAGAATTAACAACAATCAGCAAAGCCAAAAACGGCAAACACAAAGCATCCACCACGAAGCTAACGCACTAATCCGACCACAAGCATATACATACATATAAGTATATATACATGCGCACAACGGAAACAACCAGGAGAACCGGTGGCATCTTACCGGAATAATACGGGGCCATCCACAGGTCGAGCGAGAGGGGAATAGAGGGAAGGGAGATAGGACAGAAGAGAGAGTAGAATCGAGAGGGAAGGAACCACCAGGGAAAGCACCCCCACCCCCGCTCTCTCTGCTTAATCTCTCATTTGTGCTGTGTGTTTTTATTTTTTGTTCTGTTTTCTTTTTCTTTTTTTTAACCAATCAGTAACTAGCAGGTGTCACATAAGTTTGTGAAAATGTGACACGAATCAGTTTCCTGGCCACGTAATTCCGGAATGCCCCGATTTTTGTCCCGCTTTCTATATTTTATTGAACCAAGTTGCGCATAAACAAATTTATAAAATTACGAAATCGGTCTTAAAATTTTCTAAAAACCCCGAAACTAATAAAATAAAATTTTCATAATTTTTAAAGCATGTTTGAAACGCAACTCGTACCCGAATTTCACAATTAACGAACCGAGCTGCACTTAAAACAGATTCAGAAAATTACAAAAATAGTCTTAAAATATTACAAATATCCCGAAATTTATAAAAATAGAATTTTCAAAATTTTAGAACAATTTTCGAAGTGCACTTTATACCCGCTTTTATCAATTAAACGAAACAACGTGCGGGTGAAATTAATCCCAAAAATTTCCAAAATAATTTTAAAATTCTCAGAATATTCCGAGCTTATATAAATAAGAGTTTCATAATTTTTGAAGGGATTTAGAATTAAATATGGATTTTACCAATAAAAACAATCAGAAAATCATTTAAAGATAAATGATTAATAAAATATTGATTTCTAAATTTTATAAAATCTCAAAAATAATTATTGTAATTATAAAACCTTAAAAACAATTTTAAAGACATTTCAAATATTTATAACATAGATTTGCATTAAATCCACTTTTAAAAGTGAAAACAATTCAATACAATTCCATAATTAATTACGCGAATAACCCAATACACCATAAATCACATATGGATAATAATCAATCAACACATAGCGGTCAAAATCAACACACATATCTTATTTATTTAATAATTTCCATAATTGCACAATTAACTAATTCAAAAAGATTACACGAGTCGTTATATCATTTCCCCCTTAAAAAGATTCTGTCCTCAGAATCTGGTCTAGTTACACAAGTGAGGATATTTGTCAAGCATATCCGACTCTAATTCCTAAGTAGACCCTTCTATTCGAGGGTTCAAACGTACTCACAATAGGTATGCACTCGTTTCCAAGGACTTGCCTTTGACAATCAAGAATTTGGATTGACCACTATATGCAGAATAACTTGGACAAGAGCCCCCATTGGCTCCTGATCAATCACTTAATTCAAATTCAATACTTATCACTTTAATATTAACAAGTAAAATACATTAGGTGTACACACAGGTGTGACGGTCATATCATTTATGAACAATTTTATCTATATTTATCGATACCTCGAATGGTTCACTAATTTTAGGACTTAGCTTGTCCCTTCTACTCAAACTTATCCAATCCTTTTTCAAGATGACACTTTTACTAATACTACTGGTCCTATCTCTATACTTATACTTTCTCTCAATACAATTTCGTTTTCTTTCTTTGTCTACTCCGAGCTGCTTCAACTAATAGCACTACGCTCTTGGCGTGCCGATTTAACTTAGGATTTAACAACTTTCTTTCTCCCACTTTATTCTAATAGAAATGGGGACCTACACTTGCGTTCACACGAAGCTTGATACAGTGGCATTCCAAAGCTGACATTGCTGATAAATGATCATTCCAGTGTTTCCTTAAAACTCAACCTCTCAACATATTTTACCTTTCATGAATCACTTTCGTACTTTGACTCTCTATTCAAGGATGATAGGCGGTACTCGTTTTCAACCTGGTTTCCAAACATTTAAACATCTCTTACTCTTTCCAATTCGTTTACTAACTCCTCGGTGGTCTTATTTACATCCAATCTTTCCAGTTGGCATAATGCATCTATTACCATACAGCTTTGCTTAGGTAGTTGTTAATGGATTAATTCAGAATCTTTTGTTAACCCTAGTAAAAATTTCATTCTTGAAGACTCATCGTCTGATTTTTGGAGAAAATCCTTGGGCGTTCCACACAAACTTTCTTATTCTTTGAATAGCTGAGGATGTTATTAATACATAC
The DNA here is from genome assembly GCF_009905375.1 of Apium graveolens. Classification (NCBI taxonomy): domain Eukaryota; kingdom Viridiplantae; phylum Streptophyta; class Magnoliopsida; order Apiales; family Apiaceae; genus Apium; species Apium graveolens. The sequence continues at coordinate 131,244,323 of NC_133652.1, read as the reverse complement.
AATTTGCTTATCCAAGTACTCCTTATACACCATGTTCCTTAATTCCTTATAAACAACTGATACACTTGTTATTTCACATAATATCATCAGAGCTTGCAATGCTCTGAACTCACTTTGATCGTAATCTCTGATATTTTCTCAGGTCAGATCTTAAGTTAATTCTCAATACATAACACACTTCTTAAATTTGGTCTCATAAGTAATCAATTCTTTATAGGGTCTCACTTCTTCTTATTCATGGTTTTGTTAAACTCCCGATAATCAGTACATACTCTTATAATTTCATTCTTTTTCTCCATGAACATCACTGGTACCTTTCACGATTCACTTCTTGTAAAACCATTCCCTGGGTCTGCCTTATCCATTAGGCCTCCAATACTTCGCTTTAATTCTTTGGCATGTCTAACACTTCCCAATCTATTTTGAAATTCCCTTCTTATATCTGGTTATCACTACTTTTCTTTAAGTTTCTATATATCTTGACATTTCTTCAATAGATTAAATACTCGATATTGTGAATTCCCTATGGGATCTCATTCCTTAATTCTTCTACTTGTAACGTCCAAATGCTGGAGGAGAATCTGGGGATATCGTGATCATTCTTGTAACACCCCCAAATCCAGGGTCGGGGATCCGGGTTGTCACGAGTTCCATTTCCCTTAATAACACCCAATCTTAATAATTAATCAACTACTCTGTATTGTGATCCCACAATAAACACACACACCACACGTTATAGTCTCAGAGATGAACATCCAAAAAAATAATCACAAGTCATTTTATTCCACAATTATCTGCCAATACACCTTAAAAGGTTTTCTGAATAAATTTACATTTCTTTGCCATTATTACAATTCATAATATACATAAGTCTGGTACATTATTAGTTGAAAACTTAGCCTATTGGTAATTTCTACCTCAGCTACAGCGGCCTCAACGCTTCCAGAATGCTGCGGAACGTTTCCTATCCGCTTGCGAATTAGGAGCTTGGTCCTGTTCATCTTATCTATCTGATGTTGTGTGATGAAAGAAGAAGCAAGGGTGAGCAGCAAGCCCACCAAAATAATATGTATAATGATTAACAATATATGAGCCTTCTCATAGTACTCATGAAAGTCTTGGTCAAAAGAAATGAACCAAGTTGATATCTTAATACGATGAAGTCGCACAATATTCAGTATATATATACACATATACTTTTCAAAATATGGGAAGTCCTCTTCCATGCACAATGCACATAGAGTTCCAGTGTATAACTGTATTAAAATATCGTTGCAAGGTGATCTCATATATCTAACCTTGTCTCAACGTTTTTATGAAAATCTTTGTCATGCATAAGATAATCATTTACTAGATATAAGTTTAAAAGATGAAGTTACAAGATACTCCAATATACTTATATCTTTTCCAAATACTACTTGAACTACCACCGTTCAAGTTATAATTAGTTTCAAAAGTTCATCACACTGATGAGACTACAAGATAAGACTTGAATAGATTCAATATTTGAAATATTTTGAAGGAAATGAAGGTATGATATACTTCATTAAGTCCCGATATATATATACACCTATATATATACATACGTTTCCTGAAAACCTCTGTCATGTAAAGTATGAACAGAATTGCAATATCCAATAAATTTGGAAAGGAAAGAATTTTGGCATAAACCTGATATCTTACTGATCAGGAAAAGATACCAATAAGTAACCTTTTCTACTAGTAAATGGACGAATTCCCCACTGGTCATCACCCTGGTCGCAATAGGACCTTATACTGGACTGCCACTCAGCCACTTATGCATTTGATGGACTCCCACTGAGCCACTTACACTATCATGGACGCCCACTGAGCCCATGTTGCTTATGCCGACTCGATAGATGGACTTACTTCCCGAACGTTGGGTAAGTAATCAATTCATTTACCAAAACTGCAACCTTGTTGCGAATATAAAATACACCATAGAGCCGGATCCCTCAGGTTTTGAGCGAGTATTTAAATCCCCTTTTTAAAAGGAAGATCTTAAATATAAAAATGAGTTTTGGGATCCGCTCTAACTTTTAAAAAATCATTTTGAAGACTCGAAAACACTTTAAAGAGTGTTTGGAGTAATGCTGATTTAATGAAGTAAATCAGTCCCAATATATTTAGAAAATCTCTGAATATTATTATTTAAATAATATTCCCATAAAGAATAATCTTTATACAAATAATTGAAGTAGAAGTTGTAAGACTTATACTTGAAATGAGTATTAAATAACCAAAGATATACTTATACGAAAGTAATATCTTTATTTGAATATCAAAAGTAAGTTTGATTATCGATCATTATTCTTAAATAAAATAAAGAATATTATTAAATAATAAGCGGAGTCATAATACCTCGAATGAATATTATAAATAATATTCATTAAATAAAATAAAGGAGTCAATACATCCTCAAATGACTATCCAATTAATAATCATTAAATAATATAAACTGAGTCATAAGCCCTCGAATGAATATTCGAAATAATATTCAATAATAAAATAAAGGAGTCATAAGTCCTCGGATGAATATTCGAAATAATATTCAATAATAAAATAAAGGAGTCATAAGTCCTCAGATGAATATTCGAAATAATATTCAATAATAAAATAAAGTTAAAGTTATCGAATAAACCTTATTCGATTAATAGTTTTGAAAACTATAACCATATATATATAAAAATATATATATTATACTCGGGAACATCGACTCCCGGTTTAGAAATATGTTCACCTTTTGATCCCCTATACTAAGGGTAAATTCAAATACCGCTTATCTCTAGCATAGGTATTATGCAACTGTAAGCATTTTAACCAACAGATATATAATCCAAGAATATGAAACAGGCATGAATATATACCATATCACATGCTACAATATATCGCAAGAATTTGCTAATAACAAATATGCATTTATCGCAGGATCATGCATATACACATATACATCACAACAACAGTATAACGGGTAGAAAACTTGCCTGAGCGACTGGGGGTTACGAATGGCTCGGGACGAGTCTGGTAACCTATAAGCAACAAGTAAGTTGGAATTAAACCAAAGTCACTTGTAAATCTATACTCTAACCAACTCAGACTCTAACGCTCGTTTTGCGCTTACTGATTCTCTTAAGTCACTCGAGTACCCTCGGCTCCACCATTTTTAATAATTTTACCATTACGAGTTTTAAGGCGATTCCTTCGCGAGTGTCTTACCAACTGCCTATTACACCTTACATAAATGTTTCATACTTCAATTAGTCCTTTAAGGTCTTTAACCTATGTTTCAAAGTAAGGCGAGGGGTAAGGGTTTGTTCGCGAAACGCCGTTACTTGAAACGGTTGTTTCTCCTAAATCGTACATCGGAATCAAATGAACTACATATCAAAACGAAGCTCGTAACATGAACTATCTAAGCATGGCAATGGTCATAATCTAGCAGGGAGTTCTCAGGTCCAAATGTTATGAACAAAAGCAGTCTAAAGTAAATCGGACATTACGACGGCTATGTTTACGCGATTTCTCAATTTTAAACCATTCAAAAACCATCACAATTCAACCTCAACCCATTCATACAACCAAAGTCCATCCTTATCACATCATAGCAGCCCCAATCAATTCAATATTAACATTTATACGTATGCCTAAGCTTGAATTTAACTATACTTAAGTTCGTTTAACCAAAACAACAAGATTCACCATTCCATTTCACTACCACTCCAACCCACACTCTAAACCACAAGCATTAAGCTACTACATCACCATAATAATCAAAATCATCTTATAATACAAAGGAATCTAGGGTTTGGAGATGATATACCTTCCTAGAAGTGGTGGGAGTAGCTAGGAAGCCTTAAGAAGCCTTGAGGAGTCTTAGGAAAGCTTGGATCTTAAAGGAAAAACAAGAAAATCAAGTTAAAATTCTTGAAGTCCCTATTCATTGTCTTCTTCATTGATTTATTGAAGAAGATTTAGAATGAATGGGGTGCTTAAACTCATGATATAGCCATAACTATGCATAAGGATGATTAGGGAATTATCTTACCAATTTAGGAGGCTTGGATCTTGGATTTTGAAAATTCTTGCCTTTGAAATAGTAAAAAGCCGAGAGCAAGCTTTTGTTGAAGAGAAAGAAATGATTTTATGTTTTGATGAAAATGATTTGCTTGGCTTGGTTGATTTGGTTTTGTTTTTGATTTAGTTAATTACCTTTTTAGCCTTGGACTTTGTGTGGTTCTCATTCAACCACACCTCCTTCCTTCCCATGTCATGCTTATGTCATGCTATGATGTCATCTTCCCCTCTTTGTCCTCTTCTCATTGGTTGGGTGACATCATCTCCACTAATCTCTTTGATTAACTTCCTAATTGTTTGCCTAATGACCGCTGATCTGTTATACGGTTCGCTTAACTTTCGTTTTCATTTATCGTTTGAGGGATCATACCCGGGATCTTATTACTTAGGTTCCCTTAACCTTTCTCAATAGATTATATTCCTTTTATGATCCTCTCTTATAATCCTTTAATTTAAATTCCTTTTTATCATGTTACCTTATACTCAATTCTTTCCGTATCTAGTGGATTTCCGGGAAAAATCAAAGTGTTCGGAATTGGATTCTGGTGATCTTTACATACACTTATATACCACATAGAGTACTAATAAAATCTCAGAATATCCATAACAGAACCCCTACATAGTGTGGCATGCAAAGTTTTCTCATTCAGCTAAAACACTATTCACAAGGGTTACAAAAAGTTCAAAATTTTGGGGGTTATTACAGTCTCCCCTCCTTAAAAGGATTCCGTCCCGGAATCAGATAGAAAATGAATAGGGATACTTTCTTAGTATTACACTTTCTAACTCTCAAGTAAATTTTCCCATATTGTGGTTTTCCCATCAAACTCTGAATAGTTTGATAACCCTTCTCAAGCACTTGTTCCTTTTTCAATCTATAACCCTTCCTGGTTGCTCCATATATGTTACGTCTGGTTGCATGTCTATGCGCTCATATGCCCCTATTTATCTGGCATCCGAATTACACTTCCTTAACATTGATACGTGAAACACGTTATGACTTGCTACATGTTCTGGGGTAAGGCTAGCTCATACGCTAACTTCCCAATACTTCTTAATATATCCAAGGGTCCGACAAATTGTGGACTTAGCTTTCCTTTCTTTCCGAATCTCATCAATCCTTTCCAAGGGTTTCCAAGGGGATACCTTTAACAACACTAGGTCCCCTACTTCCTATTCTTTGTCCTTTCGTGTCAAATCAACATACTTATCATGTCCATCTTGGGCTACTACCAGCCGTCCTCTGATTAGATCTATCATATCCTTGGTCCTTTGGACCACTGCTGGTCCGAGCATCTTGCGCTGTACACCTTCATCCTAACATAAGGGAGATCGACATTGTCTTCCCTCAAGGATCTCATAAGGCGATATCTCAATACTGACATATGATCTATTGTCGTAAGAAAACTCAATCCGTGTTAAGTGATCATTCCAATTTCTTTCAAGTCTATTGCACAGACTCTCATTATAGCTTTTAGCATTAGAGCTTTTGCTTCTCAATACCCATTCTTTTCTAGTTCGTAATCGCTACTACCTTCCGTTCCTAATATTATACTGGTTATACTTTTGCTCGCTAGCGTTCTATAACCTTTTAATAACCTCATCAACCTTAGTATCACGAATGTGTTTGTATTCCGAATACCACCACAACTTTACTACTCCTTTTTCAGCTGCTTTTATCTTCGAAAGCTTAATCCTTCATATAGAAGTAAAAGAATTTATTGAGAGATCACTATGATCATGAACACTTGTTATATCGCATAGTTAGTACAGAAGGTGGCCAGCCTTTAGTACTTGACAAGCAATTAAACAATAGCTGGTATCCTACTAGGCTTCTATCACATAGATAGATAGTCATTCGGCAATACCTCCCCTTCTAGAAGGGTTGTTCTTCTCATCTTATACAAAATGAAAAGAAGAGAAAAGAACGAATTGAAGAGAATTGTATATATGAAAAAAAATATACTGCCACAAAATATCTGGCTTGGAACCTACCTCTGAACTATAGAGGTTTGTCATAGAAGAACAAAACATATATGTATTTATATCAACATCAAGTTTTATAGCATCACATTTCACGTGCCTAAATATTTTTGCTATTCCGTCCATCATTCTATGGACCCATGCTCTTCCTCGAGCTTATACTCAATCACCTTTGAAACTCCCTCGACATCGAAAATCGAATCTGGAATCTCATTTTATACATCATCGATACTAGAATTCTGTGCTTGCACCACAACCTTCCTCGTATAGTAATATGACTCTCTATTGATAAGAGGGAATAAATATTCAATAGGTAGATACTCTACTTAATTATTCTATCAATGATAACTTATACACTACCATGACCCGATTAGTGGTACTCAACCTCAACATCCATTCCAATACAACTCTCACGGTTGTAATCAGCTCATTACTCGCATAATCATTGCTGCATTACTATGGTCCACCACTGACCTACTGTCGTCATTCACTTTCCATGAATTTTTAATATCTAACCATACGGAGTCCATACATGTCGTATAGAATCCTTCTAAGGAGTTAACATAATCACCATTCATGATTCATGGAGAACACTTCAGATCCTGGCGTACTTTCATGACATGAAGTAGATAAAATTGCAGAAGAGTTTCAGTCAAAGCAACGATAGCAGGTTAATACAATTCTTAATCGTATGCCTTAAATAGAAGACTTAACTCAAGGGTTCGTCTAGTCCTTTTTGAAACATGGTCCTGGCTTATCTCAAGATAGTATCTTCTGAGATAGATAGCCCGCTCATGGCGATTACACGAATTAAACTTTTACCAACTACTATTACGGTTGGGTATTGCACAGTCATCAGAAGGAATGTCAATCTTCCAAACCATAATACAACCTTCATAGCTTTAACCATCATCACTGTATTCCTTTGGCACAAGCGCCTATAATTATCCTCTTACCTTTAAAGTGTCGGCCACCTCTTTGGCCTTTCCTGATAGTAAAATTTCCTTACAGTCAATGTCATTTTAACCACCTCCAAATAAATTTTCTACCTCATTTCAATCACAGCTTATGTGAAGATATTTTCCCTAAATCTGATGAGTAAAAAAAAAATCACCATTTTTCCATAAGTTATTGCCTCAGTCTTTAGAGGTTAATCACTGTCACGACTGACTCTCAATCATACTTAGAACATCTTTTATCTTAAGTCCTAATTGCCCTGAACATTTTCGACCTTTACTGGTTCGATCCATACTTTCTCGTGGTTTAACACGTGCCTCACTTGGCATCATTATAATTACGTCATATTTCCTTTATCAACATTTCTATTCTTGAGAATTTTGAATTTTTACCTTTCTCCTTGTAAAACCTCTAAGGTTATCCTTGAATCGTTCCTCCTGTATTCCCTAGATACAGGGCATATCAAAATACCATATACTAATACTAGAATCATTGTCTATATACTTTTGAAAAAAAAAAAAAATTCTCCACTGTTTCTTTAAAGGTTGTTGTTACCTTAATCCTTTCCAATTCATACTGTCAAAACTCATGATGTCCCTATTAAGGGTGAAATGCCAACCTTTATGCATTCCCCTATGATTCGTTTTAAGTTACCGATGTTCTATCCTTAATTCCACCTTTAAAAAGGTACATGCATCCTTCCATGGATAAATCAAGTCATATATCCCTGATAAGGGTGTCTTATTCAATCATTCCCACCTCGATAGTATATGCCTAATTTTCACAATAACATCTGTATTCAAAATGAGGTCAATCAATATGGCCTCCAAAAGATAACGACGGTTATCCACTTTTCTTGCCTAATTTGGTAACGATAACAAGGATGTTCTGGAAGATATTGGTCGTGTTCAACCTGAACTTCTTCTTAATAATTCCTTATTTACTTTTGTTATTTATCTCAACAGTCACCTCAATGCTGGGATATCTTTCATATCTGGCGTCTCCCTTTCTGGGTATCATGCCACCGGTCTTACACTTCACCTTCTCGAAGGTCACTTCCTTCATCCACTTTTCCTAATTTCTTACTTCCTTGTCTCCTTAGTCTATCCGCGTCTCATTATTTACCCTTCGAATTATCTCAAGGTTTCATTGAATTCTCCCAACTTACAGGGGATAAAATATATGTATCTCTTATACCTTCAACCATCAATTTAACTCATGGTGAATCACCCTCACCCTGACGATTACATACTTTTCTATTTCTATTACTACGAGTCTTTAGGGTTTCCTCATACCCAACTCCCTTATCATTCCTCAAACTCTATTGCCTTTATATTCCTTTCCACTCCAGTTTCTTTTTATTTTCCTTTCTCTTATCATTATTTCATGAACCCACTAATCATTGACTTCAAGCATCACATCGTTCTGGGATTCTTGTCATCAGAACGAATCTTGACAACTTTTACAACTTAGCTTCATATTTCATCATACTCGTCCGCCTTTGTTCTGACTCTAAAGCTTTTACACTATCTCCATAACCTTGGGAATTACTTTCCCGAAAACAATTGACTGAACTTTAATCAGTTTATTCTAACCTCTGGCTCCGTGCCTTTCTTGGTCTTTCACCAGTGGTGGCCCTTCTCTTAGGAGGGTAAGTGACAAAAATAGTCTTTTGTAATTCGTCCATCATTTAGAATCTCAAATGATTCCTATATTTCCTTTAGCCAGGCTCTTGCCTCGACTGGTTCAGCTTGTTCCTTGGAACTCTAAGGGCTTAACGACTTAAAGGTCCTGAAAGAATTTCTCACCGCATTGTTTCCTCAAGGTGGTGGTTGGGGATAGTAGTCTAAGTTCTTTTTAGACAGGTCCATGAATTGCCGTATAGGAGTACCGTCTCGGGTCTCCCTTCCTTACTCGTCTTTCTGTTTCCTTAGTATGAAATGTTTCATCCTTCTCCCATACTTGGGGTTATCTTATACGTTAAAATCCTCATTTTCCACTTCATTATGTTATGGGTTCCTTCTATCTTGATGGCGTCCTCCCTGACTATCACATTCAGGGTTTGCCCTAAATCTTATTCCTCAAACTAGCTTTCATCTAAGATCTCATCTTTAAGCTCTTGAACATTTGGAACCCAAATTCTGTAGGAATACCTCATTATTCCCTTATCATCTTTCTCGGTATTAATCTTTTATCTAATTGTTAGCTCTCTGCCTTCATTCATCACTTTTTCTGGCACAATATGTTCTCTTCCGATAATTCGGACTGTATTGCAATCTTAAACATCTTTTCGGTACCGGCTCCGGTTACCTTCACTTCTATTTCCATTTTCTCAAAATCTCTTATAAACTCTCTCAAAGACATGATCATCTTGAGTCTCTCCTTTTTACTAAGGGCATCAGCCACCACATGGGCTTTCCCCGAATGATACCGAATCTCCCAATCATAATTCTTGATTAGCTCTAACCGCCTCCTCGGGCGTATGTTGAGCTCTTTCTACGTAAAAATGTACTAGAGCTCCTATGGTTTGTGAATCTCGCACTTCTCTCCATACAAGTAGTGCCTCCAATCTTTAGGGCAAAACTATTGCCATGAGCCCAAGCTCATAGGTGGGGATATCGAATTTTATATTCCCTTAATTGTCTTGACGTGTACGCGATTACCTTGTTGTGCTGTATAAGAAGCACCCTAATTCCTTATGCGAAGCATCACTACACTTCACAAAATCTCATTTTCCATCCGGCAACGCCAACATAGGGAACGTCACCAATCTTTGCTTCGGTTCTTAAAAGTTGTTCTCGCATTTCTCTGTCCATTCGAACTTCTCAGTCTTACGAGTAAGCCGCGTTAAAGGGGCTACTATCTTTACAAACTTGAACGAACCTCTGGTAGTGACCGGCCAATCCTACCTCTGGGAGTTGCCCTAACCATGGTCATCAATTCCTCAATGGTCCTTTATTCATTCTTGTTAGGATCTTCCACGAGATCCTCCTCAGCAACAATCCCATCTAGGACAACATCCTCAACCATTACATCCTCAATATGAACATCATCCGGTCCTGCGTTAGGATGCTCTATCGGATCCACAATCCGATCTCCAATTACTAATAAAACATCATCGCGCTGTCACTTCTCAACCTCAGGGTTCGGAGTCCCGCGACCATATACAATAACGAACTACGCTACTATCACGATATTTATAGGTTTAACTGTCAGTACTATGTTAGGTAGTCCGACTATGAACTTGGCAAGAGTTCTTATTATCTTAGTGAACTTATTATCTTAACGTCACATCATCTCTGAGGTTTATAACGCTTAGCTCTGATACCACTTCTGTAACACCCCCAAATCCGGGGTCGGGGATCCGGGTTGTCACGAGTTCCATTTCCCTTAATAACACCCAATCTTAATAATTAATCAACTGCTCTGTACTGTTACCCCACAATAAACACACACACCACACGTTATAGTCTCAGAGATGAACATCCAAAAAAATAATCACAAGTCATTTTATTCCACAATTATATGCCAATACACCTTAAAAGGTTTTCTGAATAAATTTACATTTCTTTGCCATTATTACAATTCATAATATACATAAGTCTGGTACATTATTAGTTGAAAACTTAGCCTATTGGTAATTTCTACCTCAGCTACAGCGGCCTCAACGCTTCCAGAAAGCTGCGGAACGTTTCCTATCCGCTTGCGAATTGGGAGCTTGGTCCTGTTCATCTTATCTATCTGATGTTGTGTGATGAAAGAAGAAGCAAGGGTGAGCAGCAAGCCCACCAAAATAATATGTATAATGATTAATAATATATGAGCCTTCTCATAGTACTCATGAAAGTCTTGGTCAAAAAAAAAGAACCAAGTTGATATCTTAATGCGATGAAGTCGCAAAATATTCAGTAAATATATACACATATACTTTTCAAAATATGGGAAGTCCTCTTCCATGCATAATACACACAGAGTTCCAGTGTATAACTGTATAAAAATATCGTTGCAAGGTGATCTCATATATCTAACCTTGTCTCAACGTTTTTCTGAAAATCTTTGTCATGCATAAGATAATCATTTACTAGATATAAGTTTAAAAGATGAAGTTACAAGATACTCCAATATACTTATATCTTTTCCAAATACTACTTGAACTACCACCGTTCAAGTTATAATTAGTTTCAAAAGTTCATCACACTGATGAGACTACAAGATAAGACTTGAATAGATTCAATCTTTGAAATATTTTGAAGGAAATGAAGGTATGATATACTTCATTAAGTCCCGATATATATATACACCTATATATATACATACGTTTCCTGAAAATCTCTGTCATGTAAAGTATGAACAGAATTGCAATATCCAATAAATTTGGAAAGGAAAGAATTTTGGCATAAACCTGATATCTTGCTGATCAGGCAAAGATACCAATAAGTAACCTTTTCTACTAGTAGATGGACGAATTCCCCACTGGTCATCACCCTGGTCGCAATAGGACCTTATACTGGACTGCCACTCAGCCACATATGCATTTGATGGACTCCCACTGAGCCACTTACACTATCATGGACGCCCACTGAGCCCATGTTGCTTATGCCGACTTGATAGATGGACTTACTTCCCGAACGTTGGGTAAGTAATCAATTCATTTATCAAAACTGCAACCTTGTTGCGAATATAAAATACACCATAGAGCCGGATCCCTCAGGTTTTGAGCGAGTATTTAAATCCCCTTTTTAAAAGGAAGATCTTAAATATAAAAATGAGTTTTGGGATCCGCTCTAACTTTTAAAAAATCATTTTGAAGACTCGAAAACACTTTAAAGAGTGTTTGGAGTAATGCTGATTTAATGAAGTAAATCAGTCCCAATATATTTAGAAAATCTCTGAATATTATTATTTAAATAATATTCCCATAAAGAATAATCTTTATACAAATAATTGAAGTAGAAGTTGTAAGACTTATACTTGAAATGAGTATTAAATAACCAAAGATATACTTATACGAAAGTAATATCTTTATTTGAATATCAAAAGTAAGTTTGATTATCGATCATTATTCTTAAATAAAATAAAGAATATTATTAAATAATAAGCGGAGTCATAATACCTCGAATGAATATTATAAATAATATTAATTAAATAAAATAAAGGAGTCAATACATCCTCAAATGACTATCCAATTAATAATCATTAAATAATATAAACTGAGTCATAAGCCCTCGAATGAATATTCGAAATAATATTCAATAATAAAATAAAGGAGTCATAAGTCCTCGTATGAATATTCGAAATAATATTCAATAATAAAATAAAGGAGTCATAAGTCCTCAGATGAATATTCGAAATAATATTCAATAATAAAATAAAGTTAAAGTTATCGAATAAATCTTATTCGATTAATAGTTTTGAAAACTATAACCATATATATATATAAAAATATATATATTATACTCGGGAACATCGACTCCCGGTTTAGAAATATGTTCACCTTTTGATCCCCTATACTAAGGGTAAATTCAAATACCGCTTATCTCTAGCATAGGTATTATGCAACTGTAAGCATTTTAACCAACAGATATATAATCCAAGAATATGAAACATGCATGAATATATACCATATCACATGCTACAATATATCGCAAGAATTTGCTAATAACAAATATGCATTTATCGCAGGATCATGCATATACACATATACATCACAACAACAGTATAACGGGTAGAAAACTTGCCTGAGCGACTGGGGGTTACGAATGGCTTGGGACGAGTCTGGTAACCTATAAGCAACAAGTAAGTTGGAATTAAACCAAAGTCACTTGTAAATCTATACTCTAACCAACTCAAACTCTAACGCTCGTTTTGCGCTTACTGATTCTCTTAAGTCACTCGAGTACCCTCGGCTCCACCATTTTTAATAATTTAACCATTACGAGTTTTAAGGCGATTCCTTCGCGAGTGTCTTACCAACTGCCTATTACACCTTACATAAATGTTTCATACTTCAATTAGTCCTTTAAGGTCTTTAACCTATGTTTCAAAGTAAGGCGAGGGGTAAGGGTTCGTTTGCGAAACGCCGTTACTTGAAACGGTCGTTTCTCCTAAACCGTACATCGGAATCAAACGAACTACATATCAAAACGAAGCTCGTAACATGAACTATCTAAGCATGGCAATGGTCATAATCTAGCAGGGAGTTCTCGGGTCCAAATGTTATGAACAAAAGCAGTCTAAAGTAAATCGGACATTACGACGGCTATGTTTACGCGATTTCCCAATTTTAAACCATTCAAAAACCATCACAATTCAACCTCAACCCATTCATACAACCAAAGTCCATCCTTATCACATCATAACAGCCCCAATCAATTCAATATTAACATTTATACTTATGCCTAAGCTTGAATTTAACTATACTTAAGTTCGTTTAACCAAAACAACAAGATTCACCATTCCATTTCACTACCACTCCAACCCACACTCTAAACCACAAGCATTAAGCTACTACATCACCATAATAATCAAAATCATTTTATAATACAAAGGAATCTAGGGTTTGGAGATGATATACCTTCCTTGAAGTGGTGGGAGTAGCTAGGAAGCCTTAAGAAGCCTTGAGGAGTCTTAGGAAATCTTGGATCTTAAAGGAAAAACAAGAAAATCAAGTTAAAATTCTTGAAGTCACTATTCATTGTCTTATTCATTGATTTATTGAAGAAGATTTAGAATGAATGGGGTGCTTAAACTCATGATATAGCCATAACTATGCATAAGGATGATTAGGGAATTATCTTACCAATTTCGGAGGCTTGGATCTTGGATTTTGAAAATTCTTGCCTTTGAAATAGTAAAAAGCCGAGAGCAAGCTTTTGTTGAAGAGAAAGAAATGATTTTGTGTTTTGATGAAAATGATTTGCTTGGCTTGGTTGATTTGGTTTTGTTTTTTGATTTAGTTAATTACCTTTTTAGCCTTGGACTTTGTGTGGTTCTCATTCAACCACACCTCCTTCCTTCCCATGTCATGCTTATGTCATGCTATGATGTCATCTTCCCCTCTTTGTCCTCTTCTCATTGGTTGGGTGACATCATCTCCACTAATCTCTTTGATTAACTTCCTAATTGTTTGCCTAATGACCGCTGATCTGTTATACGGTTCGCTTAACTTTCATTTTCGTTTATTGTTTGAGGGATCATACCCGGGATCTTATTACTTAGGTTCCCTTAACCTTTCTCAATAGATTATATTCCTTTTATGATCCTCTCTTATAATCCTTTAATTTAAATTCCTTTTTATCCTGTTACCTTATACTCAATTCTTTCCGTATCTAGTGGATTTCCGGGAAAAATCAAAGTGTTCGGAATTGGATTCTGGTCATCTTTACATACACTTATATACCATGTAGAGTACTAATAAAATCTCAGAATATCCATAACAGAAACCCTACATAGTGTGGCATGAAAATTTTTCTCATTCAGCTAACACACTATTCACAAGGGTTACAAAAAGTTCAAAATTTTGGGGGTTATTACAATTCTCCCGGGCGCATGAATTTCCTCTCACTACTGCTAACATCATGATCCATTATCTTCTTTTGACATCTCCTTATCTTTCCCTAACAACTTCGACTGAAAGGTCATACTATTCATCCTTGCTCCTGTTTGGATTTTAAACTCTGATTCCCAATTTCAACTTCTAAAATTCCATAGAAAATTCTTCCGGTATAGTCTCTATGTCCGTTATTGCTTTCCTCTATCTTTGCTTTTCCTCGTGAATATATACTTCAACCTCTCATAGCCCGTATAGATCTTACACCTTTCTCCATACATATTATGTTTCCCAAATCTTTCAAAACGAATATTATTACTGTTATTCCCAAATTATGGGTAGGATACTTCTGCTCATAAGGTTTCGGTTGTCTGGATGCATATACAATAACCCTATTGTGCTGCATCAACACACATCCTATTCTCTAATGAAAAGCATCACTATCAATTACCAAACCTCCTTGATACTTTTAAATTGATAAAACAGGTGCTGAAACCATTCTTTCATTTAACTCCGCAAAACTTTCCCTTCATCCTTCTCCATTTCACAAAACTTCTTGCTTTTCCTGGTTAGCTTCGTCCAAGATATTGCAACTTTCACGAAATCCTGCACCAATTTCCAATAGTAACTGACCCATGATAAAACTTCTTACTTTTGTTGGTGTTTCTGGTCTCTTTTCATACATAGTAATTTTAACTTATGCTGAATCTCTTTTGATCTTCTCTACATTGGTTATCTATGCTAAGAACTATATTTCATACAACTTCTTTCTTCTCCAACTTCCCAGTCATCATTAAACGCTTTGCATGGTCCTCCATTAACTTTAAGTATCACAACTATAGCTTACTCGAATATTCCTTAAAGGTGCTGTCCATCCAGTTCAAATATTACTGGTATATTGGTTAATGTAGATGACAATATGAGAACAGTACTTAGTTCTGAAAATTATCCTTGATACATCCATAGGTTTAGTCTTCAGTTGGTGACATATCAAGTCTTAAATCAGTCTTATAAAAGTACTTTGCTTCCTCCGTTTGATCAAACAAATCATTGGATCAAGGTAACAGATACTTGTTCATGATAGTAAACTTGTTGAGCTCTTTCCAGTCGACGCATAATCACATACTTCCATCTTTTTTTATTAACATTTAATACCGGTGCACCTTATGGGGAACCCTAGGTCTAATCGCTTCTTCTTCTAGCATTTCTTGCATTTACTCTGCTAACTCCTTCACTTTAACTGGCGCCATTCTGTGCGGGGCCTTGGACACTGGCTTCATTTCAGGTGCTAAGTCAGTCACAAACTCAATTTTTATATCCGAAGGAAATGTTGATAACTCATACAAAATCATATCTTGAAACTCCTTAATTACTATAAAATCTTCAAACTTTGTTTGCTTCCGACTTTTATGTATTCCATAATCACCATAATGCTCATATCTTGATCACCGCAATTATCATTAACAATTCGTTACCTTCTTCCATCTTCTGAACCTCCTCACCTTCTCATTTGGCATCCTCAGAATTATCTTTTCGTCACGACGGTCTTCCTGGACATCACGCTTTAGTAGTCAATTCCTTCCTTAGAATAATATCAAATCTTTTTACCTTCCAGGATATCAATTCTACACAACTTATTGCTAAGAATTTCAATTTCAACATTGGTACTCACTTATTTAACAACTACAAGTTCTTGACTTGCTAATCCTTTAATCACAATCTTATCAATTCAACAGGGTAATTCATCTTATCAATAAAACTCTGAGAGATAAACAATTCAGTTTCTCCCACATCTTTTGATACTTTAACGCATAAGGTATTCACCTTGATCATCCATATCATCACATCCGTATTCTGAATAACATATTTCACAGGAAAATCGCGTATTCTCGTTCTTGAAAACATATTCCTTATTGGAGTAGATTCCCTTGATTCTTAGTGGATTCTTCACTGGGACTAGTGATTTGCAATCCTCGCCAGGTGCCCTTATTTCCTTCCCATGTATAAGATGTAGATGGAACTTCGTCCGCTTAATTCAGGATACGTTGATTTCTGTTTGAAAATTTCTTGCATAGAACGACAATACAACGAAACGACTAGAAGGATTCAAAGTCCAACAAAAATTAGAGTTGAAAAGAAAGAAGAAACAAGGATTTGAATATGAATGAGACAACCACATTAGTACTTAAGATGGCCAGTCTTTCTTACCATATGGCATACAGCATATGATTTGGTGGCGTCCCACCCGACTCTTCGTCATTCTGACAAAGTGTCTTACCATAACACTGTTTGTCCCAATCAGAAAGCAAAAATTGAGGGAAATAATTAAATTTGAAAGGAATGCAATATCCTCCTTTTCGATATCATAGCAAGGAGTTTATTTAAGAAAAGAAGTTCATACTTATTTAGGAATCAGAAAGGGAATATACGTTGTAATATTGAAGACAAGAACGATACCATTGGTCACCATCCACATTTCACTTATTTTCATCTTTCGAGCTTGTTCGATCATATCTCCATTGTTTCATATAATAACTTTTAGAAAGTACGTTGAAATGCCTTCGCAAATTAAGCATTATGGTAGAATCTTACTTGTCACGTCTTGCGTCTTTAGCATCACACCTCTACATATAATACTTTAACAACTCGATCATAATGACGTCCCTACCAGACAACCTCGAGTTTCCTTTTTCAATTTAGAATAACCCCGAAGCATTCAACATAGCGATCCTTGTGTTAATAATATTCTTCTTTTTTTTAGGAAATCTGGAAATCTTCTCAATCTCCTTCAGTCATACTCAGACTTCTGTTAGATCAGTGAATTCTTTGAACTTGGATAATCCTGTAATTGGATGAGTAATTGCTCCGTATATTGATTATGTTGTTAATATTATCAAACAATATTTGTACCTTTCTATTGAGAATAACCAACTTCTTCATAATCACGGATCACTTTGTCCTCTATATTAACAATACTAAGTCTTGAAAAAGCATTCTTCCAGGTAATTCGGGCTTTCTAACAAACAAGAAACTCAAATAGTAAATTGACAACCAATGTTTAAAAATCATTTTATTCGAAAAGGCTTTTAGAAATTTGTAAAGGAAAATCTTTTTCGAAAACTTGTTTTAAAAGTTTAGAAAATCACAAACCTGGTTGTCCTTACTGTATGAGTTGGTTGTTGTCTTTCCGACCTATAACAAGGTACCCATATTAAAGAAACAATTACATAAAAGTTCGTTCACTCCAATTTACCTTTTCTCCTTTATCGGGTCCATTTGCCTTCCTTAATCGACGAAAACTTCAATTGTCGTTGCATGTTATCTTATTCGTAACTTCACATCAAAGCTTCCATATTGGTAATACTCCCGACATTATCGTCGCAGTAGTTAAGTAAAACAGGCTATCCAATAGTCAATAAGTTTATTTCATAGAATAAAGTTTGCTCGAATCATATCACATTACTACTTTACATATCGCATTTATCATATCATCATCATTTAATTTCACAAAAATCCCAGGTTTATACTTTTCTCTCTTACTCTTTCAAAATTCATCTAGTTCATCCCATACTTATTCACGGGTGGCTTAGTCACTAAGGGCTTCTTTTAACCCGATAACAGCTATCCTCTGAAACACTTAAATCTCCTTTCTAAACTTCGTCTCACCTCTATTTATAACTCAAGCGCTCACCATTTACTGTAGCTCTCGAATCCATCCTTGTAGGTACAATTGCTTCATAGGACAAGTTCTAAACTGGGGGTATAGAACAGGATGTAGGGTAAATTAAAGAGATACGCTCATAGCCGAATGTCCAGTGAAAGAAGAATAATCAGATGGAGGTTCTTGAATAGGTAATCTTATATCAAAAGATGGAAAAGTAGCGTAGAATAGCTTGAAGAAGTGTAACCGTTATAACAGAAGGTAGTACTATTAATACTGATGGAGGAACAAGGTACAAATCCAATTTGAGAGAAGATGACGATCCTCAAACGGAAAGCTCCAAACGATCAAATGACATCGGGAAATCAGGATCTGCCATTGCCGTTATCTGGAAATCACGTCGCAAGCTGAGAATCCCGAATCGCAATACGAACTATGCCGGAGACTTACTATGTAATCGCACTCATCCTCGCGATGTCTTATCTTTCTATTTCCTATTCCTAATCCTAACCCTCTAACCAATCCCGACAATCTAGGCTTGTTTCAGTGACTTATAACCTGTAGCTCTGATACCAACCTGTGGCGCCCTCCAAACCCGGGTCAGAAGTTTGGGGTCCACAACACAAACACAATATATCAACCTGTATAGGAAATATTATTAATAATGACCCTACTTCACAAAACCACGAATCGCAACAGGTTAAAGTATGACAACAAGCCACAACCTTAATTATTACATCGTACCAAATCCCAACTAATTTAACTTACAATTGATAATAAAATCATTCTTACAATCTGACTATCTCTTTACCGCATGAAACTTCTGCTAGCTCGATCCAACTCGACTGGAACCTTAGCCCGCACTTTAGACTGAGGAACTTCACTATCATCCATATTCTTTTCAACTATAAAATATATAAAAGAATTGCAAGGGTGAGCTATCTAGCTCAGCAAGTCATGATAATGATAACTTAGGTTAAACCATGATCAAATGAGATGATTCAAAGGAATCAAGTTTCTTTTTAACTATTCATTAGAATTGGATATTCATTTTAAGTTTTAAAAACCAAGGTTAGGCTGCTGATCAGTCACGCACTAACCCCGAGCAAGCACACAGCACTGCTCTAATTACTGGATCCAAGGCACACATTGGCCTAACTTGACCATTGGTATGGTCTGACCACGAATCTGGTCCACATATATAAAAACTATCCAATCCTAAAGCAGTTCAATATCATAACAATATAATTCAATAAAATAAGATCATAATCGATGATGGTTAAACATTTGCATAAAAACGTAAGAAAACTCATGGATATCTCAAGAGTATATCAGGGTATTTATAAGAAACGGTTTTCAGTTTGTACAAGGGTCAGGTATCAAACCAGTAATGATTTTTCAGGATATGGTTCTTTGATGTTACTAAGAATGAATGGAGTATAAAAGTTTCTGTGTTTTCAAACCATCTTCTTCTGGTGCTTGGTGTTTGCTAGTTAAACATTTGGGAAATAGTATCATATTTGTGTGGTTTGGTGTCTGAGGATCAACAAAGGATGGTTTACAAAGAACAAGGCTTACGACTCAAGATCAAGAAAAAATCAGGGATTCAAGGGTAAATAATTTAATGCACTTGCAATGTAAACAAGAGTTATTTTGAATAATAGCGATATGTTATAAAACAGTTCGAAAACATTGGTAATATATCTTTGAAGAAAAGTTCAGAAATACTTTCCTTACAAGGCTTTACAACTATTGCTGATCAACTCTGAGCTGACTTTGCTGCTCAGGCTCTAACATCCAATCACTAGATCCCATTAGATTCGATTTCGACACTCAGGTCTTCCTGTTGGAACTCTACGGAGCTCGTCGACTGACCACTAGGTTATCTTTAGTCCATCGCCCACTTTCAGGTTCCCGACTATAACCTACAGGGTCGAAATACCCTACGTTAGACGTCTAGGTATGCTTGACATATCCTCGATACTAATTCTTACCTAACGATATTCAAACCCGGCTCGTAATTATTCATATTAGAATAACACAGAAAACAATTAGGGTTCATATTCTCGAAATCGATCCAGTGTTCATTTTCAGAAAATACGTATACTTGTCATTTTGCGAAATTAGGGTTACCGTGTTTTGGTCAAAACATACAACACAACATACAATCAGGTTCTGTATAAAACATACATATATGTATTTACTTATACTTGCTCGACGTCCCGATAATCCTCGGATACGCTCCCGTATTTCCGTAGTTCGGTTTTCCCGGAAACCGGGCAGCATCTCCTTTGATTATCGGCTAACCCGTCGAACATCCCGACGTCAAATCAATTCACTACAATTACAATGACAATCCAATCACAATCCAAATTCACGAATCCCAATCACCTATTTATACCAATAATACCCGTCGAAATCCATAAATTCTTAAATTTGATATCAACTACAATTACTAATTATTATTCGTATTCTATATTTTTAATTTGTAGGACTCAGAATATTCATCATAGTCCACCGTCAACTCATCGTAATTCATTGTTGACGGCAGCAAAATTCGTCGGTACCCGGATATGTCGGGTGTCCTCACGAACTTCGCCAATTAATTCTCGAATAATATTCGAATAAATTTTTATAGTAATTATCGAATCAGTTATAACATACATCAGTGAAAAAAAGAATCTGGAATTTGAACCAACCTCCGGCTCACGCACATGCGTGTGACCGGAAAGAAAGAATCAACAGCAATCAGCAAAGCCAAAAACGGCAAACACAAAGCATCCACCACGAAGCTAACCCACTAATCCGACCACGAGCATATACATACATATAAGTATATATACATGCGCACAACGGAAACTACCAGGAGAATAGGTGGCATCTTACCGGAATAATACGGGGCCATCCACAAGTCGAGCGAGAGGGGAATAGAGGGAAGGGAGATAGGACAGAAGAGGGAGTAGAATCGAGAGGGAAGGAACCACCAGGGAAAGCACCCCCACCCCCGCTCTCTCTACTTAATCTCTCATTTGTGTTGTGTGTTTTTTATTTTGTGTTCTGTTTTTTTTTAACCAATCAGTAACTAGCAGATGTCACATAAGTTTGTGAAAATGTGACACGAATCAGTTTCCTGGCCACGTAATTCCGGAATGCCCCAATTTTTGTCCTGCTTTCTATATTTTATTGAACCAAGTTGCGCATAAATAAATTTATAAAATTACGAAATCTGTCTTAAAATTTTCTAAAAACCCCGAAACTAATAAAATAAAATTTTTATAATTTTTAAAGCATGTTTGAAACGCAACTCATACCCGGATTTCACAATTAACGAACCGAGCTGCACTTAAAACAGATTCAGAAAATTACAAAATTAGTCTTAAAATATTACAGATATCCCGAAATTGATAAAAATAGAATTTTCAAAATTTTAGAACAATTTTCGAAGTGTACTTTATACCCGCTTTTATCAATTAAACGAAACAACGTGCGGGTGAAATTATTCCCAAAAATTTCCAAAATAATTTTAAAATTCTCAGAATATTCAAAGCTTAAATAAATATGAGTTTCATAATTTTTGAAGAGTTTTAGAATTAAATATGGATTTTACCAATAAAAACAATCAGAAAATCATTTAAAGATAAATAATTAATAAAATATTGATTTCTAAATTTTATAAAATCCCAAAAATAATTATTGTAATTATAAAACCTTAAAAATAATTTTAAAGACATTTCAAATATTTATAACATAGATTTGCATTAAATCCACTTTTAAAAGTGAAAACAATTCAATACAATTCCATAATTAATTACGCGAATAATCCAATACACCATAAATCACATATGGATAATAATCAATCAACACATAGCGGTCAAAATCAACACACATATCTTATTTATTTAATAATTTCCATAATTGCACAATTAACTAATTCAAAAAGATTACACGAGTCGGTATAGTTGGCACTCCACACTGTTCTTTAAACATTTTGTCAAAACCATTCGTGTACCATTACACAAACCCATTATCTGGTTAAGATTCCTCATCAACATAACTACAACTCCTACCTTTAATTTCAAATCATGATTCGAAATAGAAGGCATATTAATAAAATTGAGATACTCAATTGGGAAAGAAGATTCATAGTCATTATCATCGTTTCCTGTCTCAGTATCAATAGAATCTTGGCTAAGGTAAGAATGCATGATACCTGGAATTAGATTTAAAACATGAGAATTTACTTCATCAATAATTGCATTTGTCGGTGTGAGGATGACTCTTTCCTTGAGATATGATTCAGTAGTGTAGTTTTTCATAAAATCTGGATATGTGACATTGACAATATCTTTCACTGTTTCGTTTTCTTCTCCACCAAATATTTCCTTGGAATGATGAAATCTGGATCCTTATAAATGTTATCTGGATGTATATTATGCACCTTGCCGTCGCCTACATCAAGAACCTATTTTGCAAATTCTGCAATTTTCTGGTTCTCGTCAGCATTCATACTGCATCCTAGATGCATATTCTGGTGGAGCACAAAAACTTTGCAATGGTTCCAGAGGCTTGACTGGTTAACAGAAGATTGCACAACTTCTGTTCTAGAAGCCTTTGGAATAACATGCAAGATTTGCCGAAAATTGCCTCCAAAAACAACCGTTATTCCAGCAAATGGAATATTCTTATTTCTAGGATGAACTGATGCCATTATATCTCGAAAGCAGTGATCAACAGATTCAACCCGGAAGAAGTGTTGCAGCTATGCCGGATGATGCTACTGGAAGTACTATTTTTCCTTCACCACGTAAACGACAACATAATGTTTTCCATAAAAATGTCTTTCCACATCCGCCATTGCCATATACAAAAAAGAGACCTCCTTTTCCTTTATTGACAACTTATAATACTGAATTGTACACCTGTAGTTGCTCACTATTTAAACTCTGAAAGTTTTTGGAATGCTCTTCAAATTGTTGATTCTTGTCATATCTGGTCTCCTCCTCAATTAGCCGGTTAGTCATACTATGCATGTAGATATCTTCAGGATATGGCATATTTGGAAAATCTTTTAGGGACTTGCCAACACCATTTAACAGCTTTTCTACCTCCGTCGTGTTATCATAAAATACTCCAGTTAACATGCATATGTTGAAGTTAATTATTTTGAAAAAAATGTAAAGATAAACTGTATATGAATAATTATTATTAAAAAGTACATGTAGGTGTATAGTTCTCAAAATCAGCGTCAAAAAGTTTGAGCTCCACATTATCGGACTTCTTCCGTTTGTTGTACAAAATGTCATCAGACAAAAATTTCCAGTTATCGGTCCATAATTTAAGAGGATCTGCTACTGGATAGTTGGTCAATATATGAACAAACATTGAACGAAGCTGAAAAGGCATGCCAGATTCCGCATTTTCTTGAAGTGCAGAGTGCCATTGATTTCCATCCTTAAGGAGACCTAGTACCTCACATGCTTCTTTATATGTGTTATATGTTCGACCATTAATAGTTCTCAAATCATGAAAAGAAGTTGCAGCTTTATTGCGCAAAAGAAGCATTCTAAAAAAAATGTATCTTCTTGTGATGCATGAACTTCTGTTAACCTTTTGATGACAATTCCTCTTTCACGTTGTTTCCACTTAGACTGCCCAGGTAGCAAAGTAAAACCTCGTGGGAACTCCTAGTAAGTGTAATCCTGAGCACCGGGAATAGTTTTGTTGGCCATAAACCATGCTTCTAACTTACTTTTCCTGTTTGATGCCTTAATTGCTACTTATAAGGTATAACAAATTGATTGTCCGGTTGTTGCTTGTTCTTCTCAACAGTCCTGTCCATCCTTCTCCTTCGATAAACAGGAAGTCCACAGTCATCAAAGAATGTCTGACCAATGTACCTATGTGTAAAATTGGTTTACACACAAATATAATTAGTTCTCCTTTTATATTTACCATAATGATGATATTTTTTCCAAAAAACTTTGGAAAATTTATTGCAAATACATAAAAGTATGTCCACATGGTCATGTATCATGTAATTGATTTGAATATACCTCTTTGGGAAATGATGACCGTATTTTCCATCTGACATACACGGAGAATACAAAAAATCCTATCCACATGGCCCATGTATCATGTAATTTTTAACAGCATTGTACCCGGCCGGGTCAGTTTCCTTATACGGGATTTCAGCACACACCAACTCATCAATCTACTCTATCGTATTGGAACGATCATCAGGATATAGCCAAATTAACATATGAGCGTGAGGTAATCCTCTGTTCTGGAATTCAATCACATACATAAGTGTTACAAAATGAATTAGTAGAGTATATAGTGTAAAATCAACTATTATAGGTTGTTTTGTAAAAGCGTAAAAATACTCACGTCCGGTGCATCTTCCAAAGTAATTTTGATTTTTTATTAAATCAACCAATTGATCTAGCTTCATTTTAAAAACATGGGAAACCACATCCGGAGCATCTGCAACATTAACGCTAGGCATATGTTGGAGCATACTCTGAATTTCTGGCCATTTAGTGTTACAGGTCATTGTCAAGAAGAATGATGGATGACCAATACTATGACATATAGCAAGAGAGTCCTTAAAATACTGGGACAGTCTTCCCTTGGCATGTTGTATCAGAATCACCTTTTATCAAGGAGTCACGTATTGAATTGTATAGATCAGATTAAATAGTTTTTTGATTCCGTTTAATCCATTCTAGGCGGTACTGTTCAACTGCGGTGAATGCATCAACAATATATTATTTCCATAAATGACCACTCAAGTGAGGAGTTAATCCTACAGAATAAATTTTAAAATCTTATTAATACCAATCTACAATCTGTATATAGCTATCATCAATTTACAGTCCTATATGAAAGTATAATAAAATTGATAATTTGTTTTAACATTTATAACAGTAATGTAGTATCTTCAGTTAGTCTGATCATGAGTTTGTAGGCATAATATTCCCGCATTGAAACATAACATCTCTGTTTTGATTCCTCTCCATCATCATCACCTTCAATAACTTTAGGAGGTGGACCACCATTTTTTCCCACTAATGGAATTTTCAAGTGGAATCCTTCATCACCATGAGGGAAAAGTAAAGGATACTGTAAAGGCATGAAATGGGCATTGGTCTCGAAAATCCTCTGAAGTTGTTTAGTTTTTGTCTGAACAATAATATCCCGGGTTGCGCATGAGTCTTCTAGGTCACCAACAATCAAAGCACCAACCTCGTTAGAAGGTCTCACATTATTAGATCTACAATCCGCTGCTTTACATGAAATTAATTCCAACTCAACTTCCTCAGGTCCATTATTTTTGAACTGGTCTCTAGCCATACGAAAGTTATTAAATAATCGATTATTCTCATCAAACATCAAAAGAAGACCTTTTACAATGTATGAATCTGTAGAATCGCTACCAGGAACCGCTCGCTTTCTATTTTCTATTTCATTCTCAGTATCATATTGGTACAAGTGATAAAACTTTGGAGATTCACCAGGCGTCGGGCATATGCTTCCAATCAAATGATAATTTTGACCACAGAGCTTGAAAATGTAAGGAGTTCCTCCTATATTTATACTATTGTCAATTTTACCTTCAATTGATGTAAAAGCAAACAGTGAGTTGTATATCCGGATCTTTATTTTATAATGCTGAGTTTTCTTTCCACAAGATAACAATTTAGCTAAAAATGGAGGAGTAGGTTTCTCCGGTGGTAACTGGACCTGCCCATTCTGACAACAAACAGAAAAAGTTGGTGACGCATGCTTGTTTGATTTATTATTCCGTTTATTATTCCATATAATGGTTTTACAGTATGGACAAAGTTTGTCGGGCTTTCCAAGATCCATATATCCTTGCCATAGGTCTGTCAAAGATGATTAAAAAACACAATATAAAGGAATCAATATATTACATTCAATGCAGTTACAAAATCAGTTTACCATCATACCGTTAGTGTGAAGATCAAATTCTTCATCAGAATCATATCCTCCGAATTTCATTGGAATTTCTGTTTTTTATTAATGGTAATGATCAGATATATGAAATTTAATTAAATTGATAATGGTATCAATGCATCACGTTTGTTTTCAGTTTACCTTCAGAATGATCCTCCACCTCCATATTTTCAAAAAATTCAAGATAATTGCGATCTTTTAAGTTCTGCGTAATTTTAAAAGGTCTTTTGATCTTGACACAGACGGGCATGTGTTATCTGCATTACATTGATTTTGAGACAATAACATATCTAGTTCCATATTTAATAAATTTTACGCTTTCATGAGATGATGTACCTGGATTTGTAGAAGCTGTAATTGTAGATGCCGGAAGTTGGAAAATAATCCTATTATGTCCCAGCTGTTGTGTGCATTTTGGAACTGGTTTAACTATATTTGCAAATTTTGGTATATCTGCAATTATTTACGAATACAGCAATATTCGGAAGTCACAATATCACAATACAATTTAAAAATTCAGGTATTGACTGAATTACCTAGATTGTTAGAACACATTATTGCAGAATTTGGAAGTTCAAAAATAATCTTACGTTGTCCCATATATGTCGTTGATTTTGGAGTTGGAACTTGTTCATTCCTAAATTCCGGTAAATCTGCAAATTAAAATTATTAATTCAGATATGTTTAAATTTCGGTAAATGAGCACTTTAAAACTAAAAAAAATCCATAAGATAAAATTGTTAAACCTTGCAAGTTCACGTTTTGTAACCTCCTTGATGAAGGAGTGACTCCACTTGCAAATTGACCCACACATGATGATTTGCCTGCATGTTCAGGATGCTTTCAAATAATATCACAATTTAGAATATGTTATTCATTAAATGAATAACATTTATAAACACTGACCATCTCCATACGAGGAATTAACTGATTTAAATTTACAGGAGTATATGTGGTACTACTTAATGGTGACGACGTAAATCTACCCGGACCTATAATTTTTTAGTTCCAGATTAGCTGTTGTATTACTATTTACTATACCACAAACAATTCTTAAATGTCAGTCAACACTTTAAAACTAACAAATTTTCATAGGATAAAATTGTTAAACCTTACAAGTTCACGTTCCGTAATCTCCTTGATGAAATATTGACTCCACTTGCAAATTGACCCACACATGATGATTTGCATGCATGTTCAGGATGCTTTCAAATAATATCACAATTTAGAATATAGGAAATTAAATAAATAACATTTGTAAACACTGACCATCTCCATATGAGGAATTAACTGATTTAAATGCAGCAAAATTTACATGAGTATATTTGTCACCACTCAATGGTGACGGCGTAAATCTAACTGGACCTGTAATTGTTTGTTCACCAAGTAGTTGTTGTGTTACTATGTACTATACCACAAACAATTTTAAATGTCAGTTTGCAACATCAGTAAAAATAAATAATTACCAAGTTTCGATGTGGGTGGTGTTTGAAAATTATTAGATGAGGCACTGGAAGATCTGCATCACTCACTGTCAATTAAGTTACCCATTGGATTTGGAGGTAATCCTTTAAATGTACGTGGGACACGATTTATGTTGGAACCATATGAGAAATCATTAGGATTCAATGTTGACAGTGGAACTCGATTCTGTGCTGCAGGATAAATTAAAAGAATTTTATCATGTGTACCGGACACATTGAATGGAAATAAACAATTTAACAAAATGTTTCTTTTAATACACGTACACTGATTCACTGTTGTTGAAACCTTGTTAGTATTGTTCACTACCGGTTTTTGAGTAGTATGGGAAGTTGCAAATTTATGAATTGGATTCATGGGTATTCATTTTGTTCCTGCAACAATTTAGGAATTATTTAGTAATATAAATGTAGAACATGACAGGAAAAATGTGTCTATGGATGTCTACCATCTTTGTTGCATCTGATGTAGCATCAGATCTTGCGCTTTTGACCACTGAACTTTGTTGTTTTGATTTCAAAAGCTGTGTGCATGTCTTGTTGTTTAGTATTTCGGACACTAAACAGAACATACAATTAATCATATCATAATTTAATAATCTTAAATATCACAGAAAAAATAAATAAAAACACAAACCATGCTTTGGCGTTTCAGTAACGTGTGCATTTTCATTCACAAAACTTGATGAATCTGGTTCATGAAAAAGCAAGGATTTTTTTGCAATATGTGAATACAAAACATGATTTAATAATGTGAAATAAAATAGTAAAAAAGTAATACAAACACCTTACCATGCTTTGGAATTTCAGTAATGTCAGAATATTGGCTAGTATTAATGTATGCATTTTCATCCGCATAACCTGATGAACCTGGTACGTCCAAAAAACAAACAATTCTTTGCTATATGGCACCCAATAAACTCTGCACAAAATACTTATTTGGCAGAACATAAACAAATATTGCAAGGCACACATAACTCTCATTAAATGTTCTGTAGAATGAGAACTATTACTCGTAAACAGACTTCATTTTGAAAGAGAAGATAGTTGCTTTGTTGTATGTTTCAATCGTCTCTTGTTATCTGTTGTTAAGATTTAGATTAACAAATAAACATGTTGTACAGAGATATAATTTATTATCAACATGAACATGATATGTACAATCTAAGATGAACATGCACTGTATAATAAAAACAACAAAATACTCATATTACCAGGTTCCATTGAAGGTGGAGACAGTGACAAGGCCGTAGGCGGTCATTTGGAAGCTGTAATTCATGAAAGAAAGGAATGAGAAAATGTAATGTACATAGCCGATGAAGTAGGACGAATTGCTAACCTGAATAATTTCCCGGTGTTCGATATTTGGGTTCTTCATCCATTGGTTCTTTCATCATTAATCTTCAGGTTACAGAATGATCTATATGAAAATCATCGAGCCAAACAAAGTAAAGAAGAAATTTGCAGTCCTTTGGCAGCCATCAATGGTGAATAAAACCAAGAAGGTGAGAAGATAGTCAATCTGCAAAAATTATGTGCTTGAATTGTGGATCAGTTTTCAAAATTGAAAAATTTGTTATAATCTATTAGGTATAGATTTAATTTTTACCCATGAATTTGAATGTTACCCATGGATAGTCCATAACCCGATCCGTTAACCCATTTTAGGTGCTTTATTTACATATATGCTCATATTTTTAAAAAAGTCAAGTAAAAGATTTTAATTTTTTTGGGTACAAAGCTAATTTCATGGAATTCTTCACTAGCAGGAATTAAGAATAGTAGATAACAAAAACTTTGCTCCAAATTAAAAATTCTTACCAAAATTTGCCACAATTAAAATTAATTAGGTTTCGACTCGTCTATAAATTATTAACCTAATCACCATCACCCTTTTCTAGTATAAGTATTTATATACCTTCTTCTAATCTTGTTGGTACAAAATTATGAAAGTAGCCAGCATAGGTGATCTGCATGAATGTACCATACTCGAAATTCTATGTTTTCTTCCAGCAAAAGATGTCATCAGATGCAGATCTGTGTGCAAAAATTGGGCCAGAAAAATTATAAACCTGATTTTCCGCTACTCTATTTTTCCAGGAACGAAGCTCCTCCCCCACTGGTGCTTGAAAGAGACCGTAGTAGCCCCATATTTCTGGTTCAACTTGACCAAGCTTTGTACTCAACCAGTTTTTCTTCCAATCTTTTTGTACCCACAACATCAATTTTTGATCTCAACATATGACGAATTTTCGGTATCAGGCCTTAAGTTTACTTGCATTTTTTCACTTGTTAGGTTACGAGTTGGATACTAGCTCTTCGTAATACATATAGTAAGCTTCGATGTTATAATAGGTATAATTTTTTAAGTGGTCAGCATATTGTTGTTGAACAACCTGAAAAGCTTATGCCTATAGTCCGTGAGAGCTGTGCTTTGCTGTTGGCTCCAAAAAACCGTAAGTTAAAGCTGTTGATATTTAATTATAGAGAACATTGAGAACCTGGACAAGCAGATGTACAAACTATTGGCACCAACACATAGAGGAGTATCGGGGAAATTCCTTATTGTTCGATGCAGCATGTCATACCAAGTGGACGGTGTCATTGTCTTAACTACACGAAATGAGGTTTGATTACTTATTTTGACCCTGAGGAAGAGGTATTTCTGGATATTAAAACACCGCCTTGTGGTGTTTACAATATGGAGTCCAACCTTGGAGTACTAGACGGTTGTCTTTGCCTTAGTTCGAAAAGTCACAACTGGGAGAGGGATATATGGGTTATTAGAGCTGAGCAAAACCGAACCGAAACCAAAAAACCGAACCGAACCGTGCTAATTCGGTTCGGTCCTGATTTTTCAGAAATTTCGGTTTATTCAGTCCGGACCGAATAAATTGAAATAAAATTCGGTTCGGTCTGGTTCTTTTAAAAAATATTTCGGTCCGGACCGAATAGACCGAAAAGACCGAAAAGACCAAATTATAAATACTATAATTTTATTTTACATACATTTTACATATATCTTAAAGTTATAATCATAATTTTTAATTTGAAATTATATTTCTACACTCTTATTACTCTAAATATCACCTCACTTTAATTATATTTTAGATTTTATAATTTTTGGTTTAAAATTTTAATACAATTTTATTTTTGAAAAAAATTTGGTTCGTTCGGTCCAAAAACAGACCGAACCGAATTATTTCGGTTCGGTTCGGTCCGGTCCATATTATAATTTCGGTCCGGTCCGGTCCAAGAAAAAATGCTAATTCGGTTTTTCGGTCTATTCGGTTCGGTCCGGTTTTGGACCGAACCGACCGAATGCTCATCCCTATGGGTTATAAATACTTATGGCATTCAAGATTCATGGACTAAAAAAATTGTTGTTTCCTCTATCATTTAGGAATCATTACAGCCTCTAACACGCCTCCAAAATGGAGAAATTTTGATGTCAGTGGATGGCAATGATTTTTTACATAAAGACTGGAAAATATATTCAACTATGATATGTATCACGGGGTCAGATTTTTAACCTTGAATTCTCTGATCCGTGCGGCCTACTCAGTCGATAATCTAGGCACCCAAGCAGTTAGCCTTACCGAGAGGATATCGCCCAGCAGCCCCAACAGCCCCGACAACACCAGCAACACCAGCAAACCCAAGCACATCGGATATAGTATTAAACCAACGCATAACAGAAACCAATCGTGTGTGCAATTGTGTCTAATTACCAAGAATATGTAAGACACAACTGATTACGAGCCTGAATGCCCAACCTTCTATTGACCAACAATATAAGGATACAACCCAAGATATACTTACAGACCTTGCTTACTGTCAAGCATAATAATACAACCCGACATATATTTACAGACTTTTCCCTACTACCTAACATATGGATACATGTTTAGTACATACAAGCCTACATGCATCTCTCTGAATAGATTCCATTCTCACAATGCCTATCTATTTATATAAAGGAGCCTGATCCACACAGCCCCAACAAAAGCAACTGCCCACGCAGCCCACACAGCCCCAGCAGAAGCAACTGCCAGCGGTTACAAACGGTTTCCTGATTTTGAATGCCTCCAATCAGTTATTTCCTATCAAGTCTTGAACTATAACTGCAAGGTAGTTATCCCGGTAACCCACTAGTGCATATTCTAGCACTTATACAATACATATATATCTTAGCCCCCATGTGCCACACATGTGCCTACAGTTTTGACCATGTCTTCATCATTTGGACTCCCAACTAAGCTCTCATCTCAGTGTCGCCCATATTTAGACCAACCAGAAATCCCACATAAACACAGCAACTCAAGTCTGTGTCGCGGCCTGGCGCCCAATCCTTGTCGCCGCCTGACGCCCAATCAATATCTCTGCCTGGAGACTAGTCCGTGTCGCCGCCAGGTAAATCTCGATCCTAATGAAATCCAGCCTAAGGGTCTTACAAATCCTCCCACACCTCCCGAGCTTTGATGTACTCATCAAATCAGCAACAACTCTGAGAAGTCCATCTCTCCAAGTAGCAAAACCAACGCCCATGAACCAAGGCTGTAAATCTATTTGCGGTTCCTACAACTTCCTGACCCAATCAGCTATCCCGAGTTGATTAGATTAACCTCCAAGATTTCTCCCCTTTAGTCACCAAAATTCAGATGACCATGTGTAGTCACACAGTCGCGTACACATTCAATCACATTCTGACTTAGTTCCAACAGCGTCTCCCAACCTTAGAGACATTGACTTAGGCCCCCTTCCAGAAAAATACCAAGTTTTCTGCCTTGTAGAGATGCATCGCCAACAATAATCTGATCCCACAAACCATATCGCCGACCAATACTTAAACAGCCCCCAACTTTCTTTATTTTCTTCTTACCCTAGTCAAACCAATAGGAACACAGCCATCACAATACATGAACATGCTTCAACCATGATCATATTTCCCCCAAGTCACTTCAACCCATATGAGTGATCATAGGATAAACATAGACAAAAATGCCAGTTATACCAAAGCCGACTAACCAAAACTCAAGATCAGCGCTCTTCCCTTAACAAGACCTGTCCCCGAAAGAATCATATACCCATATTGCACGCCAATCGCCGCAAACAAATCAGCCACCACTGATCTGCATACCACATAACCATGGTTAGTATTTCCAACACATGTCACCAACCTTCAAAATAGTCCAGCCCCCAGTCGATGAACAATAATGCCAACGCCCCCGCACTGCGCCACAGTCACCATGACTGTCTCAAAAATCAGATGCGCCTCCACCAAAGAGAAATGACTTTTGTGCTATCCTTGCACTTTCCCCACCTTGAACAGAAGTTTCAATCCCAGAGTGATATCCATCATCACCCAACAAAATGTCTCCAGCATTCCGCATTGATAACTCCAAGTAAAACTCAACTCGTTCTACTTCACTTAACCAACGATCAGCCAACATCCTAACTCGATAAGAAATCTCCTCGAACCTTCTCTCTACGGCGTCAATCTGATCTCCAAGAGCATTTTTAAAGTCACCAAGATCATACTTCATGGCCCTGCATTTCCTTATCAATGACACCAGATTTCTGACCATGGACTCGCCTAGAACTTTTTGAAACTCAGCAAAATTAACTTTGCTACCACATGATTCAGCCATCATGGCAAATCCCGAACTGATCAACGCATCTCTGATACCACTTGTCACGGGTTCAAATTTTCAACCTTGAATTCTTTGATCCGTGTGGCATACTCAGTCGCCAACCTAGGCGCCCAAGCAGTCAGCCTTACCGAGAGGTTGTCGCCCAGCAGCCCCGATAACCCCGAAAACACCAGCAACCCCAGCAAACCCAGGCACAACGGATATAGTATTGAACCGATGCACAACAGAAACCAATCGTGTGTGCAAGTGTGTCTAATTACCAAGCAAATGTAAGACACGACAGATTAAAATCCTGAATGCCCAACCTTCTATTGACCAACAATATAAAGACACAACCCAAGATATGCTTACAGACCTTGCTTACTGTCAAGCATAATAATACAACCCAACATATGTTTACAGATTTACCCTACTGCCTAACATATGCATACAAGCATAATAATTGCACTTGTGTTATCACTGAAAATGGGAATTCCTTGCACTTGTTGACCATAGTCCAACAATTGGTTTTTCATCCACAAAATCTGTGCACAGCAACTACCCACAGTAATATATTCAGCTTCAGCTGTAGAAGTAGAAACTGAATTTTGCTTTTAACTGAACCAGGACACAAGCTTGTTTCCTAGAAATTGACAAGTTCATGTTATACTTTTTCTGTCTATTTAACAACCTGCATAATCTACATCTGAATAACCAGTTAGATCAAAACCAGAATCTCTAGGGTACCAAATACCAAGTTTTTGTGTTCCCTTGACAAATCTGAAGATTCTCTTAATAGCTACTAGGTGAGATTCTCTAGGATCAGCCTGAAATCTAGCACAAAGGCAATTAGCAAACATTATATCTGACCTACTAGTTGTTAAGTATAGAAGTGAGCCAACCATGCCCCTATAGCATGAAATACCCACAGACTTTTCAGTAGTGTTTAATTCAAGCTTAGTTGCAGTGGCCATGAGAGTTTTTGCAGATGTGCAATCCATTAGATCAAACTTCTTTAAAAGATCATGAATGTATTTAGTTGGACTAATGAATATTCCATCACTAACTTGCTTAACTTGTAAACCAAGAAAGTAAGTTAGTTCTCCCATCATGCTCATTTCATATTTACTTTGCATCAATTTGGCAAACTTTTTACAAAGTTTTTCATCTGTAGAGCCAAAAATAATATCATCTACATAAGTTTGAACAAGTATACTAGAGCCATTAATATTTCTAAAGAATAAAATTTTATCAACAGTACCTCTTATTAAGTGAGTTTCCAAAAGAAACTTTGATAAAGTGTCATACCAGGCTCTAGGTGCTTGCTTCAGTCTATAAAGTGCTTTCAAAAGATAGTAGACATGATTTGGGAAATTTGAATCTTCAAAACTAGGAAGCTGACTGACGTAGACTTCCTCCTCCAAATCTCCATTCAGAAAAGCACTTTTGACATCCATTTGATAGACCTTAAAATTGGCAAGAGCTGCATAGGCTAAGAAAATTCTGATGGCTTCAAATCTTGCAACAGGAGCAAAAGTTTCATCAAAATCTATTCCTTCTTGTTGATAATAGCCCTTAGCAACCAATCTAGCTTTGTTCCTTACTACTATGTCATTTTCATCCATCTTATTTCTGAATACCCATTTGGTGTCAATTGGATTCTTTTCTTTGGGCTTGGGTACCAGCTTCCATACCTTGTTCCTTTTAAATTGGTTTAGCTCCTCATGCATAGCTAAAATCCAATCAGGATCCAACAAAGCTTCTTCTACCTTCTTTGGTTCTTCCTTAGATAGGAAGCTGCTATATAGACATTTTTCTTGAGTTGCTTTCCTTGTTTGAACTCTAGAAGATGCATCACCAATGATGAGCTCAAAAGGGTGATCTTTAGTCCATTTTCTTTGTTGAGGTAGATTAGCTCTAGAAGAAGAGGCCTCATTGTTGTCTTGATGTGTGACTGAGTTTTGATTATTAGAAACTCCCCCTGAGTTTGTGAATCTTTAATTTGAGAAAGAGGAACTTTCTGTAAGTGATTTATTCTGACTTTCAGCTTCTCTTGATGACCCGACGGATGGTGCATTTTGTGTCCCGACGGATGAAGCTGATTGTCTCCCGACGGATAAGGCAGATTGTCTCCCGACGGATGAAGCATTTTGCAACTCGATAGATATTGAATTATGTGCTTCATTAGTTATAGATTTTTATGCATTATCCTTATTCACTGTTTCTTGATCACTTTCATCATCACTGTCATCACTAACCATCTCCACATTATCAAACTTGAGGCTTTCATGAGAGTCTTCATCTTGCAGTCCTTCAATCTTTTTATCATCAAATATAACATGTATTGATTCCATAACAATGTTGGTTCTAAGATTGTAGACTCTATATGCTTTTCCCACATCATATCCAATAAAAATTCCTTAATCTGCTTTAGCATCAAACTTCCCATGTTGATCAGTTTGATTCCTCAAGATAAAACATTTGCAGCCAAAAACATGAAGAAAATTTAGGGTTGGTTTCTTGTTCTTGAACAACTGGTAGGGTGTCATACACTTTGCTTGATTAATCAAAGAAATATTTTGAGTGTAGCAGGAAGTATTCACAGCTTCAGCCCAAAAATATGTTGGTAACTTTGATTCTTCAAGCATTGTCCTTGCAGCTTCAATAAGAGATCTGTTCTTTCTTTCCACTACTCCATTTTGTTGTGGAGTTCTA
Source organism: Apium graveolens (assembly GCF_009905375.1). Lineage (NCBI taxonomy): Eukaryota > Viridiplantae > Streptophyta > Magnoliopsida > Apiales > Apiaceae > Apium > Apium graveolens. The sequence continues at coordinate 131,208,272 of NC_133652.1, read as the reverse complement.
GCTGTAGAAAACTCATGCATTATCCCATTCTCTTCATAAAATGATCTCATTACAGAATTCCTGAACTCAGTTCCATTGTCACTCCTGATTCTCCTTACATTAAAATCAGGATGACTGTTGACTTGCCTTATGTGATTGATGATTTTTCACTAGCTTCATCTTTAGACTTTAGGAAATATATCTAAGAGAACTTTGAGAAATCATCTACAATTACTAGGAATTTTTTTTTCTTGAAATGGACAACACATTGAATGGTCCAAATAAATCCATGTGTAGAAATTGCAAAGGTTCTTCAATTGTTGAATCAAGATTTTTTCTAGAATGATGCTTTAATCTGCTTTCCCTTTTGGCAGGCATCACACAATCCATCCTTAGAAAACTCTACTTGAGGAATGCCTCTAACCAGTTCTTTCTTGACAAGTTCATTCATGGTCTTGAAGTTTAGATGGGACAGCTTCTTGTGCCATAGACAACTTTCATCTTGACTTGCTTTGCTGAGAAGACAAGTGACAGATTCTGCATTAGATGAGTTAAAGTTAGCTAGATACACATTTCCTTTTCTCGCTCCAGTGAGAACCACTTTGTTGCTTCTTTTGTTTGTCACAACACAGGCTTCTGAATTGAAGGTTACTGAATTGCCCTTATCACAAAGCTGGCTGATACTCAACAAATTGTGCTTGAGACCATCCACTAGGGTAACCTCTTCAATGATGATATTGTCTTTTGAAATTAAGCCATATCCCACAGTATAACCCTTGTTGTCATCTCCAAAAGTAATACTTGGGCCATCTCTCTCCTTGAACTCTGTGAGCAGGGTAGAATCTCCAGTCATGTGTCTTGAACAACCACTATCCAGGTACCAAAGATTTTCCTGTTTCCCTGCACACATCAAAACCAAATCAAGTTGATTTTGGTACCCAAGTTTCCTTGGGTCCTGCCTTGTTAGCTTTCTTATTTGTTTTTTAGGTTTGATCTCATTTGACTTGGAAATTTCTGATTTATCCTTAGTCATTTAAATTGGACCTTTGAAACCAGTCATTAAAACAGAATTATCATGCACATTTTGATTAGCAGAAAAAAGGATGTTGTTAGCAAATATGTTATTCCAATAAAACATGTTAAATGGCATTTGTGGCATACTAAATGCAGCATAATAAGGATTAAGTGCAAATGGCATATTAGAAAATTGCGCATTCATATTCTGAGCAGACATAGCATTCATAGGCATAGAAGGCATGTCATTCATGTTGGGAAAAGGAGAGGGTACAAATATAGGAGTAGGCATGGCAATTTTGCAATTAACAGACAAATGATTAACACGACCAAACTTAACACAGATTTTTCTTGGAGCATACTTATCAGGTGTGTAGTTGTTATGTTTGTTAATCCCTACTTTCCCATTTCTATTGTTTTTCTTTTTAGTTTCTGTTTTAACCTCAATCTTTTCTAATCTGTCATTCAATTACTTGATGGACAGATGACCAACATTCACTTTCTTTTCCTTCTTCACTTGACTTGATTCTCTTGAAACAAAGTTTTTGGAAACTGATCCATACTTTTCATTCAACTTGGCAAGTTTGGCTTTGCTCACAGGTTTGCTCACAGCCGATGGATGTGGCTCTTTGTCACTCAATGGATAATCCTTTTGATTATCCGATGGATGATTTTCATTATCCGTCGAGTCCACATCTGTTAGTAATCCTTCAACTAAATTGGATTACAGCTTCTCTGTTAGATATATTTGATAATGTCATGGCTAATATGATTTGTGTTTAAGTTTTCAGATCTTACTTAACAGGACAAATCAGTACTTAACTGGAAATCAATAATTATACTGAAGTCAGGACTTAAGATATCAGAACTTAAGTTATCAGGAGATAATATCAGGAATTAAGGAGACTTTCAGATAAGGCAGGCGGCTGATTGAAAGGAAAGAAGATCAAGACAAATACAAGAAGAAATATGCATGAAGAAGGATTTCTATGAAGAATAGAATACTTAGAAGAAAAGATAACTAGTTGTTATATTTTAGGAAGCAGAATTATATTCCATATCAATTAGAACATTATCTTGTAACTGTGTAGTATATAAACACGGAAATAGGGTTTACACTATAGGTGTTATCTTAATCGAAGTTGTTATTCATTATAACCCTAGAAGCTCTCGTGATAATTTGTTCATCACTGAGAGATGACAGTTCCATATTATAACAGAGTTTATTATGTTGAATAAACTCTGTGTTCTGTTACTTGAGTTCTTATATTCGATTTCATTGTAGTAAACACTGTATTCAATCCCCTTCTACAGTGTGTGTGACCTAACAAGTGGTATCTGAACAATCTGTTAACACACATACAATTTAAGATCCAAAAACAATCATGTCTGAAGAAGAAACTCCAACCAAGCCCACCAAAACTGAAGAAACTCCAAAAACCATAACCCATAGTCGATATGAGACTATAAGAGTTCCCATGTTGAGACCTTCTGAGTATTCCATATGGAAATTGAAGATGGCTATGTTTCTGGAAGCTACAGATCCAGAATATCTCGACAGGATTAATGAAGGACCACATATGCCAACCAAACTCTCTGTGGAAGTTGCAGGTCAGCCAGCAAAGTCTGTACCAAAGGAGAAAAGTGATTACACTGCTGAAGATATCTCATCGATTGCAAATGATGCAAAGGTAAGACACTTGCTGCATAGTGCCACTGATAATGTCATGTCAAACAGGGTAATGCAATGCAAGACTGCAAAAGAGATATGGGATGCTTTGGAAACAAGGTGGCAGGGAACTGATTCAATCAAGAAGAACAGGAAAACAATACTCACTCAAGAGTATGAGCACTTTGACTCAAAGCCTGATGAGTCATTAACTGATTTATATGACAGAATTGTCAAACTCTTGAATGATTTGTCACTAGTTGACAAAGAGTATGATATTGAAGATTCAAATCTTAAATTCATGTTAGCTCTTCCTGAAAGATGGGATTTGAAGGCCACAATAATAAGAGACAACTATAATCTTGATGAAACAACTCTTGATGAAATTTATGGGATACTCAAGACTCATGAACTTGAGATGGAACAAAGAAGTAAGAGGAATGGAAGAAAGTCAAGGACAGTTGCCTTTGTGGCTGAGGAGGAAGATCCCAAAGTTGATGCCTCAAAGAAAGGCAAGAGAAAGGCTCTCATCACAAAGTCTGATACTGAGTCATCAAGTTCTGATAGTGATGATGACTCAGAAACTGAAAGTATACCTGAGATGGACCCTGATGAAGAGATGATAAAGCTGTGTGCTCTAATGGTGAAAGGAATCACAAAGATTGCATACAGGAAATTCAGGAGAGGAAAGAAGTTTTCCAAGAAAGGTTCAAGTTCTGATAAGAAAGGTTTCAAAAAATCTGAAGGCAAAGGAGGAAAGTCTGATAGAGGAGATTACTCAAATGTTAAATGCTACAACTGTGGTAAGAAAGGCCACATATCTCCTGATTGTAGAAAAGGGAAGAGTGACAAAGGCATGACTCTTGTCATAAAGAAGAAAAGCTGGTCAGATGCTTCAGATTCTGAGGATGAGGAAAACTATGCTTTGATGGCAAATGCTGATAGCAGTTCTGATACTGCTGACTTAAAGGTACCTCAAACTACTTATGCCTTTCATACCGATGGTATTAATGAGTTGAGAAGATATCTTAAAACCATGTTCATTAGTTATAAAGATCAAACTTTAACATGTGAAAGATTAACTTCTGAAAATTTTGCTTATAAAAAGAGGAATGATTATTTAGAAAAAGAGTTAGTCATGTTCCATCAAACTCAGAAAGATAGAGATAATGCCTTTTATATTAGGGATGAAGTGCTAAAAATGAATGAATCTCTAAAAACTGAGTTAAAAAAGGAAAGAGAGATTATTAGGACTTGGACTAACTCTGGTAAAGCAACTCAGGATATTCTTAGTAGTGGAAACTGGAAAGAGGGCTTAGGTTATGGAGATGATAAGAACAGAAATGGAACTGTAAAAAATGAGCCTATAGTTGTTAAACAAAAACCAAAGGTAAATCCTGTTAAGTTTGTAACTACAAAGACTGATATTGAGAAATCAGAAGTTAAGGAGAAATTAACTTCTGACAAACCTAAACAGGATAAGCCAACTAAAGTTAACATAGGCTTAATGACAAAGAAGCAGCTTAAGCATAAACTGAAAGAGGTTAAAAATGTAAACAAGGTAAAGCCACCTAGGAAAAATAGGAATGGAAAGGAAGGTGTTAACAAAAGTAACAATTATAAGCCTGTTCCTAATGATCCTAGAAAAACATGTCATAACTGTGGAAATTCTAACCATCTGGCTTCTTTTTGCAGGAAGAATAAGAACATAAACTCCTTACCTTCAAAATCAGGAGTTAAGAGTCAGTCTGTTAGATATAAGCCACAAAATCCTTGTTTTTATTGTGGTAGTTTATGGCATTCCATTTATACTTGTAAGGAATATCATAGTTTGTACTATGATTATTATCAAATAAAACCTTCTGTAAAGAAAGTTAGCATTATTCCTTCTAGTGTAAGTTCTGATGCAAAGTCTGATATTGCAAATTCTGATAAGAAAACTGTTAACATAAACTCTGATGCTAAATCCGCTGCAAATGTTAACAAACTTAATAAGGCCAAAGGATCCAAGCAAGTCTGGGTCCTTAAAACTAATCATTAGTGGTCCTTGTGATTGCAGGGCAACAGGAAGAACATCCTAGTTCTGGATAGTAGATGTTCAGGACATATGACTGGAAATAAAGCCATGCTATTAGACTTTATGGAGAAAGCTGGCCCAGGTGTTTCTTATGAAGATGGCAACATGGGAAAAACTCTGGGATATGGCAATATTAATTTTGGGAATGTCATCATTGAAAAAGTAGCTCTGGTCTCAGGACTTAAACACAATCTGCTGAGTGTTAGTCAAATCTATGACAGAGGTTATCTGTGAAGTTGTAAGCAAATCTACAGGAAAAGTTGTTCTGAAAGGATATAGGCATGGTAACATTTATGAAGCCAAGCTTTCAACAAGTACTGATGGTTCTGCAATCTGTCTGTTGAGTATAGCATCAATTGAAGAAAGCTAGGATTGGCACAAGAAACTCTCTCATTTAAATTTTAACAATATAAATGAACTAGTCAAGAAAGATCTTGTTAGAGGACTGCCAAAATCAGTATTTTCTCCTGATGCCTTTGTGATTCATGTCAGAAGGCAAAACAAAGAAAATCTTCATTCAAGAGCAAGACTGAATCATCAATTCTTGAGCCTTATCACCTACTACATGTTGATCTAGTTGGTCCAGTGAATGTCATGTCTATTGCAAAGAAGAAATATGATATGGTCATAGTGAATGAGTTCACCAGATATACATGGGTGTATTTCTTGCACATAAAAAGTGAAACTGTATCTATCTTGATTGATCATGTCAAGCAACTGGATAAATTGGTCAAAGATTCTGTGAAGATCATAAGAAGTGATAACGGCACTGAGTTCAAGAATTTGATCATGGAAGAGTTCTGCAAAAACCATGCAATAAAGCAGGAATTTTCTGCTCCTGGAACTCCACAGCAAAATGGAGTTGTTGAAAGAAATAATAGAACTTTTATTGAAGCTGCACGAACTATGCTTGATGAAGCAAAATTGCCAACCTTAGGCTGAAGCTGTGCAGACTGCTTATTTTACTCAGAATGCTACACTGATTAACAAGCATGGAAAAACACCATATGAGATGGTGAAGAAAAAGAAGCCAAATCTGAAGTATTTTCATGTATTTGGATGCAAGTGTTTTGTTCTTAATACTCATCCCGAACAGCTATCCAAATTTGATCTAAAAGCTGATGAAGGAATTTTTGTTGGATATCCACTTTCCACAAAAGCCTTCAGAGTCTACAATTTAAGAACAAGGGTTGTCATGGAATCTATCAATGTCTCTTTTGATGATAAGAAGATTACTGGACTTGAAGATTTCAATGATCATGATCAGTTGAGATTCAAAAATGAAGTTTTAAATTCTGATTCTATAAATCCTCACAGTCTAAATCCTGATACTACAAACTCTGATGGATTAAACTCTGATGTTATTGAAACTGTGGTGACTACGCCAAAGGAAAATGCACCTGTGCAGGGGGAGCATATTGAAGATCCAACCACATCTCAAAAAGCATCAGAACCTATAATAGGCTCTTCAAGTTCTGCTGGGCCAAGTTCTGATAATTCTGGAAACTCAGATTCTGATATTTCTGGAAACTCAAATACTGAAGGATCCAACTCAGAGAGCATAATTTCAGGGGGAGCATCAGAGAATTTTGATGGAGACAGCATGGATCATGGGGGAGCATCCAGTTTTAGAGATCACCTTCCATCTGCAAGGAAGTGGACTAAAGCACATACACCTGACTTAATTATTGGAAATCCTGATGCAGGTGTCAGAACTAGAACAACTACATCAAATGAATGTCTCTATCATTCTTTTCTTTCTCAGACTGAACCAAAGAAAGTGGAAGAAGCTCTTCAAGATGCTGACTAGGTACAAGTAATGCAAGAAGAGTTAAATGAATTTGAAAGAAATAAAGTCTGGACCCTAGTGCCAAGACCAAAGAACAGATCTATTGTTGGTACAAAGTGGGTGCTCAGAAACAAAACTGACAGTGATGGCATAATTACAAAGAATAAAGCAAGGCTGGTTGCAAACGGATACTCTCAACAGGAGGGAATTGATTATGATGAAACATTTGCACCAGTTGCTAGATTGGAAGCCATAAGAATATTTTTGGCTTATGCTACTCACAAGAAGTTTAAAGTCTTTCAAATGGATGTGAAAAGTGCTTTTCTCAATGGAGAATTGGAAGAGGAAGTATATGTTGAACAACCTCCAGGCTTTGTAGATTCCAAATTTCCCAATCATGTCTACAAGCTTGATAAAGCACTTTATCGCCTTAAGCAAGCTCCAAGAGCATGGTATGAAACTTTAGCTCAGTTTCTTCTAGAAAGTGGATTTAACAGAGGGACCATTGACAAATCTTTATTCCACTTCAACCATGGAAAGGACTTACTTTTGGTGCAGATATATGTTGATGATATCATTTTTGGTTCTACAAATGACAAACTTTGTAAGAAGTTTGCCAAGCTGATGCAGTCAAGATACCAAATGAGTATGATGGGAGAACTTAACTATTTTCTAGGCCTTCAAGTCAAGCAGATTGAAGAAGGAACTTTTATTTGTTAATCTAAGTACACCAGAAATTTGTTGAAAAAATTTGGAATGCAAGGTTGTTCAAGTGCATCCACTCCTATGGCCACTGCAACAAAATTGGATAAGGATACTGGTAAATCAGTAGATATTACTGATTACTGAGGTATGATTGGCTCTCTACTCTATCTAACTGCAAGTAGACCTGATATCATGTATGCTACCTGTCTTTGTGCAAGATTTCAAGCAGATCCAAGAGAATCTCACTTAACAGCTGTGAAAAGAATTTTCAAGTATCTTAAGGGTACAACTGATCTGGGATTGTGGTATCCTAGAGAATCAGATTTTAAGCTAATAGGTTACTCAGATGCAGATTTTGCAGGATACAAAATTGACAGGAAAAGCACAAGTGGAAGCTGCCAATTTCTTGGAGGCAGATTGGTTTCTTGGTTTAGCAAGAAACAGAAGTCTATTTCCACATCAACTGCAGAAGCAGAATACATTGCTGCAGGAAGCTGTTGTGTACGGATTCTTTGGATAAAGAATCAGTTACTGGATTATGGGTTAGAATTTTCTAAAATCCCTATTTACTGTGATAATCAAAGTGCTATTGCTATGACAGGTAATCCAGTTTAACACTCAATGACATAGCACATCAGCATTAGGTACCACTTCATAAGGGAACATGTGGATAAAGGTACAGTGGAATTGCATTTTGTTTCAACAGGTCAACAACTAGCAGATATCTTCACAAAACCACTGAGTGAAGCTACTTTTACAAGATTGGTAAATGAACTTGGAATGGTCTCAGGTTCTTTCTCTAAATCTGCCTAGTTTATGTTCTGATACATCAGACTTTATGATCAGTATTTACAGATATTACTATCTTTGTGTATTATGTGCTTACATTGAAATTTGCTTAAATGCGGATTATTGTCTGATGTGAATTCTAAACTCTGATAGTGATATGAATGTTTCTGTGACTATTCAATCCAATGAGGATAACTGTGCTAGATGCTGACCTAGTAGTCTTTAATATACTAAAGATCTCGTGTATGAAGTAATTGTTTATGTGGAAATCTTTTAACACAAGCAAATTCTGATATTGAGCTTAGTTAAGTTTACCTTATGTATCTTATTACTATGTCAAAAACTAGAATAGTGCTTCTTATCTGTTAAGTTCTGATGTTAGTAAATCTGATGGATGTACTAAGTGCTGATAAGCCCCACTTATCAAAAGAAAAAGAAAAAGAAAAGAAATAAATATCAGGTACTCCTTTGAGATCTAGAGTAAAAATGTGGAAGGGAAGACCCAAGTGCATTGCTGGTATTAAGTAATATGCATTAGAAAGCAAAAAAAAATTCTTGGTCACTTTTCATACTCTATGATTACTGGAGAAATACTTTGATAACAGCTTAAATTCTGATAAGCAGTCGTGACTCACTTACACTGAGAAGCCACTGTAAAATGGAATTTCAAAAGATGCATAAAATGAGCACAAAACAGTTGAGGTGGACTCTTGCATGAACTCATTCTATAATAGACTTCAGAATAATGACAGATTTTAAGCAAAGTTATTAGTTATGCCTTATTTCTAAGATGTACTGAAGTGAATCGGACTTTACTCTTTGTCTGATATTTAGCTTAATGCACACACATACACTCCATATGAATGATGAAAATTACTGTGGTGATAAATATTATTTTAGATGAACAGTTCAAGTGTCAGTTGCATAAATTCTGAGGACAAGTTCTGATGGAAGTTCTAATGATTAAGTTCTGAGGAAACCATATCAGTATTTGTGTGAAGAATTACAGGAATAACCATTCACTTTTCGAGTTAAGGAGCCATATTCTGATGACTTTTAAACCTGATAATAATCAAGTTCTGATGTTGACGTGGCAGTACTTATTTACTTTGTTTATTTTTGGTCATTACTTAAATGATCATATTTTTATAGAATATTGGTTTATGTGAGATAAAACAGTCATAACCAATATTGGTTAGTAGTTAGCGTGTATGTCTTGAAAAACTGCATGCGCACAGTAATTGTTATTATATCCCGTGCCCATTAACTCTGTATTTAGATCTTTTACTGACTGTTATTATTTCACATCAATCTAGGGAGTCGAGGGGTCATTTTTTTTTACTTGAAATTGTTACACATTCCTCGCATTCCTTAGTATTCCATTGCCTATTTAAATGACTGATCATTCATCAGTAAAACCACATATGTTCATTTCTCTCAAATAATGGCACATTTTAGTTGGTATTACTGTTATGGCACAGAAACTGTGACTATCTTTCGGAATGGAATTCCGACTTCATATCCTATCAACAACATTCCATTCGTCATCTGGATTCAACTTCCAGAGAACATTAAAAATGATCTGTTGTCTTTCCAAAGAGAAGTTCATCTTCGTATTCTTAAACAGCAGGAGCAAATCATTCGTCTTGTTGTTCTCTTTGTTGAAAGTAGGAAGAAGAATTAATTGTCATCCATCTGTTTCTCTTCACCATTAGCTTTGTCAGGCTTCTTAAACTAGGACTAAAGCTGTTGATGTTAAGAATCATAGAATAGGACTATCTTGTAATTTTTTTGCATGTAATTGATAAATTTCATGAAATGTACTCATCTGATATATCAATGAAATTTTCTTTAATTGCAAGATTTGTTCTTTGTTTCTCAAATTATGTGACTGTGCATGTTTAATTGCAATTTATTAATCTTTACTTCATCGATTTTTCATTTTATTTTATGATGAATGTTTTAATTAAATTCTGTTGATTTGAGGAAACAACTGAGGAACAGGTTCCCATATCAGAACCTGTTGTTATAGAAGCTTAGAAGATCTCTTCTCAGAAAGATACTCTAACTAGGAGTTCTAGGCCTCTCAAAAGGCTTAGAAAGTTAAATTCTGATGATAAAGCTCCTACAGTGTCTCCACCTTTGAAGAAATTAAAGAAACAGAGAGCTCACAGGGACATAGTTGAGTCAGATTAAGAGGATGTAGTGGAAGCAGCTAAGGAAGGGGATCAGGAATCTCTGATCTTAACAGAACCAATGGTTATTGAATCACTTCCTTCTGCACAACCAGAAACTGCTCAAGACAAAGTACCTACACCTCCTATGTCACCTATAATTGAACAAGTGCATACTGCAGACCCATGTACAAGTGTTGAAATTGATATTCATAACTTGATTTTGCCTGAGGTTTTGTACTTGAAAGCTCCACAAATTTAACTCACTCCATCAACAACACCAATTTTGGATGTTGATCAGAACCTGGCTGCAGATCAGAATTTAGAGGATGATGTTGAAGCCTCTATAGCCTCACATACTGCTATTTTATCAGAGGATGCTGATACTGTAGGATCTACAAGTTCTGATGATGCCAATGAGGATATTACTGGTGAAGCTGCTGTTAATTTAGATGTTGATGCAGCTTGACCATCAGGACATGCACCTCAACAAACAGTTAATAAAGCTGATCAAATCAAAAAGTTTGGTAAGGAAGCACTAGTACCTTGGAGTGAAACTCCTAAAGGAAAGGAGTGGACTAAGAAATGGAACACAGTTAGTTTTGTTCCTTCTGAAAAGATTCTTGCTGAGCATCTGGCAAAAGCTGATGAAATGCTGATAAATGATGATTTCAAGGCACAACTGAGAGTTACTGCATTGAGTACTAGGCACCTTGAAGGTCAACACTCAACAACTCATGCCAAGGTGAATAAAATTCAAGAAACCTTGATCCAACAAGATATGAATGTGAAACTTGAAAAGAACAGATTTTTCAAGCCTGCCTTTGACAGAATTGCCTACATTGAGAAAACTCAAGAGAAGCAACAAACTCAGATTGATGAAATTCTAAAGAATCAAGCTTCTTAGCAAAGTAAACTCAATGAGATCCAATCCTCAGTGGAATTGCTTGTCTCTCTTCTTTTACCTGCTGATGCCAAAAAGGGGGAGAAAGTGATTAAGTCCAAATGCAAATCTATTCAGACACTGAAGGGAAAGGATGATGGAAATGATGACCAGGGAAACTCTGATAAGGGTAGAGGTCAAGGTCAAGGCAAAGTATTTTCATCAAGTAAAGCTTGAATTACAAGTCAAGGAACAAGTTCTGATACTGGGAGAAGAATAAGTTCTGATACTGGTAAAAGGATAAGTTCTACTGGTCATCTGGAACTTGATGAAGAAATTTCAAAGAAGTTATTTCTTAAAGAAAATCCAGGAATGGACTTTGAGAGTCTAAAGGAAGAAGAAGCTAGATTCAAAGCAGAAGGTGTCAAGACAAATTCTAAAGCTTTTGTTGTTGAAAAGAAATTTCCAAAGCCTAAGGGTACTGTGATAAAGGAAAGAATAAATTCTGAGGCAACCAAAGCCAAATCACAAGTGAAAATTGATCCAAGGTCCAAGGTCAAAGAAAATGTTGATGGACCTGTTGATAGGGATAAATAAATTATGATTGTATAATTAAATACTGCATTAATTGTACAAGCTGTGGGCTGCTAGGCCCAATAATAAGATGTATAATATTCAGACCAGAAAGGTTAAGCCTGATGGACCAGATCAGGCCTAATGGAATAAAAAAGGCCCAAAAGCCCTGATTATTAATTAATTTCGTAATTAATTAATAAGGGAGAAATCAGATGTTGAAAAGAGTCCCGATAAGGATATAAATCCTTAGAGATTAGCCTCAAGGGGACCTAAAAGGATAAGGAATCAGTTTCCTACTTCCTAGGACTCCTAAGTCTATCCTAATTCAGAGGCTTGTCCACCAAGTCTCCTATACCAAGTCCAATTCAAGGACCACCAACATCTATATAAGGGGTCTCACCCCCACCAATCAGAACTACGTTTTTTTGACTTGATCCTTGGCAATCAGCAAGGTACGTAGGCATCTTGTTAAGGCAGATTGAGTCACGAAACACAAGAGCAGTCAAATCGAGCCTTGGAGCTCACGTTCCTTAGTATTAAATACAGCAATTATATATAGTAGTTTTAATCCATAACATTTGGCGCCGTCTGTGGGAAAAACGGAACAACAACCATGGCGAGAACACGGAGAACAACCAGCACTCTGGAGGAGGGAACACCATCAGGGACAACCCAGGTGATTTCATCAACCGTGGAGGTTCCTCCCCATTCAACTTATGCATCTACTCAGGGGGAAGCCCAGACAGGGGCAACTCAACCTCAGCCACAAGGGACAACTCCCCCGACTATTCAAGGTACGAATCCTCAAGTTCAACAAGTACATATACCTGTGAATTCTCGACCCGTCGGGTATGAATATTCAACTGTTGTTACTACTAACCCCCCTTATGGGATGCCCCTTCACCCTGAGGTTGGAGGAAGCGGATATGCTGGGCGAAGTGAAGCACGAGGGCGGTCGCCCCCCTATATACGAGGTTTGGATCCTATCCCTGAGGATCGGGAATTTTCTGGTCCATACACTGAGAGAGACTCCGAATCTTCGGATGATGAAGTGGCCCCGAGAAGGAGGCGTCCTGGAAAAGAGCCAATGGCCGATGGAAGGCAACGCCCCCAAAGCACCCCAGGGGCGAATCCCCAAGAAGTGCAGCAAAGATCAGGGCTCATGAGGCTGAAATCCAAAGGCTGAGGCGTGACTTGGAGGCTCACCAAGCCACCAGAACCCACATACCACCTAGGGGGAGAAATCCTCCTCCTATCATAGACCTGGATGGTCCGGTAAGAAGAAGGGCTGCTGTCCCAAGAACTGATCCAAGCAATCTCCTTCCCCTTGGAGATCCTGATGATCCAACTCCACCCTTCACAGAAGAGATAATGAATGCCCATATCTCAAGGAAATTCAAGATGCCCACTATCAAAGCCTATGATGGCATGGGAGACCCCGCTAATCATGTTAGGACATTCTCTAATGCACTGCTGCTGCAACCCGTGAATGATGCTATAAAATGTCGGGCCTTTCCTCAAACCCTGTCGGGTATGGCTCAAAGATGGTACAGTCGCCTACCCCCAAATTCTATTGGATCATTCAGAGAATTAAGTCAGGCTTTTATTAAGCAATTCATCAGTGGAAGAGTCCATGAGAAAAGTTCAGCATCTCTTATGAGTCTTGTGCAGGGAGCTAAGGAATCCTTAAGAGATTACCTGAATCGTTTTACAAAGGAGGCTTTAAAAGTCCCAGACCTTGATGATAAGGTAGCCATGATAGCACTGCAACAAGGAACTAGGGATGAGTTTTTTAAGATGTCTTTGGCCAAACGACCCCCTGAGAGCATGTTGCAGCTCCAAGAGAGGGCAGGGAAGTATATCAAGGTTGAAGAAAGTATGAGGAAGACCGTAGTAAGTAATGAGCCCACTGGAGGCAAGAAACGAAAAACTGATTTGGAGTATATCGCTAAGGACAAATATCCTAGAACCGAACAAAACCCTGATTCAACCCCCAAGAAGGGAGGACCTGGGCAAAAGTTCACTGAATACGCTAAGCTGAATGCTCCCAGAAGTCAGATTTTGATGGAGATTGAGAAAGATAGAGATATTCGCTGGCCTAAGCCCTTGAAGGCTGATCCCGCCAAGCTAGATAAGGGCAAGTATTGCAGGTTTCACAAAGATGTTGGCCATGACACCGATGAGTGTAGGCAGTTGAAAGATGAAATTGAGTTTTTGATTCGAAAAGGAAGATTGAACAAGTATACTGGAGATGGAGGAGACAGAAATAATAATGGAAGGAAGAACTTTGAAGATCGTAGGAGGGACCAAGATGATCAGGGGCGGAATCCCCAACCTAGAGGACCAGTTATAAACACCATTTATGGAGGGCCGAGACCTCGAGGGCCTGTGATAAACACGATCTTTAGAGGTCCAACTGCTGCGGGATTGTCCAAAAATTCCAGAAAGGCATATACTAGAGAGGTTATGCATATTGTTGGAGAAGCCCCGAAGAGGGCCAGGACAGAAGTAACATTGGCTTTTGATGATTCCGACCTAGAGGGTGTGAAGTCTCCCCATGACGACCCGCTGGTCATAACGCCGATAATAGGAAATAGCCCGGTTAAGAGGGTCCTTGTGGATAATGGTGCTTCTGTGGATATCTTGCTCCACGACACCTTTCTAAGGATGGGGTATAACGACTCCCAGTTGACACCAACCGACATGCCGATATATGGATTTGCTGGAGTAGAATGTCCTGTGGAAGGGATAATTAAATTGCCAACCACCATAGGTACGGAGCCAAGGCAAGCGACTCAGATGCTGGATTTCGTGGTGGTAAAGGCTAGTTCAACTTATAATGCTATCATGGGGAGAACAGGGATACATGCCTTCAAGGCAGTCCCCTCTTCCTACCATTCAGTCATGAAGTTTCCCACCCGAAACGGGATTGGAGAAGAGAGAGGAGATCAAAAAATGGCTAGAAGCTGTTATGTGGCCTCTTTGAGGGCAGATGGAGTCGGGGGGCAGGTTCTTCCTATTGAAGATATGGATGTTCGAGAAAATGATGAGAATAGAGGAAGGCCAGCAGAAGAATTGGTTTCGGTTCCTTTAGATCCCAAGAATCCTGAGAGGATGACTTTCATTGGAGCTACATTAGAGGAGCCCCTTAGAGGGAAGTTAGTGAAATTTTTGCAAGAAAATAGTGATGTGTTTGCATGGTCAGCAGCTGATATGCCAGGCATAGACCCGGAGTTAATTACCCACAAGTTAAACGTGGATCCAAGCCGGAAGACAGTGAAACAAAAGAAAAGAAATTTTGCCCCGGAAAGACAAGAGGCTATAAAGCAGGAAGTGGAAAAGCTCTTAGAGGCTGGTTTCATTGAGGAGATTCAATTTTCGGAGTGGTTAGCAAACCCTGTAATGGTGAAGAAGGCTAATGGAAAGTGGAGGATGTGTATAGACTTCACCGATCTGAATGATGCATGCCCCAAAGACTGTTTTCCGCTGCCTAGAATTGATACTTTGATTGATGCCACCGCTGGACATGAGATGCTGAGTTTCATGGATGGGTTTAGCGGATACAACCAGATCAAAATGCATAAGGATGACATTCCAAAGGTATCATTTATCACTGACTTTGGCGTTTATTGTTATCTTGTTATGGCGTTTGGTCTCAAGAATGCAGGAGCCACCTATCAAAGGTTGGTGAATAAAATTTTTAAGGATCTTATTGGGAAGACTATGGAAGTCTATGTTGATGACATGCTAGTCAAGAGTCTAGTAAAGACTGATCATATAACCCATTTGAGGGAAGCTTTTGAGGTCCTGAGGTACCACAAGATGATGTTGAATACCACGAAGTGTGCTTTCGGAGTAGGATCTGGAAAATTCTTGGGATTGATGGTCTCAAAGAGGGGAATTGAGGCTAACCCCGATAAAATAAAGGCAATCCTGGACATGGAACCCCCAAAAACTGTCAAGGATGTTCAGAAACTCACAGGAAGGGTTGCTGCGCTAGGACGATTCATCTCCAAGTCAGGAGACAAGTGCTTGTCATTCTTCAAGTCATTAAAGAACATTAAAGACTTTGTATGGAGTGAGGAAAATCAGAAGGCATTTGAAGAGTTAAAGAAGTATATGGGCCAGGCCCCGTTGTTGGCCAAGCCAGTTCTGGGTGAAGTTTTATTCTTGTACTTGGCTGTTTCAGAAAGCGCCTTGAGCGCGGTGTTGGTTAAGGAGGAACTAAAAGTCCAGAAACCCGTATACTATGTCAGCAAAATTTTGCATGGTGCTGAGTTGAATTATTCAGCCATTGAGAAATTTGCTTTAGCCTTGATAATGGCTTCAAGAAAGCTGCGTCCTTATTTTCAAGCTCACCAAATTGAAGTGCTAACAAATCAGCCACTGAGAAATATCATTCACAGTCCCAAGGCAAGTGGGAGACTGATTAAGTGGGCAATAGAATTGGGAGAGTTCGATCTCAAGTATAAGCCACGTATGGCCATAAAAGCCCAGGCACTAGCTGACTTCGTGGTGGAATGTACCATACCCAACCAAGAAGTCGGGGGGTAGGAAGATACCACACATACCACACCTCAAGACAAGGGAGTCGACAATGGGGACAAGGAGAAAGAATATTGGGTTCTCTATTTTGATGGAGCATCAAAAACAAATTCCAGTGGAGCAGGGTTGGTTTTGCAAAGCCCTGATGGATTCTTAATTGAGTATGCCATGAAGCTAGACTTCCCAACCACAAACAATGAGGCAGAGTATGAAGCCCTGATTGCTGGCCTTGGTCTAGCTGGGACACTTAGAGTCAAAAACTTAAAGGTCCGTGGAGACTCGAAGTTGATCATATCCCAGGTAAAGGGAGAATTTGAAGCAAGGGATGATACGATGGCAAAGTATGTTCACCTAGTAAGGGCTGTGATGACCCAATTTAATGAATGCCATGTTGAACACATTCCAAGGGAAGAAAATGCTAAAGCAGATGCGCTATCAAAGTTTGCTTCATCCGAGATTGAAGAAAGTTCAGGAAGTGTGTACTTCCGTGTTTTGAAGACACGAAGCATAGATGTTAAGCTTGTGGCTCCCGTAGGCTTGGGGACGTCATGGATTGATCCCATCAAGGCTCACATTCAGACCGGTTGGTTGCCAAGCGATACAATTGAGGCACGGAAGTTAACTGTTCGAGCACTAAGGTACTCTTTGATAGATGGGATTCTATATAAAAGATCTTTCGTGGTTCCTTACTTGAGGTGTCTCAGGCCCGATGAGGCACGCTTAGCTCGTGAGGAAGTGCATGGAGGTATTTGTGGGCAACACTTGGGGGGCAGGGCCTTGGCTCATAAGATAACTCGTTTAGGCTTCTATTGGCCAGAAATGATGGCTGATGCCAAAGAATATGTAAAGAAGTGTGATCGTTGTCAGAAGCATGCACCAGTCGCCAGACAACCCCCCGAGATGCTGACCTCTATCAACTCACCTATTCCCTTTGCCATGTGGGGGATGGATATTCTAGGGCCTTTTCCTATGGCCACGGCACAAAGGAAATTTCTGATTGTAGCCATTGATTATTTCACCAAGTGGATCGAAGCCAAACCTTTGGCCAAAATCACAACTAAGCAGGTTGCACAATTCCTGTGGGAAAACATTATGTGCCGATATGGAATTCCCCGTATCCTCGTCACTGACAATGGAACGCAATTCAACAATGAGGAATTCAAGAAGTATTGTGAAGAAAATGAAATTGAGTTACGATTCACCTCTGTGGCTCACCCGCAAGCCAATGGGCAAGCGGAGGTAGCAAATCGGATAATCCTGGATGGATTAAAGAAGAGGATCGAGAAGTCAAGAAATAATTGGGTGGACGAGATACTTCCCATATTATGGGCCTATAGGACTACCTGTAGAGTCACGACGGGAGCAACTCCCTTCTTGTTGGCATATGGGGCAGAAGCAGTAGTTCCCGTGGAGATATCACATTCCTCTCCAAGGATTCAGGTTTTCAACGCAAAGGAAAATGGGGAAGGTCAGAGGTTAGCCCTGGATTTGATCGATGAAGTGCGAGATAAGGCACATGCAAAGATAGTAGAATATCAGAAAAAAGCTTCATTCTACTACAACCTAAGGGTTAAAGAAAGGTTTTTTAAACAAGGCGATCTAGTCTTGAGGAAGATAGAAGCATCTGGTGTTGGACAAAAAGGGAAGCTTGCCCCAAATTGGGAAGGGCCGTACAGAGTCAAGAGAGTTCAAGGTAGAGGAACCTACAAGCTCGAGACTATGGATGGTTTTGAAGTCCCGAGGACCTGGCACGCACAAAACCTGAAGGTTTACTACGTGTAAGATAGGCGAAGTACGATTCTCACTTGTCATTATGACAAGTAGGTTTAAAAGCACCTGGAAGCTTTGCTTGCGTAGGATTTTATATTCCAGTAGAATTTACATTGTCTAGTTATTATTGATTAGGGTCGAACCCATGCTATGTAAGGTTTTGAAAAACCAGACTTCATATTAAAGAGTTTGAAATTACTTCAATACAAGGATGTTTAAGGCTCAAATGCATATTAAACAGAAAGAGGCAAGAAAAGCAACATATAAAATATAAGCCCCGAAGGGTAATAAGTTTTGAATACAATTAAGTCAATACAATAAGACAAGCCATGCAAGGCTGAAAAAGCTCTAAGGAGCTGAGGTGCCCTCGGCGTCCATATCATCGTCTTCTCCGCTCTCGCTAGATGTCTCCGTCGTCTCGGAGGAGGAAGAGCTGTCATCCTCAGCAGGTCTGAAAGAAGACTCGGGAGGAGGAAGAAGTGGATCCTGAGGAACATGGTCCGAGACAACTACTCGGGTACGAAACCTCTGTAGCAAAGCCTCGTCATCAGGGCAGATGTAGTCCGCCGGGTTAATATCAGGACAAGCCTCGTTCACGGTCCCAAGGGCCGTGTCCCAACCAGTCCTAAAAAACTCGGGGAAGACTGAATCATCCCTAATCCTCATAGATTGGGCAAACTCCTCCGAGTCCAGATAGTTGTCTATAGCCTTATCCTTATCCGCCCGAAGTACCACCAGCTCGGCGTTAGACTCTCCGAGTTCTTCCTCCTTGCGCTTGAGCTTCTTCTCCAGGGTAGCATACTTCTTCTGCTGCCTCCTGAGGGCATTATCGGCCTTATCAGAAGCCCGCTTCCATGATTCGGCTTGCCTCACAGCGCCTTGAAAGTAGGCGTTAGACTGAAACAAAACAATTAACAAAGTATAAGGCAAGAAAGTGCTACAAGAACGAGAAATAAGTTTGAAAAAGAGAAGGCATACCGAAGCCAGAGATTGGGCTCCCATGAGCTTAATCCTCTCAAGGTCAGGGGTGGCCACCACATCAGTAAAGTCCTTTGGAGTCACGCTATGGTAGGACCAATCCCAAGCATGCTTCGTGGAACCAACCACGGTATCCCCTCGGCGGAATCCCCAGAGAGGCTGAAAGGCGCCTGTAGCAGCAGCAGCAGGGGCAGCAGCAGTGATAGGAGCATTATGGCCCTCAGCTCCTTCAGTTGAAGCCTCCCCCATAGGCTCCTTGTGCTTTCTCAAGAAGATAGGCTCTGTCGCCTTTCCTCGGGTGTCTAGGCCTGCTAACCGAGCTTTCTTCATCCTAGCTGTTTCCTCGACCAAGGGGACATTGTCCTCGTTAATCTCCTTAGCAGCTGAAACAAAGCAAAAGACAAAATAAGTGATGTTAATAATGCGTGAAATAAAGAAAAATTGAGAAGGGAAGAGAAATACCCTGTTGAGAAACAGAGGATAGTCCCACATGAATCAGGGAAAACTCTTCTAAAAGAGTCCAGCTGGTGGTGGTGCCATCATCCTGAGTGAGCCCATTGTAAATGATAGTTTCTTCAGGAGTTAAGTGAATGGATTTGAGGCTACCATCACTGACCTTCCCGAAGGAAGATCGAAAGAGCGTGCCCCAGTCGCCATTCTCCCAACGTAACCCAACGAAACTATTCCTCCAATTTGGATTATTATCAGGAATAGAGGCGCTATTAAAGATATGTTTGCTTTTGGGCCTTTGTTTGACATAAACCCAGCCACAAATATTGGAAGAACTATTGTAACATTGAAAGACTTTCCTAAAAACGGCTACAGAAAGAGGAAAGCCCTCCCTAAGACAACAAACCATAAAACATAGAATATTCCTCCAGGCGTTTGGAGGAAGCTGACACGGGTTGATTTGTAAGTCAGCCAAAAGATGAGGGATAAAAGGATGGAAAGGGAACCTAAGCCCAGCATTAAGGGCGTCGGTGTAGATGAAGAGAGTATCGGGCCTCCAGTGGCAAGTACGGTCACCACCAGAGACTGGAACTAGTCTAAAGGGGGGAGGGACGTTATAACGAGCATTTAGTTTATTGAAATCTATGTTATGCCAAGTATTACAGTGATTAAAGGAGTCGAGATGTGCAGTGGAAGGATATTCATCCCCCCTAGTATTAATCATATCAATTAAAGACATATATGAAGAGCGGATCTCGATATCCTTACCTCGTTTTGAAGCCGAGGCTATCTTGGCCGCCCTCTCGGAACTCTTGTCAGCCATCTAGTAAAGACTGGAAAAAACTTGGGAGGAAGAAGGAGTGGATTTGAGAGAGGAGAAGATTAGAAAGTTTGAGATGAAGAGAAATGAAATGAGAGGTGTGAAGAATCACACTCTCATCCCACCTATATATAGGAGAAATAAATGGATAATGGGCCTTAAAAAGCCCATTTGGGCCCAAAAGTTGGAAGGTTCTGGAAGTTCCTGGAAAATTCAAGAGAATTCTAGTAAAAAATCAAAAGAAAAACTTGAGTTTTTTCAAGATTTTGGAAGAATCCAGAAAGATATTAGAAGAGTTTGGAATTTGGGCTTAGAAATGAGGCCCAATTCTAAAAAAAAAAAAAAAAAAAACCTTGAAAAAATAAAGCCCAGCTAAGGGCCCAAGTGTTTAAAAAGCCTAGAAAAGGGCCCAGATATTTAAGGTTAACAGCCCATAACCCAAAATCCAGTCATAATGGGCCAAAAGAATGAAGGCCCAGCTAAGTGAAGGTGGCCCAAAAATAAAGTCCAGGGAGAAATGGATAAAAAGATCAGGAATATGACCCAATTCGACCAGGAATCATGGGGAAATCCTGGTCGAAATACAGGAGGTCGAAATTGCTTCGATCAAGGCACAAAATGGTACTTAAATCGGTCAAAATATTAGTTCCTGACCGAAATGGTCAGAATTCTGATCGAGAATGAATAAAACAGAAGAACTTTCGACCAGAAAGCAAGGCAAGATCCTGGTCGAATGGATCCTGCCCGAAAATCCTTCGACCAAGGCATCAAATGATGGCTAATTCGGTCAAAAAGCAGGACTCCTGACCGAAAGGGACAAAAATCCTGGTCGAAAAATTTCTGGTCGAAAATTGTATAAAAAAAAAAAAAAAAAAGAAGGAAGGGGTGAAAATCCTGGCCGAAAATCGACCAGGATTCCTGATCGAAACATTCCTGCTCGAAATTAAGTCGACCAGGGCAATATGGGGGTTAATTCGACCAGGATCCTAGCCGAATGGATTCCTGGTCGAAATCTGTATAAAAAAAAAAAAAAAAAGGAAGGGGTGAAAATCCTGGCCGAAAATCGACCAGGATTCCTGATCGAAACATTCCTGCTCGAAATTCAGTCGACCAGGGCAATATGGGGGTTAATTCGACCAGGATCCTGGCCGAATGGATTCCTGGTTGAAATCTGCATAAAAAAAAAAAAACAAAAGAGAAAAGAAAAAAAAAAGGAGGGAAAAATTCCTGGAAAATTACAGAAATTAAGGATAAATCCCAGAAAATTAGGATAAATCCCAGAAATTAAGGGAAAAATCCAGAAAAATTAGGATAAATCCCAGAAATTAAGGGAAAAATCCAGAAAATTAGGATAAATCCCAGAAATTAGGGAAAAAATCCAGAAATTAAGGATAAATCCCAGAAAATTAGGAAAAAATCCCAGAAATTAGGGAAAAAATCCAGAAATTAAGGATAAATCCCAGAAAATTAGGGAAAAATCCCAGAAATTAGGGAAAAAATCCAGAAATTAAGGATAAATCCCAGAAAATTAGGGAAAAATCCCAGAAATTAGGGAAAAAATCCTGAAATTAAGGATAAATCCCAGGAAATTAAGGATAAATCCCAGAAATTATGGGAAAAATCCAGAAATTAAGGGAAAAATCCAGAAATTAAGGATAAATCCCAGAAATTAAGGGAAAAATCCAGAAATTAAGGATAAATCCCAGAAAAATAAGGAAAAATCCCAGAAAAATTAGGGAAAATTCCAGAAATTAGGGAAAAATCCCGGAAATAAGGGAAAAATTCCTGGAAATCAAAATAATTCCTAAATAAAAGGAAAAATTCGTTGTAAACGTGTAGGTCGCTCCACACTTTACGGAAAAACGAAACCCTGTAAGGGAACAAATGGACTTAACTTCTGCGAAACCTATTCAATGTTTCCCAAAAGTTGGGGGGCAAATGATAGGGATAAATAAATTATGATTGTATAATTAAATACTGCATTAATTGTACAAGCTGTGGGCTGCTAGGCCCAATAATAAGATGTATAATATTCAGACCAGAAAGGTTAAGCCTGATGGACCAGATCAGGCCTAATGGAATAAAAAAGGCCCAAAAGCCCTGATTATTAATTAATTTCGTAATTAATTAATAAGGGAGAAATCAGATGTTGAAAAGAGTCCCGATAAGGATATAAATCCTTAGAGATTAGCCTCAAGGGGACCTAAAAGGATAAGGAATCAGTTTCCTACTTCCTAGGACTCCTAAGTCTATCCTAATTCAGAGGCTTGTCCACCAAGTCTCCTATACCAAGTTCAATTCAAGGACCACCAACATCTATATAAGGGGTCTCACCCCCACCAATCAGAACTACGTTTTTTTGACTTGATCCTTGGCAATCAGCAAGGTACGTAGGCATCTTGTTAAGGCAGATTGAGTCACGAAACACAAGAGCAGTCAAATCGAGCCTTGGAGCTCACGTTCCTTAGTATTAAATACAGCAATTATATATAGTAGTTTTAATCCATAACACCTGTAAAGGTTTATATGCCAGTCATGGATGAAGAAATAATTGATGATGAAGAAGATGCTAGTCTTACTCTAATTTCAAAGAAGATTTCTCAAACAACCTCTGACATGGCTCAAGTTGTTCAGAGTCAAGATGTAGTAAGTTCTGATATGACAGTGAAGCAAGCAACCTCTGACATAGCTCAAGTTGACTTGATATCAGAAGATAAGGAAAAGGAAACCTCTGACATTGCTCATGTAAAACCTTCAAAGATACTCCTACCAGGATTCACCAAAGCTAAACAGACTCAACCTTTGAAGCTGCATCAAGTGGTTTTGAAGCAAGAGTTATTACAGGAAAGGAAACAAGAGATAAATCTGGATTGGGTAGTTCAAAAGAGAAAATAGTACACAACACTACCAATGATCCAACTTCCTTAAGTGAACCAGGAGTAGGAGCAACTCCTGAAAGATTAAATCAACTTAAATCTGTACAAATGGTTTACCATTCTGTTTTGAAAGAACACATCATGTTATATTTTATGACAGATGGTAGGGTATTCCATATCAAGAAGAATGCTATTCCATTGAAGTATTTTGAAGAACTGGAATATGTTTTATTTTTACTTCAAGTGAAAAATAGATCTAAAAGTGGTGCTGCAAGTTATTTAAAGTCACAAATTCAAAGACAGAAGAAGATTTACTCTATAAAGTCTGAGAGCCCATATTGTCCCAAGTACAGAGATCACAAAGGTGATATTGTTGAAATGAAGCTGAACACTGCTAAGATTATAACTACTTTTCTGGGTTATAAGGTTGTGGATTTCAATCAAGAGTCTGACAAGGCATATCTGATCAGACTAGATAAGGAGATAAGAAAAGATAAGATAAATGATCTCAGAGCAGCTATTTTTCAAACTGGTGAAGAAACAGCTGAATTGATAAATGCTAAAAGGAGGATGGTCAATGAACTTGAATATGATGAGAGATGTTTGTTGAAGAACTATCCCAGAAGAACTCCTGATATCAAAGAGATCAGAAATTGAAGCCAAGTCAAAGATCTACAACTGCTTACATTCTGAAGTGTATACAGACTGAAGTTGTTATCAAACCTTGAGGATGGTAAAGCTATAAGGACTGTAAGTTGTAGTTATCTAGTCAAATTCTCATGCATTTGTACTTAATGTTTTTGACATCATCAAATATCTGTTGAACTTATATATTATGCTAATTTACAAGTTGGGGGAGATTGTTAGATATATTTCATAATGTCATGGCTAATATGATTTGTGTTTAAGTTTTCAGATCTTACTTAACAGGATAAATCAGTACTTAACTGGAAATTAGTACTTATACTGAAGTCAGGACTTGAGATATCAGAACTTAAGTTATCAGAACTTAAGTTATTACGATATATTTATCAGGAGATAATATCATGCCTTAAGGAGACTTTCAGATAAGGCAGGCGGCTGATTGAAAGGAAAGAAGATCAAGATAAATACAAGAAGAAATATGCATAAAGAAGGAATTCTATGAAGAATAGAATACTTGGAAGAAAAGATAACTAGTTGATATATTTTAGGAAGCAGAATTATATTCCATATCAATTAGAACATTATCTTGTAACTGTGTAGTATATAAACACAGACATAGGGTTTACACTATAGGTGTTATCTTAATCGAAGTTATTATTCATTATAACCCTAGCAGCTCTCGTGATAATTTGTTCATCACTGAGAGAGGACAATTCCATATTGTAACAGAGTTTATTGTGTTGAATAAAATCTGTGTTCTGTTGCTTGAGTTCTTATATTCGATTTGATTGTAGTAAACACTATATTAAACCACTTTCTACAGTGTGTGTGACCTAACATTCTCCTTACTCTTTTTCCACGCTGCATCATAAAAGGACTCAATACCTTGAACTTTAGTGATTTGAGCATGAACATCTCTGGATGATTTCCATGCTTTAATCACTTCATGTTCTCGTTCAAGCCACTTCTTTAAAATCTCTTATTTCTTTAAGGACTCAGTTAATTCATCCTTAGCAATCTTACACTCAATTCTTAATTTTTCAAATTTAATAAACTGAGACTGTAGCACATTATTCCTCTCACTTAAAAACAAATTTTTTTCTTTAATTTTAGCATTTTCCTTAGTGAGGGACTTAAGTGTAACACGCAAGTGATATAATTCTGTAGACATGTCATTGCTTGCATCATTACACTCAACTATAGATAAATGTGCTAGGTTAGTGGTGATTACCTGATTACTTGAAGAGCTTGTTTCTGTTTCATCAGACTTGGCCATCAGGGCTAGATTGACATAGCTTATATCCTCATCTTCATCCAATTCATCAGCTGCCCAGTCATTTTCTAGTGTAATGAAAGCCCTTTCCTTTTTCTTGAGCAACTCAAAATATTTTTGTTTGTAATCAATAGGCTCAAACTTCTTTTTGATGGAATCTGACTTTCTACACTCACTGGAAAAATGCCCTTCCAATCCACATTTAAAATATTTGAATTTGGATTTATCCACCATGTTTCTACTTGGCTTGGCTGCTCCAAAGTTCTTTTTGAACTTGAGCTTGGCAAATCTTCTAGAAAGTAATGATAAATGCTCATCAAGCCATCCATGTCATCTTTTCTCAAATGATCTTTATTTTCAGCTGCCAGCCCTTTTCCCTTGTTCTCACAGACATTTGAAGTAGACTCAACAGCTTCTTCCTTCATTTCTTTCTCTTTCTCTAACTCAGCAACCAGTGCTATGGACCCTCCTTTCTTCCTTCCTTTCTCCATCCTCTCATCTTGCTCTATTTTAAGCTCATAAGTCTTCAGGATGCCATATAGTCTCTCCAAGGTAAAATCCTTGTAATCTTGAGAATTCTCAATGAGACTGTCATTGGTTTCCACTCCTTTGGAAGAGATCTAAGGAACTTGAGGTTAGAGTCTTTTGTCTGATAGACTCTTCCATGCAACTTCAGAGCATTTAGTAGTTTTTGAAACCTACTAAAGATATCAGTGAGAGACTCACTATCTTCATAATGGAAGTGCTCATATTGCTGAATTAGTAGCTGCATCTTATTCTCCCTTACTTTCTCAGTACCATCACAAATAATTTGGATAGTGTCCCAAACCTCCTTGGCTGTTTTGAAGTTAATGATGTTATCAAACATATCACCATTAACTCCATTGAACAAAATATTCATGGCCTTCTTGTCTTTCCTGACTTGCTCAATATCAGGATCTGACCATTCATGCCTAGTCTTGGGAACAGATGGTGCATTGCCAGTTGCAGCTCTCATTGGTACATGAGGACCTCTCTCTATGCAATCCACATAGGCCTCATCTTGAAAAAAATATGTAGATGCAATTTCACCTTCCAGTGGTTATAATTGTCTTTATCCAGAAAAGGAATTTTAACTCCAACATCCTTCTTGTTCATCTTGCTATTTGTTGTGATCTTTACACTCTTTGTACTTCAAGAGCTTGCTCTGATACCAATTGTTATTCCCTAACAATACAACAAGAATTACAGAAGGGGGGTTGAATGTAATTCTGGCTTCTTTTGAGATTTATAAAAATGTTCTAACTCAATATATATAAGTGTTTTGATTTGCAAAGTGCGGAATAAGGAATTAAGTAAATCAAACACAAAGTAATAAAAACACAAGTCTTTAAAACTTTCTGGTGGATTTGAATGTATCCACCAGATATATATATACATATATATATTGATTTGAGAACTCTGTGAAGCTCAAATTGGCTCACAAATGCTTTACAAGTGAACAAACAAACTATAGAGAAATTCTTAACAGTTACAGCTTTTTCTATCTCTCTTCTAAATGTGTTTGCTTAGTTTGATAGTTGTTGTTGTTCTAATTGCTACACTTGGTTTATATAACACCAAGTTTACATGGTAATAAGACAGGATAATAAAATAAAACCTATCAAGTCAAACTCCATGCTACTTCATTACTCTATTCCAGCATATCTTTAAAAAATCTTCATGACTTGCATAGAAATGGTAATGCTTCTTTGTTCTCAATTTCCTGCTAAACAGGATGCCACATTCCTTTTGCAAACATCCAACACATGTGACTGTGTTGTCACTTTAAACAGATATTTGAATTGATCATCTGTCGGATACATGCTTGTTATCCGTCGGATAGCTTTGTTGATCATCCGTCGGGTAGCTTTGTTGATCATCCGTCGGGTAGCTATTTGACACTTGACTCTATTTCATTTTTGCAAAATTATAAGATATCTTATATTTACAATTAATCAACCTATTCTGCATATCTACTAGTAGTCAACATGACTCATATGCTACTACAGAATCTACACAAAGTTGTTTGCAGAAATGTGCTACAAAACTTATTGTTACATAAGCTACTAACTCGATGAATATCAAATAATCATCCGTCGGGACTATATTGAATCATCCGTCGGGACTATATTTGATCATCCGTCGAGTGTTACAAAATTCACTAAGTTAAATCTACTAAGGTGTTTTGATTAAGTTATCATAAAGTTCACAACATATTCCTAACAGCTGGGAAGGTAGACATGACAAAGATCAAGTGTTACAACTGTGATGAACCTTGCCTCAGAGTGCAAGAAAACAAAGCATGATAAAGGAAAGAACAAAGCCCTGATCACGTCAAGCAAGAATTGGATGGACTCTTCTGATTCCGAAAATGATGACACATGCTATGCACTGATGGCTAGCTTTGATGATACTGCTTCCTCTGAGTCTAAGGTACAAACTCCTTTCTTCTCTTTTGATATTGAGAATATATTTGAGTTGAAATTTATTCTTAAATCTTTGCAAGGTAATTTTAAGAATAAGACTCTAGAAAATGACAGACTTATAACTAAAATTGAGTCTTGAAATCTAGGAATGAACAATTAGAGTCTGACTTAATAAATCAAATAGATTTGAAGAACGAATTTGAGAGAGCTAAACATACAGTAAAAATTCTTGAGGCTAGATACAGTATGTTAGAAAAAGATCAAGAAAATGAAAGAAAAACCCTTAAAGCCTGGACTGATTCAGGCAAAAAGGTTCATGAGATAATCTCAAAGAAAAACTGGAAAGAATGCCAAGGAGATAAATATCGAGTTAAGGATGTTGACACTGAAAATAAAATTACCCTTAAAACTCCTGTTAAGTTTATCTCTTCAGAAGCTGATGAACCCAAATCCACTTTTGAAAAGGGTTCAAAATCAGTATCACAAGAAAAACAGGTAAGTGATAAAACTCAAAGAAATGAAAGCAAGGAAACAATTAAATCTGTTAAGAAAGAAAAGAATATAGGACTTTTGTCAGCAAGACAATTGAAAAAGAAATTATCTGAGGTTAATGACAAACCTCAAGTAAAAAGTCCTAAAAGAAACAAAAATGGTAAGCAAGGTATTTCTAAGGATTCAAATTACAAGGTTGTTCCCAATGCTCCTAGAAAAACTTGTTTTAACTGTGAAAATACTAATCATCTTGCTATTGATTACAGGAGGAATAAGAAAATGAAAACTGCTATTCCTGAGTCTGATGTTAGGGGTAGATCAGTATTTTATAAACCATAAAATCCTTGTTTTCATTGTGGTAGTAGCTGGCATTCGATTTATACTTGTAGTTCTTATCACAAGTTGTATCACAATTATTATGAACCTTTGCCTAAGTTTAATAAAGTTGTTTGTGTGCTTAATTCTGTTGGTTTTACTAAATCTGCTTCTGACAAGATAAATCCTGACAAAGGAAAAACTGTTAGAAGTACTCCTGACACACAAAGGCTTAAGTTGTCCAAAAAGAGGTCCCAACAAGTGTGGGTCCTTAAAAATCCTTTTAATTAATTATTCTTCTGATTACAGGGTAACAAAAAAAACACTTGTCTTGGATAGTGGATGTTCAGGACACGTGACTGGAAATAAATCCCTGTTGTCAGAATTTGAGAAGAAGGCTGACCCAGATGTATCTTATGGAGATGGAAATGTAGGACACACTCTGGGATATAGTAACTTGATAATTGGAAAGGTAGCAATAGAGAATGTAGCTCTGGTGGATGGACTGAAGCGTAATCTTCTGAGCATCAGTCAAATCACTGACATAGGTTATCATCTTGTATTATATGACTCACACTGTGAAGTTGTTCATAACAAGTCAAAGAAAATTATCTTGATAGGATATAGATATGGTAACATTTATGAAGCAAGGCTACATGAAAGTCTTGGAAAGGAAGCTACTTGCCTTATATCTAAGGCATCAGTAGATGAGAGCTGGAACTGGCATAAGAAGCTCTCACATCTCAACTTTAATTCAATCAATGAACTTGCCAAGAAGGAGCTTATAAGAGGATTGCCAAACATGTTATACTCATCTGCTGGTCTTTGTGATTCTTTCCAAAAGTCCAAATAAAGAAGAGTATCTTTCAAAAGCAAAACTGAATTCTCCATTTATGAGCCATATCACATGCTACATCTGGACCTCTTTGGACCAGTGAACATAATGTCCATCAACAAGAAAAGGTACACACTTGTAATTGTTGATGATTTCACTAGATATACATGAGTTTATTTTCTACACAGGAAGGATGAAACTCCAGAAATTCTTCTGGACCACATAAGGCAAATTGAAAATGGATCTACTCATAAAGTAAAAATCTTGAGAAGTGATAATGACACTGAATTCAAGAACTCAAAGATGGAGGAATTCTGTAAGTACAAAGGCATAGAGCAACAATTCTCAGCTCCTGCTACACCTCAGCAAAATGGTGTTGTTGAGAGGAAGAACAATACCTTGATTGAAGCTGGCAGAACTCTGCTAGAAGAAGCAAAACTATCCATTTACTTTTGGGCTGAAGCAGTAGACACAACATGTTATACTCAGAATATCACTCTGATAAACAGACATGGTGTTACTCCTTATCAAATGCTAAAGGAAAAGTAGCCCAGTCTCAAACATCTTTATGTATTTGGATGTAAGTGCTTTGTTTTGAGAACTCATACTGATCAGCTTGGAAAGTTTGAATCAAAGGCAGATGAAGGAATCTTTGTTGGATACTCACCATCAAAAGCATACAGAGTGTTCAATCTGAGAACATACACTGTAGTAGTCTCCATAAATGTATCCTTTGATTATAAAAAGATTCCTGGTTTTGAAGAAGAAACTCATGAAAGTTTAATCTTTGCAAATGAAAATACATTGTTCGAATCTGGATCAAACTCTAATGAGCTGTCAAATCCTGACGATCCAAATCCTGACACTCCTTCAGATTCTGAAAATAATCACTGTACTAACGAACCTGCACATGTTGAGGGGGAGCAACAGCGAGGGTCAACTGATGGTACTAACACTGAAGAATTATCTCAAGATTCTTCTCAATCTAATCTCTCAGAATATAATGTTGATTCAACTTCAGATGAGCATGATTCAAGTCTCAATATTTTATCAGGAGATAACACAACAGATTCAGGGGGAGCCTCAAATGCATTTGATGAGGCATACAATTCAGGGGGAGCATCTAGCTCCAAAAGGACACTTCCCAGTGCCAGAAAATGGACTAAGGATCATAATCCTGATCTGATCATTGGAAATCCTGTTGATGGTGTAAAGACAAGAAGTGCAACTCAGAATGAATGTTAATATCATAATCTACTTTCAAAAGAAGAACCAAAGAAAGTAGAATATGCACACAAGGATACAGATTGGGTCATGGCTATGCAAGAAGAGTTGAATGAGTTCGAAAGAAATGAGGCATGGAAGCTGGTGCCTAGACCTAAGAACAGGTCAATTGTAGGCACAAAGTGGGTCTTTAGAAATAAGACTGATTCTGATGGAACAATCATAAGAAATAAGGCAAGGTTGGTGGCTAAAGGATATTCCCAACAGGAAGGTATTTGTGACGGCCTCAACCCCGGAGTCAGGAGTTGATGTCACCAAACACAATTACCAAAATATAAACAATAAGATTATTTTTAAATTATACTAACTTGACCCCAAACCAAGATTCGATCCATGTTCAAGTATGATTCAGGTTTACATTATTAGAAACCATTTATTCAACATCTAACACTCTATAACTTTAATCAGCAACTCATCAGACCTCATGACCTGATACAAACTACCTCAGAGGAGCCGGGTCCTAAAGGGGCGGGAACATGGGTCTGTCTGACTGGACTTCTAGGCATCTGCGAGATATACATAACAGTTTACAAGGGTGAGCATAATCGCTCAGCAACACCAACATATGAATAACGGAATAAAATAGTAATGTAACAATAATAGGAACAGAGCTGTAATCATGATATCAACATTATATAATGAAAATTAGAGATAACTGGATATCACTAACTAGCATGCTTTATCAAAACAACCTAGTAGTGTGATGTGTAAGTACAAGAGTCCACTTTTAGCATGATAATCGCATTTATAAAACCGTTGTATCAACTACTTATACCCTTACGGGAATCACAACTCCAAATCAGATACATAACGGATATGTTAAGACAGCTGATCAGGCTACCAACACCAGATGGCTCTAACTACCATCCCATTTACCTGTTCCGGAACTCAGAGACTAGATAGGTCTCTGACCTGCTGGACTAATCGGTTATATATTGCGCACAACCGAATTAGCCTCTTACGCCACCTCAATAGGCCTACTCTGGCCCTAATGTATCCCATATCTGATCGTTTTATCCAGTTTTCAAAACACTTGTACCTATCTCATTTCAAAATCATTCGTTTTACCAGCACACATATAAAATCCAGTTCGCAAATCATTTCATTCGAGATAGGTACCTTCCGAAGTTACTTTTCCTCAAAACAATTTGAAAACAGTGATTTATAACTATAGGGGATATGTAACTCAAAATGTTAATGTTCCATTACGAGAATAAAACATTTAGCTATTCATACGTACTGAACCATAAAAGAATGGTCAGGGGTACTTGCCCTGCAACGCTTTACAAAATCCTAAGTAGCTTTCACGCTGACTTCGGTCCTGGGGAAACTCGACTGGGATCTTAAAATACGGAGTACCCTAATCAGTTATACCGACATGCTTGATATACTCAAATCCTAGTAACCCAATCCGATAACCCGACTCGTATAATTATTATACACATAATCACGTAATCACGTAATCCGGACACAAATAGGTGTAACACGTATAATATAAATACGTACGTTTATAAATACATTTTTAGAAAATTTTGGCAGCGGCTTCTTTGTTTATAAGACTACCTGTCGATTACAATCAACGTCAACAATCACAACAATCCACAATATCAACTCCACCATTTTATACAATGTACATCACAACACCATTCATAATTAATTATTTAAATCAAAAATATTTTCATAAATTATTTTATTTATAAAATTTAGGACTCAGAACATCGTCATCACCGTCCACCGTTGACTCACCGAAGTTCATCGTCAACGGCGGTATAATTTATTGGCGCCCGATATAATACGGGTTCCCAAATAAATTACGCCGATAAAAAATAATTTTTTTTCCCGCAACGAAAATTTTTATTTCACGAATGATACTCATTTATATCCCTGCAGAAAATTAAATAAAACTAATTTACAATAACCAAATCAACTGCGTAAACAGGCCCAACAGAAGGCCCAAATAATCAAGCCCAAACAGATATCAATCACAGAGAGGCAACACAGCACAGGAACCACACGGCCAACAGCACACACGCACCGCACTCGCACGCATACACTGCAACCACACATATAACTCACACACACGACATACACACAAACACTCGATACACAAACATAATCACACAATACACACACAATCACCTACCGCCGCCACCAAACCGGAGAACCGACGGCGACAGCGGCCAGAAAGGGAAGAAACGACGATGAAACAAAAAGAAGACAGGCGGCATAGGAATTACCGAGAGGAGGAAGCGAGCGAGGTAGGAAGAGTGCGAGAAAGCAGAGAGATAGAGATTAAGAGAGGGAGAGAATAGTGAGATTAGAGAGAAATGAGAGAGTACAGTCGAGAGAGATTGAGAACAAAGAGATTGATGTTACAGATTTCACAGTACACTGTCGCGTGTAACCAAAAAAACACTCAGCCTTTTATTAAACTGGGTGCATGACACCTGTCCCGTGTCACTCTTTTGGTTAATTTCTGACTTGTTGTTTCCAATTAAATGAACCGAGTTACACTTAAAACAACTTCAGAAAATTACGAAAATTGTAGTAAAAGGTTTTAAATATCCCGAAGTTAATTAAAACATAAATTTAGAAATTTTAAAATAATTTTTAAGGTGCGCTTTGTACCTGCTTTTTAACGAATAACGAAACAACGCGCGGGTGAAACGAATCCCGAAAATTTCCAAAATAATTTTAAAATTCTCGGAATAATACGGACTTAATAAAATACAAGTTTAATGATTTTTAAAGAATTCTTGAATTAAATATGGATTTTATAAATAAACACACTCAGAAAATCATCGAAAAATAAATAATTAATAAAATATTGATTTCTTAATTTTTTAAAATCCCAAAAATAATTATTGGAATTATAAAATTGTAAAAGCAATTTTAGAAACAATCCAAATATTTATGGAATTAAAACTGTAATAAAATCACTTTTACAAGCGAAATAAAATCTTTTAACTCACGAATAGATCACATAATCCAATCCTCCTATCAACATATCACCAATAAATAAATAACAATCAACCACTACTGCCAAAGTCAATACACACATTTTATTTAATTATTTAAACCTTTATTACACTTTGAATATAATAAAAATAAAAGAATATTCACGAGTCGCTATATCCTTCCCCCCTTAAAAAGATTCTGTCCCCACAATCTGACTTAGCTTAACAGATGAAGATATTTATCAAGAATGTCTGAATCTAATTCCCAAGTAGACTCTTCTACTCGGGGATTTCTCCACAAGACTTTCACTATAGGAATCGATTTATTCCTAAGGACTTGTTCTTTACGGTCTAGGATTTGAATCGGTTGTTTCACATAGGACAAATTTGGTTGAAGCTCTATCGGTTCATATTCTATGACTTGGTTCGAACTAGGAATATAGGGCTTCAACATAGATACATGGAACACATTATGAATGTGATGTCACTGTGGTGGTAACGCTATCTCATAAGCAACCTTTCCCACTTTCTTCAAAACCTTAAAGGGTCCAATAAATCTAGGGTTGAGTTTACCCTTCTGACCAAATCGTACTAACCCTTTCCAAGGTGATACTTTTAGTAACACCAGAGCTCCTATCTCGAAGTCCATATTCTTCCTATGCAAATCTGCATATTTTCTCTGTCTATGTTGGGCTGCTTTTAATCTTTTCTGAATCAATACTATGGCATCTGTGGTTTGCTGAACCAGCTCGGGACCTAACACTTTCTTTTCTCCTACCTCATCCCAATACAACGGTGATCTACACTTACGTCCATACAAAACTTCATAAGGCGGCATCCCGATACTGGCATGGTAACTGTTATTATACGAGAACTGAATCAAAGGTAGGTGTTCATCCCAATTACCCTTAAAATCCAAAACACAGACTCTCAATATATCCTCTATGGTCTGAATCGTTCCTTCACTTTGGCCTTCCATCTGAGGATGATAAGCGGTGCTCATATTCAACTTTGTTCCTAGGCACTCTTGGAACTTAGTCCAGAATCTGGAATTAAATCTCGGGTCTCGATCTGTCACTATAGACACAAGCACTCCATGTTTAGTAACTATCTCATCTAAGTATAACTTAACTAGCTTTTCCAACGAATACCTTTCATTGATCGGAAGAAAATGTGCTGACTTAGTCAATCTGTCAATGATTACCCAAATAGCGTCGTGATTTGCTCTCGTCCTTGGCAATCCCACTACAAAATCCATAGCAATCCCTTCCCACTTCCATTGGGGAATCTCCAAAGGTTGTAACAATCCACTTGGTCGTTGATGCTCTGCTTTCACCGTTTGACACACATGACACTTACTTACCCAATTGGCAATATCCTTTTTCATTCCTGGCCACCAAAAGTTTCTCTTCAGGTCTTGGTACATTTTAGTACTACCAGGGTGGATAAAAACCCAGAGTTATGCGCTTTGTGTAATACTTTATTCTTCAATTCCATTACATTAGGAATCCAAACTCTGGATGAAAATCTATACAAACCTTGATTATCCTTTTGAGTACACAACTCTTCTCCCGTCAAAGCATCCAACTCTGGTTCCATAACTCCTTCTTGACACCTTCTGATCCTTTCCATTAATGCCGGCTGGAAAGTAACTTCATATAATTGCTCCTGACTTTCACTAGGTACTCGAACCTCAATCTCCATTCTTTCCAAGTCTTGTGGTAGTTCCTCCGCAACCTTAATCATATTCAATCTTTCTTTTCTACTCAAGGCATCAGCCACCATATTGGCTTTACCTGGGTGATAATTAATTGAACAATCGTAGCCCTTAATCAGTTACAACCATCTTCTCTGTCTCATGTTCAAATCCTTCTGCGTGAATATATACTTCAGGCTCTTATGCTCTGTATAAATATCACATTTCTCTCCATACAAGTAGTGACGCCATAACTTCAGAGCAAACACTATAGCCGCCAACTCAAGGTCATGAACCAGATATTTCTGCTCGTGAGGTTTTAGTTGTATGGAGGCATAAGCAATAACTTTGTCATGTTGCATTAGCACACAACCCAATCCTTTCAAAGAAGGATCACTATAGATCACAAAGTTTCCTGTCTCATCTGGCAATATTAATACTAGAGCGGTTACTAATCTCCGCTTCAATTCTTGGAAACTTTCTTCACACTTTTCCGTCCAAACGAACTTTTCATTCTTCCTGGTCAACTTGGTTAATGGGGATGCAATCTTTGAAAAATCTTTCACAAACCTTCGATAATATCCTGCTAACCCAAGAAAACTTCTTATTTTCGTCGGTGTCTTCGGTTGCTCCCACTTTGATATAGCTTCAATCTTTACCGGGTCTACTTTGATACCTTCCTTACTCACCACATGTCCAAGAAACTGCACTTCTGTCAACCAAAACTCACACTTGGATAACTTTGCATATAATTGCTTTTCTCTTAGCTTCTGAAGGGCAATCTGTAAATGCATTGCGTGATCTTCCGGATTCTTCGAATATATAAGGATGTCATCAATAAATACAATAACAAACTTATCCAGATACTCCTTATATACCCTATTCATCAAATCCATAAAAGTCGATGGCGTATTTGTCAATCCAAAACGACATCACTAGAAACTCATAATGGTCATACATTGTTCTGAATGCAGTCTTGGGGATATCTTCAGGCTTTATCTTCAATTGGTGGTGGCCAGATCTTAAGTCAATCTTTGAGAAATAACATGCTCCCTTAAGCTGATCAAACAAATCGTAGATGCATGGCAAATGATACTTATTCTTTATCGTCAACTTGTTCAGCTCTCTGTAGTCAATACAAAATCTCATACTTCCATCATTTTTCTTCACAAATAGCACTGGAGCACCCCACGGAGAAATATTGGGTCAAATGACTCCCTAATCCAATAATTCTTGAAGTTTCTTAGCCAATTCTTTCATTTCCATTGGGGCCATCCTGTATGGAGCCTTAGAAACTGGTTCAGCTCCAGGGATCAAATCAATGGAGAACTCTATCTCTCGATCAGGTGGCAATCCTGGTAACTCTTCTGGGAAAATGTCAGGGAATTCTCTCACTATGGGAATCTCATCCAAAATAGGGGTCTCTTTCTTCATATCCACCACATGAGCTAAATACGCCTCACATCCTTGTAACAACAATCTCTTTTCTTGCATTACTGAAAGGAACTTTCTATCTTGTCTCTGTCTTTGGTAGCTGATCCTTTTATTATCTGGGGTGTACATAACAACTCTCTTTTTCTTACAGTCAATATTCGCCTTATATAAAGACAACCAATCCATTCCTAAAATAATATCAGAGTCTCCCAACTCGAAGGGTATTAAATCAACAGGGAACATATACCCTAAAATCTCTAGGGAACATCTAGGACAAAATTGACTTACGGGTACTTTATCTTTATTAGCCATTTCTATGGGTCTTCCAAAATCAATTGCATTTTATTCACACAATTCACAGATATAAAAGATTTGGACGCTCCCGAATCAAATAAAACGTTAACAGGTACGGAATTAAGAGAAAGCGTACCTGCAACCACATCGAAATCATGAACTGGAGACTTCTTGGTCATCTTAAAAGTCCTAGCTCTAGCAGTACTGGTTGCTGGTCCTTGGGACATACTCCTTCCAGCATTACCTTGGGTCACTGACTTGCAATTTCTAGCTATTTGTCCCACTTTTCCGCAACTAAAACAAGTGACTCCTTGAATCTCAGACTTACACTCCGTGGAATAATGACTTTTCTGTCCACACTTAAAACAATTGATATTCTCTCGACACTGCCCACTGTGCTTCTTCCCACACATCTTACAATCAACCACTGGCTTACTAACCCTCGTCGGGGCAGAGTTAACCGAAGTAGTACCGGGTTTAGCCTGGGGAAAATTCTGCCTCTTGAACCTCTTATTCTTATTCTTTCCAAACCAACGCTGGAACTTCCGACTCGCTATTCCTAATTCTGACCTAGCAGGTCCACTTTCAAATTTCCTCTTCTTCTCACCCTGCTCCTTTGCAGCTAACCTCTGATCACTCTCTATCACTAGGGCAGCCTGAACTACCGAAGTATATGTCTTGAGTTGTAAAGCTACAACTCCACTCCTTATTTCTGGCTTCAACCCTTGTTGAAACCGCTTCGCTCGTTGAGCTTCCGAACTCACATATTCCGGTGCTATACGGGCCAACTCCGTAAACTTCGCTTCATATTCCGTAACACTCCTATCTCCTTGTTTCAATTCCAAAAATTCCATCTCCATTTGACTCTGGAGACAGTCCGGAAAGTATTTCTCCAAAAACAACTCTGTGAATCTGGCCCATGGAACTGGACCTTCTCCTTCTAGGGCTCGCGTAGATTCCCACCAATAACTCGAATCATTTTTTAGAAAATAACTAGAATAATTCGTCTTTAAATCCTCACTCACATTGGTGAGCGCAAACGCCTTTTCCATCTCCTTTAACCATATCCTGGCAGCAACAGGATCTACTTCTCCTTTAAACTCTGGGGCTTCACTGCCTGAAAAGACTTAAAACTAACACCCTGATTTGCCCCCTCATCTCATGCTGCTGCTAGATTTATAGTTGCTGGTATTGGATTTACTGATGTTGTTGCTGTATGAGCTGTTGTTGCTGTTGTTGTTGTTGCTGCTGCTGGAATTATTGTTGCTGTTGGGACAGCTGTGTAGACTACTGACGCAATAAGTTCATCAATTCACTCATGGAAGGATCCCCAACAAATCCGTTATTGGGTTGAGAGTTTCTCTTTGGTGGCATCTCCTGAAGCATAACAGTTATGTATAAGAAAATGGATTGCTTCAAGCAGTTTATATTTATGCATCAGGAGAGCGTTGCCACTAAGACAATATCTTCATCCCCTGTTTAATTGGATCCGTCCTGAGTGAATGATTATAATCTAAAAATGCCAGCAACAGAAACAACAATAATAACAACGCACAATATATAAAAACTGAATAATAGAATAAAGCAGCTGTAATACAATAACCAACAGAATCCAACTGAAAAGAAACCGTCCGAATACACACCAAAATTGGCTGTCATAGCAGCCCCACCTACTACAAACTATCACAACATAATATACATATACAAAGTAAACAACTACAGAACTCTTGGAGGTCAAATCTGAGCTCTGTATCTCTCTGCTGCAAACCTGGGCTAACCACTACCACTGCCACCGATGGAACCTAGCTTAAATACTAGCCAGTTCACTAGGTCCTGATACTGCACAGCTTTAAACTCTGAGCTAATGAAACGGTCAACAGATCTAGCCCTCTCAACAGCCATCTGGGTCAATGCTTGCACACGGGCCCGCACCTCAAAGGAAGGGGCAGAAATGCCCTGAAAAGGTGCAATTGGTATCTGATCAAACTGAGCAGCCAATCCCAGACTCTGATCTCTGATAAAGGAAGTATTCACCGCTCGGTGAACATGGTAAGGGATCGGTGAAGAAGTACCACTAGGGGCCACAGGTGGTATTGGAGGTCTCATCGAGGAAGAACTGGGACCACAGCCGGGAGGGAAATCCCTAACCTGAATCAGGGACTTGAACCTGTAGCTCTGATACCAACTATGACGGCCTCAACCCCGGGGTCAGGAGTTGACATCACCAAACATAATTACCAAAATATAAACAAAAAGATTATTATTAAATTATACTAACTTGACCACTAACCAAGATCCGATCGAGGTTCAAGTATGATTCAGGTTCACATTATTACAAACCATTTATTCAACATCTAACACACTCTAACTTTATTCAGCAACTCATCAGACCTCACGGCCTGATACAAACTTTCTCAGAGGAGCCGGGTCCTGAAGGGGCGGGAACATGGGTCAGTCTGACTGGTCTTCTAGGCATCTGCGAGATATACAGAACAGTTTGCAAGGGTGAGCATAATTGCTCAATAGCACCAACATATAAATAATGAAATAAAATAGTAATGTAACAATAATAGGAATATAGCTGTAATCATGATATCAATATTATATAACAAAAATCAGAGATAACTGGATATCACTAACTAGCATGCTTTATCAAAATAACGCAGTAGTGTGCTGTGTAAGTACCAGAGTCCAATTTTAGCATGCTAATCACATTTATAAAACTGTTGTATCAACTACTTATACCCTTACGGTAATCACAACTCCAAATCAGATACATAACGGATATGTTAAGACAGCTGATCAGGCTACCAACACCAGATGGCTCTAACTACCATCCCATTTACCTGTTCCGGAACTCAGAGACTAGATAGGTCTCTGACCTGCTGGACTAATCGGTTATATATTGCGCACAACCGAATTAGCCTCTTACGCCACCTCAATAGGCCTACTCTGGCCCTAATGTATCCCATATCTGATCGTTTTATCCAGTTTTCAAAACACTTGTACCTATCTCATTTCAAAATCATTCGTTTTACCAGCACACATATAAAATCCAGTTCGCAAATCATTTCATTCGAGATAGGTACCTTCCGAAGTTACTTTTCCCCAAAACAATTTGAAAACAGTGATTTATAACTACAGGGGATACGTAACTAAAAATGTTTATGTTCCATTACGAGAATAAAACATTTAGCTATTCATACATACTGAACCATAAAAGAATGGTCAGGGTACTTGCCTTGCAACGCTTTACAAAACCCTAAGTAGCTTTCACGCTGACTTCGGTCCTGGGGAAACTCGTCTGGGATCTACAAATACAGAGTACCCTAATCAGTTATACCGACATGCTTGATATCCTCAAATCCTAGTAACCCAATCCAATAACCCGACTCGTATAATTATTATACACATAATCACGTAATCACGTAATCCGAACACAAATAGGGGTAACATGTATAATATAAATATGTACGTTTACAAATACATTTTTAGAAAATTTTGGCAGCAACTTCTTTGTTTATAAGACTACCCGTCGATTACAATCGACGTCAACAATCACAACAATCCACACAATCAACTCCACCATTTTATACAACGTACATCACAACACCATTCATAATTAATTATTTAAATCCAAAAGTATTTTCGTAAATTATTTTACTTATTTATAAAATTTAGGACTCAGAACATCGTCATCACCGTTGACTCACCGAAGTTCATCGTCAACGGCGGTATAATTTATTGGCGCCCGATATAATACGGGTTCCCAAATAAATTACGCCAATTAAAAATAATTGTTTTTCCCGCAACGAAAATTTTTATTTCACGAATGATACTCATTTATTTCCCTGCAGAAAATTAAATAAAATCAATGTACAATAACCAAATCAACTGCGTAAACAGGCCCAATAGAAGGCCCAAATAATCAAGGCCAAACAGATATCAATCACAGAGAGGCAACACAGCACAGGAACCACACGACCAATAGCACACACGCGCCGTACTCGCGCGCATACACTACAACCACACATACAACTCAAACACACACAACACACTCACAAACACTCGATACACACACATAATCATACAATACACACACACAATCACCTACGCCGCCACCAAACCGGAGAACCGATGGCGACAGCGGTCAAAAAGGGAAGAAACGGCGATGAAACAAAAAGAAGATTGGCGGCATAGGAATTACCGAGAGGAGGAAGCGAGCGGGGGTGGAAGAGTGCGAGAAAGCAGAGAGATATAGATTAAGATAGGGAGAGAATAATGAGATTAGAGAGAAATGAAAGAGTAGAGTCGAGAGAGATTGAGAACAAAGAGATTGATGTTACAGATTTTACAGTACACTGCCGCGTGTAACCAAAAAAACACTCGGCCTTTTATTAAACTGAGAGCATGACACCTGTCCCGTGTCACTCTTTTGGTTAATATTGACTTGTTGTTTCCAATTAAATGAACCGAGTTATACTTAAAACAACTTCAGAAAATTACGAAAATTGTCTTAAAAGGTTTTAAATATCCCGAAGTTAATTAAAACATAAATTTTGAAATTTTAAAACAATTTTGAAGGTGCGTTTTGTACCTTCTTTTTAATGAATAACGAAACGACGCGTGGATGAAACGAATCCCGAAAATTTTCAAAATAATTTTAAAATTATCAGAATAATACAGACTTAATGAAATACAAGTTTCTTGATTTTTAAAGAATTCCTGAATTAAATATGGATTTTACAAATAAACACACTCAGAAAATCACCTAAAAATAAATAATTAATAAAATATTGATTTCTCAATTTTATAAAATCCCAAAAATAATTATTGGAATTATAAAATTATAAAACCAATTTTAGAAACAATCCAAATATTTATGGAATTAAAACTGTAATAAAATCACTTTTACAGGCGAAATAAAATCGTATAACTCACGAATAGATCACATAATCCAATCCTCCTATCCACATATCACTAATATATAAATAACAATCAACCACTGCTGCCAAAGTCAACACACACATTTTATTTAATTATTTTAAACCTTTATTACACTTTGAATATAATAAAAATAAAAGAATATTCACGAGTCGCTATAGTATTGACTATGATGAGACATTTGCTCCTGTTGCTAGGCTGGAAGCAATTAGAATCTTCTTGGCATATGTTGCTCACAAGAAGTTCAAAGTCTTCCAGATGGATGTCAAGAGTGCATTTTTTAATGGATGACTTGAAGAGGAAGTCTATGTTGAACAACCACCATGATTTGTGGATCCTAAACATCCTGACTATGTTTATAGACTTGATAAAGCACTCTATGGACTGAAGCAAGCACCTAGAGCATGGTATGAAACCCTTGCTCAGTTTCTACTTGAAAGTGGATTCAAAAGAGGTACAATAGATAAAACCTTATTTTATCTGAATAAAGGTAAAGATTTGCATTTAGTCCAAATTTATGTGGATAATATCATTTTTGGATCAACTAATCAAACACTGTGTGATAAGTTTTCAAAGTTGATGCAATCAAGATATCAAATGAGTATGATGGGAGAAATGAGCTACTTCCTAGGCTTGCAGATTAAACAGACTGATAATGGCATCTATATCAATCAGTCCAAGTACACAAAAAATCTACTGAAGAGGTTTAACATGCAAGAAAGTGCAACTGCAACTACTCTTATGGCAACTGCTACAAAACTTGATCCCAATGAAGGTACAATAGTTGATGTCACAACTTACAGAAGTATGATTGGTTCTATGTTATACCTAACTGCTAGCAGGCCAGACATTATGTTTGCCACTTGTTTGTGTGCAAGATTTGAGGCAAATCCAAGAGAGCAACATATAATTGCAGTAAAGAGAATTTTCAAATACCTCAAGGGTACTGTCTCACTTGGACTTTGGTATGCAAGGGAAGCTAATTTTGCATTATGTGGTTATTCAGATGCTGATTTTGTTGGTTGCAAAATAGACAGGAAGAGTACATCAGGAAGCTGTCAGTTCTTGGGAGGCAGATTAGTCTCATGGTTCAACAAGAAGCAGAAATCTATTTCTACTTCAACTGCAGAGGATGAATATATTGCATCTGGAAGTTGCTGTGCTCAGTTGTTATGGATGAGGAATTAGCTCATGGACTAT
This sequence comes from Apium graveolens, assembly GCF_009905375.1. NCBI lineage: Eukaryota > Viridiplantae > Streptophyta > Magnoliopsida > Apiales > Apiaceae > Apium > Apium graveolens. Next base: position 131,165,362 of record NC_133652.1, on the reverse strand, counting down.
AGATTATCATTTTCAAAAATTCCTCTCTATTGTGATAATCAAAGTGCTATTGCCATAACAGGAAATCCGGTGCAACACTCTCTTACAAAACACATCAGTATCAGATACCACTTCATAAGGGAGCATGTCATGAAAGGAACAATAGAACTTCATTTTGTTCCTACTGATCAGCAGCTGGCTGATATCTTCATAAAGCCATTACCTGAAGCAACATTTACAAAGCTTGTGAATGAACTTGGTATGGTTAATTGGGACAAGTAAATTTATTTCAATTTATATTTGATCAAATCCTGATGTATACTAATCAAATCCTGATATGACCTAAATGCTGTGTTTTTCGATATTAAGCCAGAAATATTTGATGTATTTCATTTTTATATGCATGATAAATTCAGTGAATTTATTTAATAAATGTGCATGTATGAATAAATGTATCATTGTCATCATTACACATCAGTCTAGGGAGACGCAACCTTAAAAAGATATCTTTTGGTTAAATCATTAAGTTAACTCTTCACTTAATAATTGGTCAATTTTTTTTGTCTCTTGATATTCCTTCCCTATCTCTCTCGGTTATTTAAATGACCTCTCATCCTTAATTCATTTTACCCCTTCTCATATTCAAACACATCTCTTCACTTTTGCTTCTCAAACACAATGGCGAATTCAAGCTGGTTCTATTGCTACGACACAAGTAGTGTGACAATTTTTCGAAATGGAATCCAAACTCAATATCCCATCAACAACATTCCACACGACTTCTGGATTCAACTTCCAGACATCATCAAAAATAATCTTCTATTTTTCCAAAGAGAATTTCATCTCCACAATCTTATATAGCAGGAGAAAATCATTTATCTTGTTGTTCTCTTTGTTGAAAGTAGGAAGAAGAATTAAACATCCTCCATCCATTTTTCTTCACCATCAGCTTTGTCAGGCTTCTTAGACCAAGGCTGTTGATGTTCACTATCTTAGACTAGGATTATCTTGTAATATTTTTGCATGTAATCTACAAATTTCATGAAATGTACTCTTCTGATATATATTAATGAAATTTCTTTTGTTTGCAAGATTTAGTCTATGTTTATCTCGTATTATATGCATGTGAATGTTCTTTTTGAAGCATGTTAATCTTCACATCATCTACTTAAATTATATTTCTTGATGATTGTTTTGATTAAAATTGTTGTTTGCTAATAATTTGTGATGTCTTGATAATCAACTGTTGAATTTGAATCGACATATCCTGAGATTATCAAATCCCGACAGAAGAAAGGTTTCAAATATTGACGACAGGTCAGCATGTTCTAATTCAGATTATTAGTGTTAATTAATCTCTGAGTAAGTTTATTGCTACAATTAAGTGTCCCACTTAATTAATGATTAATGGTGGATTATCAAATATACAAATTTCTACAGTTGTGTCTTGACATATCTATATGTATTTTGTCTTTACTTCCGCAATTTACTCCACCGTCGAATTTTATTACTCAGTAATTGTTCCCTGTTCTAAGTCAAATTCACTAAGTTACCTTCTTCATACGAGTGTGTTATACCTAATTCTGAATAGTGAAGCTATAAAACCAGAAGAAATTTTGTGACACAATTCATCATACACATAGTTTCACTGTGCACATCTCACATTACTCTCTCTCACAAGCTATTCACATCATGACAACGTCTGAAGTTTCACCACTCTTCAGTCAAACCACAATCATTCATGGAAATATATTTGGCACTAACAATTACCTAGTTCTGCTTACACATCAGCAGCTACCATCATCTTTTCATGATATTCAGGATTTTCTACTTCAATGTCCAATTGGGTATGCGCTTACGAATCCTGTTAAGGTGTCATACAAGGCTGTCATGCAGGTCTGAAATACAGCTGTGGTAAATTTAACAAATACTAGCTTCTTCTTTGAATATAAGGGCCAAAGATATGAAGTTGATGCTGATATTCTGCTTCAAGCCTTGAGATTACCTGCCCTGGATGGTGCTCCTGATACTCATACCACTAAGCAGTTGTTTGATATGCTAAGGACTTTAGGGTATCAAGGAGAAATCACAACTATTGGAAAACTAGCAAGGACTAAACTGAAAAGAGAGTGGAACTTTTTCTTTGACTGCATCAGTAGGTGTTTCTTGAATAAGACAACAAACTTTGATGCTCTTCCATCCACTTCTCTGAGAATTGGGTACTCTTTTCTTTACTCTGGTAATTTTGATTATGGTAATATTATATTACAGTTCATAATTTCTAGGAGAGCAGATGTTTCGGGAGTAATAGAATATACTAGATTTTTACAACTGATTTTTAATTTTCTATGCCTTAATGCTATGTTTGATGATGATGAATTACTCCCTGTTTTTCAAATTTCTGAAAATACAATCACTGATCATATTAAAAAGGATGAATAGAACAAATTTCCAGGACCACCCTTTCTTCCTAGAGAGGTCAGGCAATTTCTATTAAGAAATAGACCTACTCCTACACAAGTGCCTACAAATCCTGATGCTGGCACCTCTGTCACAGTTCCTGATGCTGAGAATTAAGAAACCGCCCATCTTGTTTCTAACCCAAACATTTCTTCTTCCAAACAGCAAACACATCAAGCTCATAAATTAGCCTTCTCTGTTGTCTCTCAAAAAATATCAGTTGTAACAAAGAAAAGGCTGTTTAAGAAATCTGTCACATCTGGACAGAAAGCTAAACAAGCCTCACCGAGTGAGAGTGAGAAGAAAGAAAACTGCTTTCCAATCAGGAAAAGAAGACTGATTATACAAAACAATTCTGACTCAGATGATCAGATGCCAATAGGGTCCTTATCAAAAATCAAGAAGTCCATTGATTAACATCCTGATGACCTGATTGACACTACTGGAACCAAGGAGCCAACTACTGATGCTAGTGCTCTGCTTGACAAGCTTTCAGTGAATGCAGCAACTGCTGAAAACAAGAAAACTTCAAAGAGCCAGTTGAGAAGAAAAAGTGAAGAAGTAGTTGGGTACATCAGAAAGAAGAAGAAGAAGACTCAGCCTCTTGCAAAGGATGTAAGTATACAAGAACCTAAGTCTTAAAGGGATTTAGAAACTGCAACACATCCAGTCACACAAGAACCATCTTCTCAAAGGGAAGATGTAGATAATGAGGCTGCACAGATTATTGTTAATATTGCTCAGAGTGATCTTCTTGCTGACTCCGTTCAACTACTATAGGAAAAGCAAACTCATCAGAAGATACTGTCAAAGGTGGATGCAATCATAAACGATCCTATTTTTGAGAAGAGCACACAAGAACCTTCACCAAGCATTGCTGAAGCAGCTCACATGTCTCAGACTCCACAAGAACCATCAGTTCAAAGTACTGATGTTGGTCTTTCACCTTCTCCTGCCAGATCAAATCCTGATATTACAACGACTACTACTGAAAATCATCCTTCACCTGCACTCGCTAAAATTGATGATCCCTTACTGATTGCTAGTTTGAAAAAGCATCCTGATGAGCTGTTTATTCCTCCACTTTCATCACTTCCACTTGAGGATTCACTTTCAGGTATTGCTAACTTCTCATATATTCTTATGTTTGTATGATTATAAATAGTCTCTTCTTTGAGGTTACCTCTATTTATATGACAAGCATACAACTCTTCTCAGCCATCTCTTATCTCTTTGTTAAATGTTTGATTGAGCCTTTCTGTGAGACTGTGTGGAAAATATCAGTTCAAATAAAAAAAATTGAGTGGCAGTCTCCTGTACTGGCAAAAGGATAGGTAGCTTAAAAGTAATACATTGTGTGAGAAGTGATGAGATCACTTAAAAAGAACAGAGAGATTTAGGTGTTACCATGTTTCTGTTTCAGGATCTCATCAGCCACAAACATCTCTTGCAAAGAATCTGGATAACGGCAAGGCAATTCTGCCTGACTCTGCAAATTCTTCCGATGGCTTGTCTGATTCTAATAATGATAGTGATGAAGATGATTCTGATTCATCTCAGCTTAAGTCTGCAATTGATGCATCTAAGAAGCCCAATGTTGGTTCTTCTTTGCACTTCAATGAAAATCCCTCTTATTACAATCCTGATGCTGAGCATTTTAGACAGACATAATGGGATTATAAATGGAGACTTGCAAATTCTTCTATCTCTTCTGCTGTTGGCCTGCAACATATTCATCGTGCTTATGATGAAATTCAAACTCCTGATCTGAAGTTGCATCTTAAGGCCTCAACCATTCCTGTTAAAGGAATTCACTCTAATCTTGATGAAATGAAGAAGTCTCATGCTGCTGTCAAGGAGAAAATTAATGGATTTTTACTTCAGACACCTACTTCAGCTGAATTCAAAAGTGTGAAAAATACTATCATAGATGTTGTTGAATCTCAACACAGCATGGCTTCTAGAATTTCCTCCTTAGAAGAAAAGGTCTCTTCTATAGGTGACAAACTGGATGCTCTATTTTCTCTTCTTTCAAATACTGATGCCAAAAAGGGGGAGAAGATAGTTGCTACAAAATGTACACCAGATTCCATTCAGACAAAGGATAAAGATATTGATGATGATGACGGTGATAAGAATAATCCAGTTATAGATGTTCAAATTGCTTCTACTGCTCAACAACCTTAACATTCCAAGAAGAATGATCCTTCAGGACAAAGGAAGTCTACTGGTGCTTATAAAGCCAAGCACAAGACTACTACTGGTGCTCCTGAGGATGGTGATATTACAATCTCTAATTTAGCATATGCTAAAGGGTTGTTCTTTCCTTATAGGCATAAGGAAATAGGTGAAGAGATTGTCTTGTATTACAAAGACAAGAAGTTTGAACAAAAGAATGCTAGGAGTGCTCCTGGGTATATAACTGAAGAATTTCCTGATCTAACACCTGAAAAAGCAGTTATGCAACAAAAGGAGCTTTTGGCTCAAATTGAAGCTGAAGCTAACACTTCTAAGGGAAGAGGAAAAATAGGTGGTAGATCTGCAAGAGGAAGAGGAAGAGGAAGAGGAGGAAGAACTTCTAAACCAAGTCAAGTGACTGCATTTAATTCTACTTTTCTGAATTTTCTATCCAGAGAAGGGTATGTTCCTGTACAAGGACATGAAGGTCATGAAGAAAATGAAGAAGTTTAGAATCCAGAAGAGTTGAGTATACCAAGAAAGAAAAGATCAGCTACTGACATTGATCAAGCTGATACAACAAATCAGAATGTAACCCTGATGCAGACACAAATCCTGAGGTAAAAGCAGATCCTGATTCTATGAACCTGATAACTGATTTTGACTCTGATGAAAAGGTGATGAAAGCCTTAAATGATTCAGCCCTTACTCCAGTAGTCACTCCTCATACTTCAGAGGTTGATGAAAAAGAAAAGGTTGATAGGAGGAAAGCTGATCAAGCATGCAAGGAATATTTGCAGAGAATTTTAAAATCAAAGAGAGAGCTATGGCATAAAACAAAAGGGAAGATTAGTGAACTATCTACAAGTTATGCTCCTCTCAGCAAGAAGGATAAAAGATGGAAAGATATTCATACATTCGATTATCCTAAAGGGTTCAAGCATGTTGAATTTGTGTCAGCTGGGTTAAGAGATTCTATATCAGAACATGAAGATGTTGATAAGTCCATCAAGAAACTTTCTTGGGTAGAATACAATGAGAAACTTAAACTTATCTAATTTCAAACCAGAGGAGGCATTGGTCATTCTAATATAGAGATTTTAAGATCTGATCTGCTGGATACAAATACTCTGACAGAGAATCTTGGTGAAAGAATTTCTCCTTCACATCTTGAGAAAGTTGAAGCGGTGAAGATTGTTCATAGAAAGATAAATGACAATGATGTCAGAGAAGAGATTCTGTACTTTTTCAGGGATGGTAAAGTAAAGAGCTTTATATTGCAGCAACTCTTAATGAAGACTGTGACAAAATTGAAATACATTCACTATCTTCTTAGAATTGAGAATAGTGTCACAAGAAACTGGTCTTCTATGATACTTGAAGTCATCAGAAGAAGAGTCATGACAAAAGATGATAAATACAATGGTGATTATGTTCCTGAGTACAGAACTTATACTGGTCAAGAAATGCAGATGAAAAAGGGAGCTATAGTACTACAAGTTTTTCTCAACAATCCTCGGTTATCCTTCAGTCCTGATCATGAAGTTGTCAGTTTAAGCTACATGCTGATTGGTGATCTTGAGATAAGCAAAAGCTCAATTTCTACGTTGAGATAAGCTATCTATCAGCTTGGAGAAGATACTGAAGAGAAGAGGGAGTTGAAGAAAAAGCTTGTTAAAGTCCTACGAGACAAGGAGGAAGAAATATTGAAAAACTTTCTAGGAACAACTGTCAGTTATCTGAAGATACTGAAGTAACCTTTACTCCTTTTACATTTTGTAGATTGGTTTTGGTATTATTGAGAATGGAATTTGTGATTCATTACATTAAGCATAAATTGGAAGAGATTGTTACATATTGAATTCTCAATGTTCAGAAGAAGCTCAAGATCTGGTTGTTCGGGTGGCATCAGTATCTAATGTATCGTCAGGATTTGATACATCATCAGCATTTGGATATCATCAGTATTTGAAGCCAGACTGCTTAAAGGATTTGTTCTGTTCCTTGTAATGTGGAGCAGATATCTTTTACGTCTGAGTTATAGGACTTTATCTTTTCAGTTAAAGATATGTATCAATTTCAGTTAGCTTTTGATAATGTATATCTTAGATTGATTTGTTGTAGCTGTGTAGTATATAAACACAGTTTAGGTCATCACTTAGTGTATCGATCTCGAGTATCATTCGACCTAGCATCTCTCAAGAACATCAGTATTTCTTGAGGGATTTTGTAACAGTTTTTATTAGAAATATAAAAATCTGTGATATTTTATTACTTGTTCGAAACATTTATACAATTGTATCCAACCCCCTTAAACAATTGTATCTTCACTGGGAAACAAATCAATATTCAGATGATAATGCAGGAGGGTAAAATGATGAGAAGTTTAAATATATATGATAATTAACTAAAGAAAAAATTGCACTTTCCAAACACATACAAAAAGTTTTTTCTTTGTCGAAATACCAAACGGGGCCTAACTTGGACAATATAGAAAAATATGTAAAATTTGTTGAACCTACAGGTACTGTACTTCGATGGTATTGACTATATTGGTTAGTTATATTTTTAAAAAAAGTATATTAATAAAATTTTATATTGTTATAGAATATATTACTTCAATATGGTAATAAATATTTTTATTTTACAGATTTCTTACATGTCTCTAGTGGTTCAACAAATATAGTCAACATGAAGAGGTTGGCTATAGGTTGGCTATATTTATAAACAAGGGAAATGTACCATTGGAGATGGTTTTTTTTACATAATCTCTATATTTTATATTTATAGTATGTATTAATGATTTTTAGCTAAGGTATCTATATGGTTGAAAATGCTCTAAAAGGATAAAAACAACCACAAAAGGAAATTTATGAGAATTTGACTATATAATTCAATCAAAGAGAATGAATCATATTTCCAGAGATTGTGGAGCATGTCTGCACTGAAAAGAACAATAGTCTTTCCTTTTAGGTCTTGAGCCCTGGCCTAATAATAATAAGAAATATAGATTATTTGATAGGAGGAGATTACCTAGATGAAACTTGATAATAAAAATAGTAGGCAATGACAAACAGTAGAAGCAAGACAAATATATAAACAGACTATAGTGTGCACAGAAACAGAGAGAGAAAATGGAATAAATCACCGATCAACATATACATTATCACATATTCAAATTATCGTCTAGTTATCAATTCTGCACAAAATGTTTTTCTATTCGTAGGTTTTACATGTTATGCACAATCAATGTACATCACATAATGTATTGTATAGATACATATACATGAGCATTTTCTGTAAATACTATTAATGTCCTGAGTTAAGCAAAAACTGAAGCAGTGTTAAGACCAACAAAATGGTTCAGGGTTCCAGAGAATGCGAAAGATGATCAGATGTATGAAATTGAAGTCAGATGTATCGAGCACAAAGCTTACGACCCTAGACCAAAATTAAAAGTAGAACAAGGGTCCTTGAAAACAAGCTAGTAACTATTACTAGTCTTTTGGAGTTGGATTTAAGGAGGAAAACCTTGTGTTTTGTGAAGAGAAGCTTGTTTACATCGATTCGATCTCCTTGTTTAACAGGAATGATATAATTATGGTCCTCTTCCTCTCCTCCTCCCTCTGCTTCCTTCTATTCTCTTGGCTCCTACTCTCGAAGGGTTGAATATGTAAGTCTTGTGTCCACCTCACAAGTTAGTATTAATTTAGAGTAAAATACATATTGTGTACCCAAAGTTTGGCTTTACTGCACATTGTGTACCTATTGTTCAATAATGTACTGTGTGTACCTAATGATTGAAAAATGCTGCAAAGTGTGTGTACCTCCCGTTAACTCTCTGTTAAATTCATTGAAATAGAGGTAAAATAGTAGTGATGTAATTGCAAAATGGCCAAAAAAGCGCCATAAAAAAAGGCAATCCCGCCTTTATTATCATTCCTACATCTTTATTACCGCAGCCATTATATACACACAAACTCACACATGTATCTTACTCATCTGGTTCTTGATTCAAGCATATAACAGCTATGTCCTGGTTTGTTCGTGATTTTAATGACCATCTAGCATATTATTCAAACGAGTACCTTTGATTATAATCGTCAGTACTATGTTGAACAGTTTTGTTCTATTTTTGTTGTGTATGTTATGGCCATTTACACACTTTCATGTAACTGATTATTTGAGGATATGCATATCTTGTGTTTTTGTTGATTTTTGCTTTATTTTGTTTTGTTAAAATCTGCATAGTATCGTCTTAAGTTATATGGTCGTGTATATTGATAAATTAGGGTTAGGTATGAGTTTACAAGCATTTTATCTTCTATATCATGTATTGAATTTGCAGGTGCACCTAATAATTTTACCATTAAGTATCATTTTGGGGGACATTTTGAGTCAAACCCTAAAAATTATGTTGAAGGCCAGGTCCAATATGTAGACATGTGTGATGTTGATCAAATTAGGGACATAGAAGTACTTAGGATGTTCAGTGAATGTGGTGAAACTTATAGCTTCTTGGTATTATTTTATAAACATCCATCATCTAATATGGATGTAGCATTATTCCCTCTGGTAAATGATGCATATGTGCTTCAGATGTGTAAACATCCTAACTCAACTAGGATGATGCATCTATACTGTGAGATTAACCCAATGAACCAAGAAACCATGAATTTCATTCCCTCTTCATGGTTGAATTTTGACTACATTGAGGACCCTAATATTGCACAAAGGGAGCATGATGAATTGGTACAACTGTTGGAGTTAGAAGGCATGTCTAAAGCCCCTAGTGATCCTGAACAAGAAGTTGTGGACAAAGAATAAAACTGTGAATTTGAGAATGTAGATGAAGAGGTTGATCATATATCATTTCATGATGACAGCTCCAATATAGATAGCATAGATAAAGATGTGGATGATGTCTGGAAAGTTTGAGGAAAAAGAAAAAAATCCCTAAGATACATAATGTGACTGAGTAGACTCTTGACAGTGGTAATTTCATGGATGATAATGAGGGTCAAGGAGGTGTTTTATCTGACTTGAGTGAGTGTGAGGATAGTGATGTAAAAAGGTGAGTTTCCAATAGTACAGATGATGATGATGAAGAATTTAGGTACCTTGATTTTAATGAAGCAACTAACATGAGTGATCCCAAATTTGAGGTTGGAATGCTTTTTAGCACTGCTAGTATATTTAGAAGTGATGTTAGAAATCAGTCCATTAAACATATATTGTGCAAGACATGCCTGTAAAATAACAAAACTAAGTCAAATTAACAATCCTAAATAAGTTTTATTGTTATCTTAGTTTGCATTTTGTATTGTAACATTTAAAGTCTGTAAAAATGTCAAAGAGCAGACTGGAGTCTTTTTCTTTAAACAATATCAAGCCTAAGAATTCTATCTAGAAGAAGATCATGCCTCAGAAGAATTATGAAGAAGCTTGGAGTTGAATAAATATGTTTTGAGAAAAATGTTCTAAGTCAAGATCTCTACAAGTCACAGATTTAGTGTTATAGAGAAGTCATTCGAGAACGCCAGAATGGCTTATAGAGAACTCAGGAAAGCTACTAGAGAACTCAGAGATATTGACAAGATAAATTGAAGACATGAAGATTGGAGATATCGACAAGTCATTTCTTCACTAGAAAACTCAGAGTTATCGACAAGTCAAAATTCATTAGAGAACTCTGAGTTATCGACAAGTCAAATTTCACTAGAGAACTTAGATATATCGACAAGTCAAAATTTACTAGAGAACTGTGAGTTATCGACATGTCAAATTTCACTAGAGAACTCTAAGATATCAATAAGTTAAATATCATTAGAGAACACAGAGATGTTGATAAGCCAAAGTAAAGACATGAAGTGGAGAGATCTCGACAAGCTAAATTCTCTTATAGAGAACTCAGAGACCTCTACAAGTCAAATCAATAATAGAGTGATTAGAGATCTCGATAAGCCAATATACTTATCGAGATGTCCAGTTTTCTATATGCCTAACTGGAGATCTCGAGGTAAAATCTCAAAGTACAAATTGCAGACCAGTTCAATATCCAAGATTAACAATCAACAAACAATCCAACCAGTTGGATTGAAAAGTATACAAAAAGCAGCTTGAAGAGTGTGCAAGATCAAGGGTGAAGATTAACTGACAAAGGAAGATCAAAGTTAACATAGTATGCAAAGATATGCTAAGCCAGAAATGGAAGATATACTTTTCCAAAAATGGAAAAGATAAGTGACAGTTTACTAAAGTGAATAACATCTCTTATTATATACTGTGTAAACCAGTAATTAACTATGATATAAAGTTAACACTGGTCCTTTGTTAGTGGTAACAATTTTAGATCAGAAATACTATATTCTCTTAAGAAAGAAGCTAAGCTCTTTATTCATAAAGAGCCTAGAAATTTTATAGCAAAACATTCTTAATTTTAATATAAAATTAAGTGAGTTTTGAAAGATCTGTGTTCACTGTTATTGCTTGTTTAATTTCAGTATTAACACATATCACTATAAAATTTACATTTACTTTGTTCAAACCATAAATACTTCAAGAAAAGAACAAAAAATCAAAAACACATTCACCCCCCCTGTGTGTAATTCATTACCTAACAAGTGGTATTAGAGAAAAATATGAAAGTAAACAGATTCAAGATCTTAGAAGAATGAATACACAAAAAATTAGTAGCATCAAAATTCCTACTTTTGACAAAGCTAACTACACTCTTTGGAAAAGGAAAATGTTGTTGTTTATCAGGATGGCCAATCCACTCTACATTCAGATTCTCAAAAATGGGTCCTCCACTCCCATGGTTAGAGTTGAGGAATCTACAGATGGTGATATGATCATTCCAGCTCATTATGCTCCAAAAGATCCTTATGAGTACACTGAGCCTGAAAAAGAGAAAGTTTCACTGGATAGTGGCTTACAAATGATATTGATAGATTCACTTGACAATATAATGTACAACAACATTGTCAACTGTGACACTGTTAAACAGATCTGGGAAAAGATTGAAATACTCTGTGAAGGAACTGAGGAAGTTAGATCTAATCAAAGAAGGATACTGATTTCACAGTATGAGGGTTTCATGGCTAATCCAAAAGAAAGTATCACTGTTGTGTTTGAAAGGTTTAATAAGCTGATAAATGACTTGCAGCTCCATAATAAATACTATGAAGCTGAAGAAGTGAACTTGAAATTTTTTCTTACACTCCCTGATCATTTGGAACAGAAAATTTCAGCAATCAGAGAAAGGAGAGACTTGAGCAGAATAACTCTGGAAAATCTGTATGGAATCTTAAAAACATATGAATTAGAAATGATTCAAAGAAAATCATTAAGAGCTGGTCAAGGGCATGTTGTAGATGGTTCAAGTGCTCTAATTGTCAATAAAAGCCAGACCTCTAATGATTAGCCAAGATCCCAGACTCTAGTTGCCTCAACAAGTGAGCAAAGAACCAAAGATTCACAGGAGCAAGTTATTCTGGAATTGGAAGAAGATGAGTTATACACCCTAGATGAACTTGATGATCTTGATCAGTCAATGGCCTGTCTGGAAAGAAAGTTCTCTAACATTAGAGTAACGAAGCCAAGATTCTTCAAGGGTAAAGGACAGTCATTAACAAAGACAGCAGCTGGAAAGGAAAAGGGAAGTACAAATCTGATAGCAAAAATGGTTACAAAACTGGATTTGTTGACAGATCAAAGATAAGGTGCTTCAACTGCGATGAATTAGGCCATTTTGCTACAGAATGCAGGAAACCCAAGAAAGCAAGGAAATACAAAGCTTATCTTGAATTGGAAGCAAAGTATAAAGCTCTTCTGAAGAAATAACAAAGCAAAGCTTATATTGCAGAGGGAAAAAGTTGGGATGATTCTGATAATGATGAAGATGAGGAAGTTGGAAATTATGCATTAATGGTCTTGGAGCAAGGAGAATCATCCTCATCAAAATAACAGGTACCAACTCTCACCAGTATTGATTTAAATGTGAGTCAATATAAGGAAACTGTAGAAAAGATGAGCACAGAAATGTTTCACATTCATACAAGTATGGTTGCTGTAATAACCCCAAAATTTTGAACTTTTTTTGTAACCCTTATGAATAGTGTTTTTGCTGATATTGCTGAATAAGAAAACTTTTCATGCCACACTATGTAGGGGTTCTTTTATTGTTATTCTGAGATTGTATTAGTACTCTATATGATAAATAAGTGTATGTAAAGATCGTCAGAATCCAAATTCGAACACTTTGATTTTTCCCGAAAATCCACCAGATACCGAAAGAATTGAGTATAAGGTAACATGATAAAAAGGATTTAAATTCAAGGATTATAAAAGAGGATCGTAAAAGGAATATAATGTATTGAGAAAGGTTAAGGAAACCCAAGTAATAAGATCCCGGGTATGATCCCTCAAACGATAAACGAAAACGAAAGTTAAGCGAACCGTATAACAGATCAGCGGTCATTAGCCAAGTAATTAGAAGCTAATCAAAGAGGTTAGTGAGGTTGATGTCATCACACCAATAAGAAGAGGACAAGTGTGGGAGGATGACATAACAAGGTGATATAAGCATGACCAAAGAAAAGTGTGTTGTTGGTTGATTAAGAACCACACAAAAGTTACCATGGTAAAAAGTAATAAATCAAAACAAAACAAAATCAACCAAGCCAAAATAATTCATTTAATCAAAAGTAGAAGTTGACTTCTCTTCTTCAAGAACAAAAGCTCTCGGCTTTTTCTTCTTAAACCAAGGAAGAAATTTCAAAACCCTAGCTACACACCTTCAAAAATCAAGAGGTTTGTTTCTTTAGCTTCCATAATTCATAGCTTAGATGAGCCATAAGTTTAAGCTCAAGATTCCATGATTCACATAGCTAATCAATTCATCAAAGTTCTTGGTGAATAGTGTTTTCAAGAAACTAACTTTGTATTTTCTTATGTTTTCTTCAAGATCCAAGCTTAGTAAAGATAACTAGTGGTTAATTAAGGCTTCCTAATTGATTCTCCACTCTCCAAGGAAGGTATAACCCCTCCAAACCCTAACTTTACTTTGAGTATTAGGTTTAGTTTTGTTGTTATGGTTCATGAGAAGCATGATTCTTGTAGACTTAGAGTGTGGTTGGTTTTGTAATGAGTTGGAGTTGTAATTCTTGGATTATTGATTAATGAACTTAAGTATAGTTTTAATTCATGTTTGAGAATAATATAAATTGGAGAACTTGAGGTGTTGGGGCTGTTGTAGTATGGTATGGATGGATTTTGGTTGTATGAATGAATTGTGGTTGATTGGTGGTTGGTTTGGAGTAGAATAAAAATTGGTAATCGCGTAAACATAGCCATCGTAATGTCCGATTTACTTTAGACTGTTTTTGCTCTTAACATCAGGTCCCGAGAACTCCCTGTAAGATTTTGACCATTGCCATGATTAGATAGTTCATGTTACGAGCTTCGTTTTGATATGTGGTTCGTTTGAATCCGATGTACGGTTTAGGAGAAACGACTGTTTTAAGTAACGACGTTTCGCGAACGAACCATTACCCCACGCCTTACTTTGAAACATAAGTTAAAGACCTTAAAGGACTAATTGGAGTATGAATCATTTATGTAAAGTGTATTAGGCAGTTGGTAAGGCACTCGCGAAAGAATCGCCTTAAACTCTTAATGGTTAATTTATTAAATATGGTGGAGCCGAGGGTACTCGAGCGACTTAAGAGAATAAGTAAGCGCAAAACGAGCGTTAGAGTCTAAATTGGCTAAAGTATAGATTCATAAATGACTTTGGTTTAATTCTAACTTATATGTTGTTTATAGGTTACCAGACTCGTCCCAAGCCATTTATCACCCCCAGTCGCTCAGGCAAGTTTTCAACCCGTTATACTGTTGTTGTGATGTATACATATGTATATGCATTATCTTGTGATAGATGCATGGTGGTTAATTAGCAAATCTTGCGATATATTGGAGCATGTGATATGGTATATATGCATGTCTGTTTAGTAATCTTGATATATATCTGTTGATTCAAATGCTTATTAGTTGCATAATACCTATGCTAGAGATAAGCAATAATTGCGTATACCCTTAGTATAGGGGACCCAAAGGTGAACATTTTCTAAAACCGGGAGTCGATGGTCCCGAGTATATTATATATATTTATATATATATATATAGATATAGATATAGTTTTCAAAACTATAAATCGAATAAGGTTTGTTCGATAACTTTATTTTTATTAATGAATATTATTTTGAATATTCATTCGAGGACATATGACTCCGTTTATTTTATTTAATGAATATTATTTTGAATATTTATTCGAGGACATATGACTCCGCTTATTTTATTTAATGAATATTATTTTGAATATTTATTCGAGGACATATGACTCCGTTTATTTTATTTAATGAATATTATTTTGAATATTCATTCGAGGACATTTGACTCCGTTTATTTTATTAATGAATATTAATTTGAATATTCATTCAAGGGATTATGACTCCGCTTATTTACTAAATAATATTCTTTATTTTATTAAAGAATAATGTTTCGATAATCAAACTTATTTTCGATTATTCAACTAAAGATCATACTTTCGTATAAGTATATCTTTGGTTATTTATTATTCATTTCAAGTATGAGTTTTAAAACTCCTACCTCGATTATTTTTATAAGGATCACCCTTATGGGAATATTATTTAAATAATAATATTCAGATATTTTCTAATATATTGGGACTGATTTATTTTATTAAATCAGCATCACTCCAAACATTCTTAAAAATGTTTTCAAATCTTCAAAATGATTTTAAAGGTTAGGGCGGATCCCAAAACTCATTTTTATATTTAAAATCCTCCTTTCGAAGGGGATTTAAATACTCGCTCAAAACCTGAGGGATTCGGCTCTGTGGTGTATTTTGTATTCGCAACAAGGTTGTTATTCTGATAAAAGAGTTTTTGATTACTTACCCAACACTTGGGAAGTAAAATTCTCGGAACAAGTTAATCCATTAACATGCATCGCCTGGGAAATATCGGTGAGTTTTCCTTTCCAACTAGATACGACTTCTTGGTGGAGCCGTATCAACAAGTTTCTACTTGGGGAAAGTGGGGATGAGCTTTACATTTCAGAGTCATGGATTTCATCTGAACTAGGAGTGGCGTAAGTGGTCGAGTGGCGCCGGCCCAACCTTATTATATTGGCCCAAATGGCCCGGAAGTTCCGCTAAGACGGTCCATTCCTTAGGAGTCCAGTGTTCGGTTGACAAGTAAATCCGACAGGTTCTCCTCTACATGTAGAAAATGGTGGGGTTGCACTACTGCGACTGATCATCGTAAGTGGTCTTCCTGGCGCGACAAACTCCCGTAATGAGTTCATCATCCAGTTGGATATTTCTGCAACACTACCCGAAGCATTTCGATCGAAAGGCTACGAATGGGTGCTTGCCGAAGCATTGACAAGGGTCAAACAGTTATAATGGTGTTTCCATTGAATGAAGTATCTCATAACTTCATTTCCTTTAAACATTAATTCAAAGATTGAATCTATTCAAGTCTTAACTTGTGGTCTCATCTATGGGACGAACTTTTGAAACTTATTATACTTTGAACAGTGGTAGTTCAAGTAGATTTCAAAAAAATGGTATAAGTATAGTGAAGTAATTGGCAAATTCATCTTCCTTTAATCTTATATCCAGTAAGTAATTACCTTACACTTGATAAAGGATTCTAGTAAGTTATCCATTTAGATACTTGCATTATTGTTTACACTATATATTATCTTGCGAGCTGTAATGCTCACTATTGCTTCATTTCTTCATCACACAACAACAGTTAGGAAAGATGGCCAGACTCAAGCAGACCCAGCGCAAGCACGTGGGAAGCGTCCCGCGTCTTCCCGTTGATGTTGTAGCTGCTATAGCTGCAGAGGTAGATCTATTGGTAGATCAGGCATTCTACTTTTGGGAACCAAATATTGTATAATTATAACTTGTGGCAGATAATGGAAAATAACTGTAAACTTATCAAGTAATCATTTTGGGTTGTAATAACTTTTAAATTGTGGATTCAAGGACTTGTACTTATTTCAATTTCATCTCTGAGACTATAACGGGCTGTGGTGTGTGTTAGTGTGGGGTCACAACATGAGGCTATTTATTATTAATTAAGTTAAGTGATATTGTGGAAAGAAAGACCGTGACGACCCGGATTCCCGACCCCGGATCTGGGGGTTTTACAGAAATGGTATCAGAGCTAAGCGTTATAAACCTCAGAGATGATGCGACGATATAATAATCAACTCACAAAGATAATAAGAACTCTTGCCAAGTTCATAGTCGGACTACTTAAAGTAGCACTGACAGTTAAAACCCTTACGGGAACCCTTATAAGTATCATGATAGTAACTTAGCTCGTTTAATGTGTAGGCACATGAGATAAAGGACCCTGAGATGTTCGAGCGTGAGCATGATGAGGCACTCCTAGATGCCGAGGATCAGGAGGAGCCTGAGATGGAGGAGGATGAGGAGGACCCCTCAGAGGAGGCAGAGATAGAGGTTATTGCTATTTCAGATGAGGAGGACCCGGATGAGGTCCCAGTAGCTGAGGAGCATGTCGGAGCTATAGTGGAGTATACTGGTACCCCTTTACCCTCACTCCCGGTGGTCAGAGCTCCTACCCCTCCACCACTATCTTGGAGCCCCTATGATGACAGCTCAGAGACCCATACTTCCGAGCCTAGGCAGACCGAGGAGGCACCCCCAGCGGCTCCGGATTCACCACCTCTCGACCCTGTCCATAGGCAGTCTTTGTTAGCCCACGGCTATGTTCAGGATGTATTGAGGACCCGAGTGGCTGTTGCTGAGGCTCGGCTGGATGAGGTCAGGAGGGAGTTGGATGCGGAGAGGGCGGGTAGGCGTGCCCGAGCTTATGAGACTAGGGCTGCTATACCCCGATCCTTGAGGAGGGAGCTGACGGGGATAGAGCTCACGTCTCGAGCGAGACTCCGATCGCTTCAGGGGGACAGGCATGGTAGGATCTTCAGGCGGCAGGCCGACTATATCTTCCGTCATGCGATGGAAAGGGTATGGGAGCTGACCCGCTCCGGTGTGTGATTCAGGACCGACGATGGGATAGTCTAGTTGTCTAGTTAGTCAAGGCCTTAGTAAGAGCCAATTTTCCGGGATAGTTGACTTGTATATAGCATCCCTTTTTCTGACAAGACAGATAGACTCTTGTGTATCACTTTTGGGCAGATGGCTGTAGCACTGTTGTACTTTTGACCGGATCAAACTATGTATTTCTCGCATTATGTATATATTTGTTTCCTTTCAGTTCAGTTCCTTAGTGACGAGATCACTGTTTTTATCATTATTATTACTGCACTTCTTCTAGAACTGTCATAATATAATAGAATTGTGAGATACATTCTCCCCATTATAGAACTGTGCAAGGCACAATGTTGTGTATGATTGTGACCTAACGTTGAATTCCCCAAAACTTTTTTTTATCAGTATTATGCCGCCAAGAAATATTGGAACTAGGGCGAACCCTGGATCTGAGGACCAGGGAAGCCATAACCAGGACGATAGGAACCAGGAACACAGTGAAGAGGAAGACGAGGATTATGATGAACAGGATGACTCCCTGTATGAAGAGGAGGAGGAAACATATGATGTTGAGGGATTTGAGATAGAGGCTGAAGAAGGAGAAACTGAGGTTAAGCAACCAGTACCAAACCCAGGCATGGATCACATGGGCCAGTTCATGCAACTACTAAGGCAGAACTTGGAACGTCAACCCAACCCACCCCCTCAAGGAAATAACAATGCTGTGGCAAACTCTTTCAGGGCTTTCAAGTCCCTTAAGCCCCCTGAGTTCCACGGATCAGCCGACCAAGTTGAGGCAAGGGCATGGTTAAAGGAAATGGAAAAATCCTTTGAGATCCTGAGTACCGATGAGGCACATAAGACTGTATTTGCTACCTACCTTCTGAAAGGAGAGGCTAACTACTGGTGGGAGGCCAAGAAAAACATGGAGACAGATGCTATTATAACCTGGGAGAGATTCAGTCAGTTGTTTCTGGGAAAATATTTCCCGAGGTATATGGATATGGAAAACCAGATGGAGCTCAAGTTCTTGGAGCTAAAACGGAATAACTTATCTATAGCAGAGTACGAAGCAAAATTTACTGAGTTATCAAGGTTTGTGCCGGAGTTTGTGAGCACCGAGGAAAAGAAAGCTAGGAGGTTTCAGCAGGGACTGAAACCGTGGATTCAGAATAGGGCGGCAATCCTTGAGCTTACTGATTATGCCACTCTGGTGCAAAAGGCAACAATTGTAGAAGCCGGAAGTGAACAGATGCAGAAGGAAAGAGAGAAGAAGGGAATAAAGAGGAAAAGTATGAGCATGGGTGGAGGTTCTGCAGGAAGGAGCTTCCCAACTAGATTTAATCGAGGAGCAGTGTCCCTACCGGGAAAGAACACTGGGTTTAAGCGGCCAATGAGTGTGAATGTGAGCCAGAGCGGCCAGAAGTCAAGAATGTCCTATTCCAACCAGTCTCGACCCCCATTGCCAGCCTGTAACACATGTGGAAGGATGCATTCTGGGGAGTGTAAGGGAAAGCCAGTAACCTGCTTTAAGTGTGGACAAGTGGGCCACTATTCCCACAAATGCCCTTCGTCAGCCCCTGCCGTCATTCCAACCACCACTTGTCATCAGTGTGGACGCCCGGGTCATTGGAAGAGGGAATGCCCAATGAACAAACCAGCAGCTTCAGGAGCAAGCAGGGTTGCCTCCAATAAGCCACCTACTGCGAGGACTTTCAACATGACAGTCCAGGATGCTATGAAAGACTCAGATGTGATAGCAGGTACCCTTTCTCTAAATTCAGTCAGTGCAAACGTTTTATTTGATTCGGGAGCAACTAAATCTTTTATATCAAAGGACCTTGCGCGTAAATTAAGACTTAAGGCTGAACCCTTGATAGAACCCTTACAAATAGAAATAGCAAATCATGAAATTATTCCTGTTAACCAGATTCACCCCGCCTGTGAGTTAGGCATAGGGGAACACACTTTTAGTGTTGATCTGATTGCTTTTAAATTAGGGGAGTTTGATGTAATTTTGGGAATGGACTGGCTATCTAGCAATGATGCTCAGATAGACTGTAAGGGGAAGAAAGTTAAGTTGAATATCCCAAGGAAGAAAGAAGTCATATTTAGAGGAAAGAGGCAGACGCAGAAATTTTTGACTATGGCCCAGGCCAGAAGGATGCTACGAAAAGGAAATGAGGCTTACCTAGCCTATGTGGTGGACACGTAGAAGGAGGTGCCCAACTTACAAGATATTCCAGTAGTCAACGAATTTGAAGATGTATTCCCACAAGACCTTCCGGGATTACCACCCGATAGAGTGATTGAATTTGCTATTGAGTTGGCCCCAGGGACGGCGCCAGTTTCAAAAGCACCTTACCGGTTAGCCCCATTAGAAATGAAGGAATTAGCTACTCAATTGCAGGAACTCTTGGATAAGGGTATGATAAGACCCAGTATGTCTCCATGGGGAGCACCAGTGTTATTTGTTAAGAAGAAAGATGGGAGCATGAGGCTGTGCATCGACTACCGAGAGTTGAACAAGCTAACCATAAAGAACATGTACTCGTTACCTAGAATAGACGATCTGTTCGACCAGCTAAAGGATGTTGTTTATTTTTCCAAGATTGACCTGAGAACTGGATACCACCAGCTAAAGATTAAACCCGAAGATATTCCCAAGACCGCATTCTGTACCAGGTATGGGCACTATGAGTTCTTGGTAATGTCCTTTGGATTAACCAACGCCCCAGCAGCTTTCATGGATTTAATGAACAGAGTATTTAAGAAGTACTTGGACAAGTGTGTGATAGTTTTTATGGATGATATTTTAATCTACTCAAGGACTGAGGTAGAACATGCAGAGCATTTGAGGATAGCTCTAGGAATACTCAGAGAGGAACAGCTATATGACAAATTCTCGAAGTGTGAATTCTGGCGGAATGAAGTACAGTTTTTAGGACATGTGATCAATAAAGAAGGAGTATTGGTCGACCCCTCCAAGATAGAGGCGGTCTCAAATTAAGAAAGGCCAACCACACCCACAGAGGTAAGAAGTTTCATAGGATTGGCCGGCTACTATCGTAGATTTGTACAGGACTTTACGAAGATCGCAGCCCCTTTGACACGACTTACTCGTAAGACAGAGAAGTTTGAATGGACGGAAAAATGCGAGAACAGTTTTCAAGAATTAAAGAAAAGGTTGGTAATGGCCCCGGTGTTGGCATTGCCAGACAAAAAAGGAGATTTTATGATATATAGTGACGCGTCGCACAAAGGATTAGGGTGTGTGCTTATGCAGCACGGTAAGGTGATTGCGTATGCGTCGAGACAACTGAACGAATACGAGATTAGATATCCTACTCATGACCTTGAGCTCGCGGCAATAGTTTTTGCCTTAAAGATTTGGAGGCACAACTTGTATGGAGAGAAGTGCGAGATTTTCACAGACCATAAGAGCCTCAAGTACATATTTACGCAGAAAGAGCTCAACATGCACCAGAGGAGATGGTTAGAGCTGATCAAGGACTATGATTATGAGATTCTCTATCATCCGGGGAAAGCCAATGTGGTGGCTGATGCCCTTAGTAGAAAGGAAAGACTTAGAATGATAATGACTTCGGAAGAATTGATAAAGGATTTCAAGAAAATGGAAATAGAAGTAAAGGTAACCGGAACCGCACCTGAAAAACTGTTTGAGATCTCGATGCAGCCAGAGTTATTGGAAAAGATTAGATTGTGCCAAGAGAAAGTAATTAATGAAGGCAGAGAGTCAATGACTGGAGAAGAGATCCATACTGAGAAAGATGATAAAGGGATAATGAGGTACTCCAACCGGATTTGGGTTCCGAACGTTCAAGAGCTTAAAGACGAGATTTTGGATGAAAGCCATAGTTCAAGGTATTCCATTCACCCGGGAAGCACCAGGATGTATAGGGATTTGAAGGAGTATTACTGGTGGCCCAACATGAAGAGAGACGTAGCAGAATGGGTAAGCAAATGTTTGACTTGCCAAAGAGTAAAGGCAGAGCACCAGAGACCCAGTGGACTTTTACGACCCCTGGAGATTCCCGAATGGAAATGGGAACAGATAGCCATGGATTTTGTTATCAGTTTACCAAGGACGAAAGCCAACCATGATGCCATATGGGTGATTATAGACCGACTGACAAAGTCAGCTCATTTCATTCCTATCAATGAGAGATACACAGTCGATAGACTGGTGGACATCTACCTTAAGGAAATAGTGACGCGACATGGAGTCCCAGCGTCCATTGTCTCAGACCGAGACCCCAGGTTCAACTCCAGATTTTGAAGGAGCTTTCAAGAATATGCGAAGACCAAGTTAAATATGAGTACCGCTTACCATCCCCAGACGGATGGGCAGAGTGAAAGGACCATCCAGACACTAGAGGATATGTTGAGAGTCTATGCAATAGACTTTAAAGGAAGTTAGGATGATCACGTGCCGTTGATCGAGTTTTCTTATAACAATAGCTTTCATGCTAGTATCGGAATGCCGCCTTATGGGGCCCTGTACGGAAGAAGGTGTCGATCTCCCTTATACTGGGATGAAGTAGGAGAGCGGAAGATGCTCGGACCCGAAGTGGTCCAAAGGACCAAAGACATAGTGGATCTCATCAGAGGACGGCTGGTAGCAGCCCAAGACAGACAGAAGAAATATGCAGACCTAGCCCGAAAGGACAAGGAGTATGAAGTAGGGGACTTGGTACTACTAAAAGTATCCCCTTGGAAGGGGTTAATGAGGTTCGGAAAGAAAGGAAAACTAAGCCCAAGATACATTGGACCTTTTGAAATACTAAGACAGATTGGGAAGTTGGCTTACGAGCTAGCCTTACCCCCGAACCTACAACAAGTTCATAATGTGTTCCATGTGTCAATGCTAAGGAAGTATCATCGGGATGCCAGACACATACTGGAGTACGAGCATGTGGATATGCAACCAGATCTGACTTACGTGGAGAAACCAGTAAAGATTATGGATAAGAAGGAGCAGGTGCTTCGGAACAAAGTGATCAAGCTAGTCAGAGTGCTATGGCAGAATCATAATGTGGAAGAATCAACTTGGGAACTAGAGAGCGCAATGCTAGAAAAGTACCCCCATTTGTTTTCTATTTGATTCCGGGACGGAATCCTTTTAAGGAGGGGAGACTGTAATAACCCCAAAATTTTGAACTTTTTTTGTAACCCTTATGAATAGTGTTTTTGCTGATATTGCTGAATAAGAAAACTTTTCATGCCACACTATGTAGGGGTTCTTTTATTGTTATTCTGAGATCGTATTAGTACTCTATATGATAAATAAGTGTATGTAAAGATCGTCAGAATCCAAATTCGAACACTTTGATTTTTCCCGAAAATCCACCAGATACCGAAAGAATTGAGTATAAGGTAACAGGATAAAAAGGATTTAAATTCAAGGATTATAAAAGAGGATCATAAAAGGAATATAATGTATTGAGAAAGGTTAAAAAAACCCAAGTAATAAGATCCCGGGTATGATCTCTCAAACGATAAACGAAAATGAAAGTTAAGTGAACCGTATAACAGATCAGCGGTCATTAGCCAAGTAATTAGAAGCTAATCAAAGAGGTTAGTGAGGATGATGTCATCACACCAATAAGAAGAGGACAAGTGTGGGAGGATGACATAACAAGGTGACATAAGCATGACCAAAGAAAAGTGTGTTGTTGGTTGATTAAGAACCACACAAAAGTTACCATGGTAAAAAGTAATAAATCAAAACAAAACAAAATCAACCAAGCCAAAACAATTCATTTCATCAAAAGTAGAAGTTGACTTCTCTTCTTCAAGAACAAAAGCTCTCGGCTTTTTCTTCTTAAACCAAGGAAGAAATTTCAAAACCCTAGCTACACACCTTCAAAAATCAAGAGGTTTGTTTCTTTAGCTTCCATCATTCATAGCTTAGATGAGCCATACGTTTAAGCTCAAAATTCCATGATTTACATAGCTAATCAATTCATCAAAGTTCTTGGTGAATAGTGTTTTCAAGAAACTAACTTTGTGTTTTCTTATGTTTTCTTCAAGATCCAAGCTTAGTAAAGATAACTAGTGGTTAATTAAGGCTTCCTAATTGATTCTCCACTCTCCAATGAAGGTATAACCCCTCCAAACCCTAACTTTACTTTGAGTATTAGGTTTAGTTTTGTTGTTATGGTTCATGAGAAGCATGATTCTTGTAGACTTAGAGTGTGGTTGGTTTTGTAATGAGTTGGAGTTGTAATTCTTGGATTATTGATTAATGAACTTAAGTATAGTTTTAATTCATGTTTGAGAATAATATAAATTGGAGAACTTGAGGTGTTGGGGCTGTTGTAGTATGGTATGGATGGATTTTGGTTGTATGAATGAATTGTGGTTGATTGGTGGTTGGTTTGGAGTAGAATAAAAATTGGTAATCGCGTAAACATAGTCATCGTAATGTCCGATTTACTTTAGACTGTTTTTTCTCTTAACATCAGGACCCTAGAACTCCCTGTTAGATTTTGACCATTGCCATGATTAGATATTTCATGTTACGAGCTTCGTTTTGATATGTGGTTCGTTTGAATCCGATGTACGGTTTAGGAGAAACGACTGTTTTAAGTAACGGCGTTTCGCGAACGAACCATTACCCCTCGCCTTACTTTGAAACATAGGTTAAAGACCTTAAAGACTAATTGGAGTATGAATTATTTATGTAAAGTGTATTAGGCAGTTGCTAAGGCACTCGCGAAAGAATCGCCTTAAAACTCTTAATGGTTAATTTATTAAAAATGGTGGAGTCGAGGGTACTCGAGCGACTTAAGAGAATCAGTAAGCCTTAAACCTTAAAACTATGAATCGAATAAGGTTTATTCGATAACTTTATTTTTATTAATAAATATTATTTTGAATATTCATTCGAGGACATATGACTCCGTTTATTTTATTTAATAAATATTATTTTGAATATTCATTCGAGGACATATGATTCCGTTTATTTTATTTAATGAATATTATTTTGAATATTCATTCGAGGACATATGACTCCGTTTATTTTATTAATGAATATTAATTTGAATATTCATTCAAGGGCTTATGACTCCGCTTATTTACTAAATAATATTCTTTATTTTATTAAAGAATAATGTTTCGATAATCAAACTTATTTTCGATTATTCAACTAAAGATCATACTTTCGTATAAGTATATCTTTGTTTATTTATTATTCATTTCAAGTATGAGTTTTAAAACTCCTACCTCGATTATTTTTATAAGGATCACCCTTGTGGGAATATTATTTAAATAATAATATTCAGATATTTTCTAATATATTGGGACTGATTTATTTTATTAAATCAGCATCACTCCAAACATTCTTAAAAATGTTTTCGAGTCTTCAAAATGATTTTAAAGGTTAGGGAGGATCCCAAAACTCATTTTTATATTTAAGATCCTCCTTTCGAAGGGGATTTAAATACTCGCTCAAAACCTGAGGGATCCGGCTCTGTGGTGTATTTTGTATTCGCAACAAGGTTGTTA
The DNA here is from genome assembly GCF_009905375.1 of Apium graveolens. Lineage (NCBI taxonomy): Eukaryota > Viridiplantae > Streptophyta > Magnoliopsida > Apiales > Apiaceae > Apium > Apium graveolens. The sequence goes on along the minus strand of NC_133652.1, from coordinate 131,140,095 downwards.
TTCTGATAAAAGAGTTTTTGATTACTTACCCAACACTTGGGAAGTAAAATTCTTGGAACAAGTTAATCCATTAACAGGCATCGCCTGGGAAATATCGGTGAGTTTTCCTTTCCAACTAGATATGACTTCTTGGTGGAGCCGTATCAACAAGTTTCTACTTGGGAAAAGTGGGGATGAGCTTTACGTTTCAGAGTCATGGATTTCATCTGAACTAGGAGTGGCGTAAGTGGTCGAGTGGCGCCGGCCCAGCCTTATTATATTGGCCCAAATGGCCCGGAAGTTCCGCTAAGACGGTCTATTCCTTAGGAGTCCAGTGTTCGGTTGACAAGTAAATCCGACAGGTTCTCCTCTACATGTAGAAAATGGTGGGGTTGCACTACTGCGACTGATCATCGTAAGTGGTCTTCCTGGCGTGACAAACTCCCGTAATGAGTTCATCATCCAGTTGGATATTTCTGCAACACTACCCGAAGCATTTCGATCGAAAGGCTACGAATGGGTGCTTGCCGAAGCATTGACAAGGGTCAAACAGTTATAATGGTGTTTCCATTGAATGAAGTATCTCATAACTTCATTTCCTTTAAACATTAATTCAAAGATTGAATCTATTCAAGTCTTAACTTGTGGTCTCATCTATGGGATGAACTTTTGAAACTTATTATACTTTGAACAGTGGTAGTTCAAGTAGATTTCAAAAAAATGGTATAAGTATAGTGAAGTAATTGGTAAATTCATCTTCCTTTAAGCTTATATCCAGTAAGTAATTACCTTACACTTGATAAAGGATTCTAGTAAGTTATCCATTTAGATACTTGCATTATTGTTTACACTATATATTATTTTGTAAGCTGTAATGCTCACTCTTGCTTCATTTCTTCATCACACAACAACAGTTAGGAAAGATGGCCAGACTCAAGCAGACCCAGCACAAGCGCATGGGAAGCATCCCGCGTCTTCCCATTGATGTTGTAGCTGCTATAGCTGCAGAGGTAGATCTATTGGTAGATCAGGCATTCTACTTTTGGGAACCAAATATTGTATAATTATAACTTGTGGCAGATAATGGCAATTAACTATAAACTTATCAAGTAATCATTTTGGGTTGTAATAACTTTTAAATTGTGGATTCAAGGACTTGTACTTATTTTAATTTTATCTCTAAGACTATAACGGGTTGTGGTGTGTGTTAGTGTGGGGTCACAGCATGAGGTTATTTATTATTAATTAAGTTAAGTGATATTGTGGAAAGAAAGACCGTGACGACCCGGATCCCCGACCCCGGATCCGGGGGTGTTATAGTTGCTGCTAATGAAGAGGTTAGCAGACTGACAAAGATAAATGAGAAGCTTGAAAATGAGAGACAAGAAGTTGAATTGTTATTGTTAGAACTTGAAGCTGTGAGACAAGAGAATGCATATCTAAAGAACAAGCTCAATTGTGCAAATGAGATTGAAGCAGTGTCAAGGGAGAAGCTGGAAAAGAATGAAGTGAAGTTGAAATCCTTCAAGAATGCATCTGAGTTAGTTGGGAAATATCATGAGAAAAACAAACCATATGCAAATATTGTTATTGGTATTGATTATGATGCCTTGAACAGCAAGAAGAAAAATATAGGTGACAAAGAAAAGGTAACATAAAATGAAAATGTTCCAGGAATGCTGATAAAGGTTGTTTCACCTATGTTCAAGGCAAGTGAAGTTAACTTCAGTGAAGAAGAGTTGATTATCAAGCAAGAAATCGCTGATGAAGACTATGAGAAGAAAAATGCAGAAGAAACTCAATCTTCCAAAGCTGAAGAGAAGCTCATGCACAACCAAGACTCCAAGACACCTGTGAAAGAAACCAAAACTGAAGATGCAAGAAATAAGAAGAAAAATAGAAATGGGAAAATTGGGATAAACAAAAGCAACAATTTTGTTTATGTTGCGGATGCTCGAAGAAAGAAATGTGAGAAATGTGGCTATGTGAATCATCTAACTCACCTTTGCAAAAAGGTTGTTAGCAAGCTAGTTGAAGAAGCCTGTAAATACAATAAAGCAGATGCAAAGGATCTCTAGTCATTCTTTAACAAGTTTGATTGCATCCTTTGCAATTTGAAAGTAATGAAAAGTTGCCACAAGCTGAGAGTAGACCTTAAAGAAATAAAAGTTGGGTCTACAGTAGATAGGGAAAAAGCACAATAGTCGATGAATTCTATTTTATCTGAAACAACTCATTCTACTTCTGATAAATCAGTTAACAAGAAGAAAATGCCCAACACTGCTTGGGTTACTAAACACACTTAAAACTCATTGTGTGCGGGGAAAATTGATGAAGGTTATATGGGTCATAGATAGGGGTGTTCCAGACATATGACAGGTGATAAGGCCCTTCTATCACAGTTTGAGAAGAAAGCCGACCCTTTGGTGATCTTTGGAGACAACAGCAAAGGATTCACAATGGGATATGATAAGATTATTTATGGAAATATTGTCATTGATGATGTAGAATTGATAGCTGGTCTTGAAGTGAATCTTCTCATTGTTAGCCAATTTGCAGAAAAAGGTTTTGAAGTTTTATTCAACAAAGAAGAATGTTCTTCTATCAGCAAGAAAACTGGTGAAATTGCTCTAAAAGGAGTAAGAAAAGGAAGCTTGTTTGTTGCTGTAACACTCCCTTTTTATAATAAAAGGAGATATTATTTAAAATCAATAAACCTGCAAACAGAGCACTAATATATCTCTAAACAATAATTAAATAGTCTAAAAATCTTCAAAAATAATATTAAATCTCCAAATCGTCTAAAACAAATATATAAATGCCGAATATCTAAATAATTAAATCTCGATAATGATAAAGTCAGAAATCCTAATCAACGAAATGGGGTAGCTCTCTATAACATAATCCCAGATCCCCCTAAGCACCTGCCAGAAAAAGAATACGACATGAGCCAAACGCCCAGTACGGATTTGGAATACAGTTTGTAAAACAAGAGATCGGAAATAAATAATCAGCAATTCATAATCAAACAACAATTTTAAAAATAAGTAGGGTTGAAGCAACAAGTGGTTAGGATATTTCATACCGAGATCAGAACAGATATAAATACACACATCATAGGGTACCTAATGTGTGCAACAGAATGGATAACGTGTACGACATATACAACGTCACCATAAATCAAATCACAAATCAAACTCTGGGTGTACCCACATATCCTGAACAAATATCAGATGCACAAAAGCTCCTCCCAAGAGCTAACAGAAGGATACGCCGTGACCAATCACACTATCACGGAAGTGTCATGTCACTGGTGCCGCAATGACATGGTTGTAGTACCCTACAGCTGGTTAACTCGGTATACCCTATATCTCTAAGGGTCAAATAAAAATATTCTCGCAAAATTTTTAAATTACCTAAGATAAATATTTCAGATTTCCAAAGCAGAGGGTGTCATAAAATAATTTTTGAAAACCGCATAAACAGATATTTAAATTTTCCAAATCAATTTCAAAATAATTTTCGAAAGTCAAAAGTATCAGATCAAATATTTAATGGAAAAAGCAGGATACATAAATGAGTGAATCAAATGTACCCAAATGATAAGAGGAGTAGCGCTGAATAAAAAGGGGACATAATCCGTACCTCAAATATCGCAAACTCTAATACTAACGTGATCCGCAAACGCCGCTAAATTCCCAACCCGCGATCTAAATACAAAATTATAAATTATTATTAATATTTATTATTTCGTATAGTTACCGATTACCTATTATTATATTTAATTTATTCTCTCGTCCCACAGTGTGCACATTTAAACTAATTACTTAGAGTAACATGCATACAAACCTGATACAACAAGACTTGAATTTTCTCATCCATAATATTTATTCACGGAAGACTAATAACATCAAAACAACCACCTGCCTATCTAGACTATATTATTAGTTACTGAATACAAATCTAAAATTAATAAAACATATCATTTGTACAGGACATACAACATAACTTTAGTCAATTATTTTACATTAAGACTTCCTGAGTAACATGGCAGTGAGTGGCAAACTAAGTCTATAAACAGTGATATTTAAATATTATTATAATACATATTTAATCATAATTAAAATAAATTAATAATAATTAAAGTCTAAAATTAGATTTATGATTCAAAATTCAAGTACGGGAATAAATTAACTAGATGAGGTAAAAAATTTACAAATCAATTAATTATATATGATGGATGTATATGACCCGTTTAAAAATAGAGTAAAGCATGACTTGGTCTTGAACTAAACCAAATAGGAAATTAGCACATGAATTTTTATAAGTAAAATACATGCAATAATAAATTTTTATCATAAATTTCTAATAAAAACAAATTACTATTAGGCAGGAACCAAAGCATATATGGTACGCATATGATATAAAAGAAAAAAAATCAAAACTTGATTCCTGGACTCAGCAACACACACGTGATCTATAAATACACATAATAATTCACCGCAACCATGATAGTATAATAATGGTGCACATGAAACAATTACATATAAAAATTGAACCAAATAATTTGTTAAAGTACATGACATGCACCTCTTGTTTTAACACAAATAATGCACGCGTTTCTTTTAATAGGGATGTTGGATATTTATATACAAAATTTATACAACTCCTTTTTCTAATCTAATTGCTATAAATTGTAAATTACAATTCTTTTTTTTTAATTCTTAGTCTAACTAAAATTAAATTCTTCACTTACTATTATTATTATTATTATTATTATTATTATTATTATTATTATTATAAAGTAAATTCACTTATATTACATATATACCCCCTTAAAAAGGATTTCGTCCCTGAAATCAAACAAAACTAAATACGCACATGAATTGAATAAATCCGGATATTTCTCATGAATAAACGTTTCCAATTCCCAAGTAGCCTCTCTCTCTCCGAATGATTTTACCTTAAGACTTTCACAAAAGGAATGGTGTTCTTCCTCAAAACTCGCTCCTCTCGAGCTAAGATAGCATCAGCTTCATCCTCACAAGAAAGATCCTCTCTAATCTTATGTAACGTATATTGTACTACCTGTAATGGATGATATTTGTAACCCCTCAAAACAGACACATGAAATACATTATGCACATGAGATAACTGTGGCGGCAATGCAACTCTATAGGATACTTCCCCCACTTTCTCCATAACATCAAAAGGTCCAACATATCTCGGACTAAGATTTCCTTTCATACAAAAATGTTTAACACCCTTACAAGGAGACACCTTTAAGAACACATGATCACCTGGCTCAAATCCACCAAACTTCCGATGTTGGTCTGCATAACTCTTTTGACGCGATCAAGCTTCCATCAAACTTTCTTTAACTTTCTCTACCTTCTCATTAGTGATCCTAACCAACTATATCCCTTCAATGACTCTCTCACCAACCTCATCCCAATAAGATGGTGCCCTACACCTTCTACCATACAAAGCCTCAAATGGTGGCATACCAATACTCGCATGCCAACTATTATTATACGTGAACTCAACTAGATACAAATATTTATCCCAATCACCTGTCCACTCCAAAGCACATGCCCTCAACATATCCTCCAACATCTAGATCGTCTTTTCCGACTCTCCATCGGTCTGCGGATGATATGATGTACTAAAATTAAGTCTCGTACCCCAAGCTTGTGGGAATCCTTTCCAAAAATGTTATATAAATCTCATATCTCTGTCAAAACTATCGACACTAGCACACCATGATGTCTAACAATATCTCGCTGAAAAATTTCTGCCAACTCATGAACAAGATTAGTCTCTCTAATAGGCAAGAAGTGAGCGGACTTAGTAAGTCTATCAACCACCACCATATGACATCATTCTTCCTGAACATTCTCGGTAAATGAGTCATAAAATCCATAGTAATGTTTTCCCATTTCCAAATTGGAATATCTAGTTACTGTAATAATCCACTAGGCCTCTGATGGTTTATCTTCACTTGTTGACATGTAAGACATTTTCCCACAAATTCAGCTATGTCTCCCTTCATTCCACTCCACCAAAAGTGCTTCTTTGAATCTCCATACATCTTAGTGGAACCTGGATGAATAGAGAATGAAGAACTATGAGCTTCCTTCAAAATTTCCTCACGAATCTTCGGGTCTACGGGCACGCACAATTTTCCACCCAACCAGATCACACCTTCCTCATCAACACGAAAATGTGTTTGCTTTCCACCTGCCACCACGGATCTAATAGCTTCCAAACTCGTGTCACTCTTCTGAGCTTCCTTAACCCTTGAAACAAGATTCGGTTCCACTTTCAAATTTGCAATGCTACCATTTGATCCTCTAACATACAACTCAACACACAAGCGCTCCAAATCTAAAATAAGGTACGGCTGAGTAATGAGAGATGCAACACTTCCCAAGTTCTTCCTACTAAGAGTGTCCGCCACTACATTCGCCTTTCCTAGATGGTATTGAATATTAGCATCTTAATCCTTAAGAAGTTCAAGCCACCTTCGCTGCCTCATATTAAGATCCTTTTGGGTAAAAATGTATTTGAGACTCTTGTGATCAGTAAATGTGACGGCCACAACCCCGGGGTCAGGAGTTGACGTCATCAATAATAAAAATAACAACATAATATAATCCAACTCAACGTTATTATATATACACAACCCCTTTTTCCAAGATCTTTTCCAGGTTTAACACTACTAGAAATAGTAGATATGACATCGGTGCTTAGATATCGGCATGTAATGCACCCGATGTTAAAATGCAGTTTAACATCGATTTTGTAAAAAGCGATGTTGAATACAAATAATGACATCGGTTTCACTTAGTAGCCGTTGTATATGTTCAGAAATTAAAAAGGACACAAATATGCTTTTAACTTTGACATCGGTTAATTTTGTTAACCGTTGTTTATGGCCTTTTTAAAAAAAATAAAAATTACTTGTCTTTTTTTTCCGGTTTCAGTACACTTTCTTCCCCCCCCCCCTTTAATTTTAACAAAAATTTTACTAACCTTACTCCCCCCCCCTTTCCAAAATAACTCCCGCGACCCTCATCTCTCCCCCGACCCTCATCTCTCTCGTCTCTCTCACCTCTCATATCTCTCTCATCTCTCCCCTACTTCTCTTTTAGTCTTCTTACCTCTCATCTCATCTCTCATCTTCTCACCGTCTCTTCTCTATTTTCGCCGAAACCCTAATTTTAGCCCCAATTCTAATTCAAGATTTGGAGCTTCAAATTTGAGCAAATTAAACTTGAAATTGAGCATCCGGAGGTTGGAGCATCTGGAGGTAGACGCTTTGGAGCATCTGGAGGTTGGAGCATTGAGGTTTTGAAACATTGAAGAGCAACTGGAGGTATATTCTTCTTTTAATATAGAGGACTAGATAATTCAGGAAAGACCACCATTATTTTGAAGCTTAATGGTGAAGACACAAGTGTTATTAGCCCTACTCTTGGCTTCAATATCAAGACTATTACTTATAGCAAGTATGTTGTTTTCTTTTTCTCTTAGACATTTTATCGAACATGTGGTGCGCATTGTTGTGATTTTGTAATATAGGTAGTTTTTTGACTTGGTTTGGTCTTTGTAGGTATGTGCTTAATATATGGGATGTTGGGGGGCAGAAGACTATAAGGGTTGTGGTTTAACTTGTTGTCGATGTTGGCGGAAATAAGGGTTGTGGTTTAACTTGTTGCGAGTCTAGTAGTGGCCATTATTATTTGCTTTCTTTTCAGTGACTTTATACGCTCTCCCTTGCCCAATATAAATACGTCATTCTCAAACTCATAATTGATGTTACTCCATTAGGTTTTCTAGAATTACTAGAAGAACTAAATATCTGGTTGATTTTGAAATAAAAAATAAAATCTGGCTGCTAGTGCATTGTAGGTCTTCTGTAATATTGACTTGTTAACTGAACATATAAGAAAATGTTTAGTTCTGAAATACAAGTGAAACTGGATAAAGTGATTTGAAATGTAGGCGGTATTTTATTCTTATCTGTAATGTTTCTGCAGGAAGATCTGTACTATCCCCACCCTCTGATACAGGATATACTTTGGGGAACTCTGCATAAGGTTGTGGAACCTTTCTTAATGAATTGGCCTGGAAAGAAGTTAAGAGAGAAGTCTCTTTACACTGTTATGGAACACATACATTACGAGGATGAAATACTCGGTATATATGTATTGGGCCTGTAAACAAGGTCAGTTTGCAAATCTTGATGGTGTTATTTTTTGATAATATATTCCTATGTATGCAGGGAAAAATCTGACAATTAATTTGTGATTATTTATTATAATTGTGCATCATTGTGTATTCTTTTTATATTATACTTTCTGGAAACTTTGTAACATTAATTTTTATACTCTGTGACTAAACCTTCAAATTCAGTAGCTTTACATTTTCACAGATTTTTCAATAAAATGTGCATTTGGCAAATAAGCAGGACATACAGATTTTTCTTCTTTTTGATACATAATTTTACTTTATGTCCTTACAACAGAGACTATCAGGATCATCACTACTGATTTTGGCAAATAAGCAGGACATACAAGGTGGTCTTTCCCCAGATGAAATACCTAAAGTAAGTGAGCTATTTTTGTTAATTACCTACAGGGATTTACATTCCCTACCATTTCAAAGTATCATGTTTTGTGTGAATTGATAAATGAAAATTTATGCCAAAAGAAAATTCTAAAAAAAGAAATTAGTATGTGATTCTTCCTGTAAATATGTAATTCGTTTATTTTTATTTGTAGGATTCTAAAATCCTACATATTTACAAGAAGTAGATATGCTCTTTCCTGTAAATATGTGATTCGTTTATTTTTATATGTAGGATTCTAAAATCCTATATATTTATAGGAAGTAGATATGCTCCTTCGTGTAAATATGTGATTCGTTTATTTTTATTTGTTTTTTGAGTAACTCTTGCACGTTGTTTTCAATATGCAACTATTGATGCACCTGGAGGATTTCTTTTTGAGTGGTGGTCTGTCTTCTGGGAAATTTTCATTGCAAGGACAAATGAGAAACATTCTGAGGTTGTTGCTTCTTACATAGAGGTGCATATAAATTTTCAATTTATTGTTTATGCTACTCTCTTTTGCAGATTTATTATTCCATTTAATTTTCAGAAATAAAGTATATGGGAGATGGAAGCTCATTTTATATGATGCTTTCACTGTGTTAACTCCTAATTTTATATGATGTTTTCACTGTGTTAACTGCTAATTTGATATATAGCAAATTGATGATACTGGTTTTGCAAGGTCACCTAAATAAGAACTTTAGTGCACTCGAAAACTTTGGACCGAGAAATTATATGGAGCTCTATGCCGAGGAAGCTCTGAAATTATTTTTTGTGAGAACGGGGATGGTGCTCAAAGAAATGGAGCAAGAACTATGAGTTCTCTGTATATAAGAATAGTTGGTCAAATTTCACTATATTTAAAAATTATAATTTAAATTTCTCTGACGGTGATAATAAATTTTGATCTTTCACACAAAGAAAACTCCTCTTGATGTTCATTCGGTCCCGCTATTAAATTCCCAGCTCAAATATGACTACATCAGGTAGGAAACTAGGTGGTTGACAAGAAAATTAATATGATTTTTACTTGGAATAGTTTTAAATTCTCATTTGACATCTATTCAACAATTAAAGAAAGAGTGTTAAAGTTAAGTGTCTGAAATTGTGCACAAATCTTAAAGTTTAATAACCATTGATTAATTATCACATGTTTTTAAGATGCGTAGTTGATGCGTAGTACTAATTATTTGAGGATTGATCACTTTATCTAATTTCTTAGTAGTGCTATAGTACAAAATTTGGTGCAAAAAAAACCTACAAAATGATGTGGCATATGATATATGATATATAATATTTTAATTTGGTTGTTGATTTTAGTGCAGGGGCCATTCCAATTAATGTGTACCACATATACATCTTGTGAAAAAATTTATATATAATTTTGTATATCTTGAATTATCCTTTTTTTGTGTTATGTTATATATTCTTAAAAAGTTACATACTTGTTGTGTCATGTTATAAAACAAATATGCTGTGACCGCCACTCTTACTGTCACAGGTTGGATTAGAAGCCAACAGATCTATACACATAACTATAAGATGATTACTAGTCCAATATTAAATTTGCTTCAGTAGTTTAATTCCAGTCACTTTCCTTCTTGGATCATCAACTTGGTCTGCTCGGCTTTTACACTGTCACTGTGGTACAATTCCTAAGATGGAGCGCGTGCAGACACACACACACACACTCACTGTTATAACATTTTAAGGGAAGAAGTCAAGCAGGCTGTTACGACCGGTACTTTCGTGTAATATTATTTGTGGATTTGGTATAATAATAAAGCCGAGTAAAATATATTCAATGATTGTACGTTTGTGTGAGTGAAAATTTCTGTACTATAAATTTGCTTCATGTAGTATATGATTTTTCAAAGCAAGAGTTTATTTAATTTCTTTATTCTTGATTTATAAGGAATATTCTAAGCCTTGGAAAATTTTCTTTTAAAAATTATTTTGTTCACAAATTGTGAAAATGATTTTAAAAAGTCTCTAAAAATCCAAGTTATTTTATGGTATAAATTTTATAATTTTTGAACTTGTATTTTATTTTATAAAAATAAATCTTTACAAATTTTATTTGTTATAATTAGCAAATTACATAGCTATCCTTGCATGCAAATACTCTTCCGTTTAGCTAAGGGGCAAGGAAGACATTTCCAACCCCACTCACTTTCATTCTACTAACCAAGTTACCACTTTGTCCTTGCATGCAAATCTACCTAACTTTAGCTAGAAGGATACTTGTGTCATTTCTTAAATCCACTCACTTGGGGTCAAATCAAAAGCATAAAAACCAAACAAATATGATTACCACTTCATTTTTCACTCCACCATTCCACACCTCCCTCCTTCTTTTTCCCCTCCTCTCGGCTCTCCCCTCTCACTCTCGGCTAAAAGCCGAAACCCCCTCCCCATTTTTTTTTCTTCAATCCTCAACCAAGCTTCCACTCTTTAAACAAGTAAATGTTACTTCCCATACCATGATCACTCATATTTCAAAGAGTTTTGAGTAGAAAGTTTAAGTTTAAAAGGTTGCATGTAAAGGTTTTAGTGAAACTCCAAATACAATCTTGATTCTTATGGATTTAAGGTTGTTTTTGAGAGGACTACAAGGAATGGATAAGTGCCAAGTCTTGAGAAGGAAACTCTTGATGATTAAATGGTCATTTCCTTCCAATTCATTCGGCCATGACCATATGGGAGCCGAATGAATGGTCCTTGAGATCATTCTTGTTGTTTTGTTCAATTTTTGCATGTTTATGTGATAATGACTTGAATTTTGTGGTGAAAATTTGATAAAACTCCTTGCATGCTAAGTGATCATCTAGGTATATCTTATGCTAGGATTGCATGTCAATTTTATGATAGAACATATGTAGAAAATGTGTTGTTTTGGATTGAAAAACCCGAAGGCATGCATGCATGTGGAATTCTCTTAGTTTGTTGTAAGATTTTGATCATTTGGAAAGATTTTGTTAGAGAGCCTTAATTTCAGTAGGAATAATGTGTTAATATTGATTTATGCTTCTTGTTGTATGGTAATAATTCGTATTTATCTTTTATAAAAAAAATATATACCTTGTTGTTACAAAAGCATGAAGATTTGTGAGTTATGAAGTGTAGCTTCTTTTGTTTTGCCATAATTGTACCTTAGGTAAGGATGATCTCACCCAAGGGTATTTTGAGAATAAGGGAGTTAGTTCATTCTATTACCATGTATAAGTCTTGGTTTAAGTATTGAGTTGTTGTTAGTTGAGTTTGTCAAGTCAAAAACCTTGGAAAATGAGAGTTATAGTTTCTGCAGAAAATCAGTTTAGTACCCTGAGGTTTAGAGTGAGTTTTGACCTTGTCATTGATGTGCACTTTGAGGCCCACGCTACCAGAAGTTAGTATTGGGAGTATATAAAAGGTTTTAGGAGTTGGTTGGAGGTTTGCATGTCATTTGGTTAGGTGCCCAAGTAGAATAACAAAATATGTCCAGCAGGGGACAGTTTTGTTGCAACTTAAAAATAGGAAGATTTGACCATGTCAAGGGTAGGCCCTCATTAGGCCCTATTGGGCCTTAGTTAGATGGAGTGTCAGAGAAGTTTTTCCAACCATAGTTCATAGGATATAAGTTAGAACCATGTGTCACAAGTTAATTCAAGTCAGGGCGTTTTATGCCCAGAAAAACATGGGAACCTTGGACTTTTAGCTTAGGCCCAAGAAGGCCCAAGCCAGGCCCTTGAGCCACCTCAAGTTTTTGAGATGCCCTTAGGTCTGGAGAGTCTTGTGTAAAAGTTTTGAAGGAAAACTTGTAGTTTAAGAGTGTCTAATGCACTCAAGAAACTATAGTTGTCATTCTGAAATTTGCACCAGTGAGCACTTTCACTTATCACATAGTTTTAGAATACTTAGAAGTGAGTATTAGGTCGACCACCATAGTTGTAAGATAGTATAAGGTCAGTAGAGCAAAAGGCACAAGTGAGGGTCAATAGGTTTTGGATAATTTAGGAAAGGCACATCGAGTTAGGAAGCCAAAATTAGAAGACATTGTCTAGTTTAGCGACCAAGTGACTTAAGATGTGAGTCGAGATCATCCAAGCCTAGTGTTGCATTATGGTATATATGGTGTTATTTGGTGTTAATATATGATATGTGAATATGTGGCTATGTGTGTACTTTTGTAATTTAAAAGTGAATAAATCAATTAAGTGCGTATAGGCCTAAGTGTCATCCGTGTTTAAATTCGGGTTGTAAATAGGTTAAGTTAGTGAGAATATATTATAATGAGGATTATTATTTATGTAGGATCTCGAGACGAGGGAAAACTTGCCATAAAGGCCGTGTGAAGCTCCAGTTGTTGCTCCTACCAGTCAGACCAGACCAGCCTTTCTCAAGGCAAGTGATTCAACTTGACCTTCGTATTTACTGTAAACAGTTCATATATATCAATGCAATTATCCTGAGTCATTTGATATGTTTTAAATCAAGCGTATCTTTCATTTATCTTTGAATTATATAGAAATGCCATGAACCCTCGAGTATGTATTGCAAGTAGTTCAAAAGCCTCTTCATGATAGTTAAATGCCATGATAAAATGAAGAGTTGATATATTACTTGATTGATCCTCTTGATTAACATGTTGATGATTCCTAAGTATTGATATCTCATCCTGATACTTGAATCCCTATAGAACCTTACCTTGAACCCTGAAAGTCAGAAACTTATCAAAGTGATCCCTCATTGACTGATACCCCTCTTTCTTATCCTAAATCTTGACAACTCTGACATATCCTAAGCTAAAGAATCATTTCTTCGTACCTTAACACCCATAGTATTCATGAAGCTTATCTTCTTAATGATCCAACACCTGTACCTTGACGAGAATCCATTGCTTTAAGCCCAATTTGGCACTACCTTTCATAATATCCGATAGCCTCACTAAATTCCCTTTTCCAAACCTTGATACATGAAAACCATTCAAATACCCTAATAGAGTATAGTTTTGTGAATCGTGGCCCTGAGATTTAGTACCATATTTCCCGTGTTTCGAGTTGATCTATAATCCCTTAATAAAAAAATGTTTACTGTTAAAAGAGATTTTGTTATAATTCGGCTTCAGTTTTTGAAATAAATAAAATATGGGTTTTCAGTCCCAAAGGGGGATAAATGTTTTCCTTGAATAGTGGATCTGGACTGAGACGCAAGTCCTTTCCACACTTATATTAGGCTTAAAAGTTGCCTAGGGATTCCCGTTAATCTTTTAGAACCCAGCGAGGTTCGGGATTACTTCGCGGCTGATCACCGGCTGTAATCCGTAGCGTCATAAAATGATTTTGATTATGACATGATTTTAAAATTGTTTGATACAAGCAAAATGATGCCATCTCACATAGATTTATCTCTCGTTATCATTGGTTATGTCTTTCCATTGTCATTCTTAAAGGTATATCTCGATTTATGTCTGTATCGTACTGTTAGCACTTGTTGAGCATTTGGCTCACTTCTTGCTTTACCCTGATATTACAGCTAGCAGTTATGGTTAGATTCAAGCAGACTGCCCGTAAGACCTGTGATGCTGATGCTTATGTTCGAGCTCAGGTAGAATAAGTAATAATAGTTTGTGTGAGGACTCGGTAATTGTAATCAGATGTAATAGTTGGTAGTGTTGGGCTGTTCCAAACCCTAAACTGTAAGATCTTGGAGTTGGTTGTGTATTTTTTCCTTAAAATGTTGTAATAGCTATATTTATTTTGTTGTTTAATTTGGGGGTGTGACAGGTTTTGGTATCGGAGCTACGGTTTAGAGTCCTTGGACAGCCCAAATAGGTTATAGGATATGTGTGTAGGTTATAGATAATATGCGAGAGAGTAGGTTAAGTAAATTATTATTAATACTCCTCTTATTGGTTGTCAGCAAAGGGCGCATTCCTCGTCATCCTCTGGGTCGGACGACACTATTGCTTTCACAGTGTATGCTGAGTTGAGGCGCGAGTTCGACATGCTTCAGGGCAAGTACGACCGACTGATAGACCGACTGAAGAACGTGTATCCGGACAGCCGAAACTATGAAGGAAAGCCCAAGGAGCAGATGACTACGAGACTTGAGACCTTGGTTCAGTACGTCAACACTAAGCTTGAGGAGATGCCAGCACACCGGGACCGTACCAGCCAGTATGTCATTCAGATGGTGGCGGATGAGCTCCAGAGCATTGTGAAGACGCTTCGAGAGGAAAAGACTACCAAGCCCCGTTCAGATGGAGTGGAGCCTTAGTTCTTTCCATTTACCTTTCATGTTGTTGTACTGTCAGACTCTTTGGAATCCCCAGTTGTTTCCGTTTTTCCTTTAAATAAGCCTGTTATTCCTAGAAACAGACTATGTCCCAATCCTATGTACTGTGACCCTTAAAATTTCAATAATTATTTTCTATTGTTCCATTTGCTCTCAACTGTTATTTTATGTTTTTATATGCATCATCATATCTGCTTAATTTGGAAACTTGACCCCATATGTAAATAAGAATGCCATGTGAAACCCTCGAATCATTTTATCATTCATATATGTTTTGACATAACTCTTATTTCAGGATTATGCCTCCCAAAAAGAAGAACCCAACAACCACATCCACCACAGACCCAAACATTCTTTGATTACTGGAAACCTTGCAACAGCAGACCAATGCTATAGCTCAACAACAACTAACTCTTCAACAACGAATTGAAAACCAAGATAACCGAGAGCCACACCAACCACCTGAACCACCAGTATCACCTAGACAAATTGTCAATTTCAAGGCTTTTTAGAATGTGAATCCACCTGTATTTCATGATACCACTGATCCAGTGATAGCTAACACATGGATCAAGGAGATGGAAAGGGCTTTTGAGTTGGTACAGTTAGGAGATGATCAGAAGATGCCGTATGCCACTTACTTCTTGAAGGGAGAAGTTATCTATTGGTGGGAATCAGTAAAAGCTATGGAAGTCACTCAGCAGGTTTCTTGGGAGAGATTTAAGAAGTTATTTCTGGACAAGTATTACCCTAAGTACATGCAGAATCAGATGGAGCTAAATTTCTTGAGTTGAAGCAAGGGAACATGACTGTATTGGAGTATGAGAAGAAGTTCACTGAGTTGTCAAGGTTTGTGACAAAGTATACCACCACTGAGGAAGAAAAAGCAAAGAAATTTCAGCAAGGATTGGAGCCTTGGATCAGAGATAGGGTGGCTATGTTTGAGCTTGAAACTTATGTGGGAGTAGTAGAGAGAGCTGCTCTGATTGAGAATAATGGGATGCAGTCAAGGAAAGAGAGGGATAACAAGAAGAGGAAGGTTCCATTTTATGGAGAAAAGTCTGAAGCCGGAAGTTCACAAGATCGGAATGTAAAAAGGATTGGTTTCCAGAAGGGCGGAAATTTTCAAAAGAAAGGAAATTTGGGTAAAAGGCAAGAATCAAAGGGGAAAAATCAGGCAAGCCGAGGGCAAGTTGGAGAAAACAGGTTCCAGAGGCCAGAATGCAAGCACTGCGGAAGAAGGCACCCCGGAGTGTGTAATAAGCTGAGCATGACATGCTATAGGTGCAATCAGAAGGGACATTTGGCGAATGAGTGTAAGATGCCGAAGCCAGGAGTTACGTGTTACAAGTGTGGGAAGACTGGACACATAGCTAGGGAGTGCAAGGCAACCAGACCAGTCAAAGCTCTGATGAATGTGGCAAGTAGTAGTGCGAGCGTGCTAGCTGAGGTATTGGCATTACCTCCACCACCTACACCAACCCCGCAAGCAACAGCAAGGACATTTGATTTGAAGATGAAGGATGTTGTACAGAATTCGGAGGTGATAGCAGGTACACTTTTACTCAATAATGTCAAAGCTAAAGTATTAATTGATTCGGGAGCAACAAGATCTTTCATATCAGAATCTTTTGTTGATAAGCTCCAATGTGATAAAATGGTTATGAGTGAGGTAGTAAATGTGGTAATTGCGAACCAAGAGAAGATTCATGTGAATCAATTTTGTCCAAAGTGTGAGATTGATATTTCGGGGTATAAGTTTTCAGCCGACTTGATACTCTTCAAGTTGGGAGAGTTTGACATAATTTTAGGAATGGATTGGTTAGGAGAGAATAATGCTCAGATTAATTGTAAGACCAAGAAAGTGTATTTAAAGATGAAGAGTGGAGAGAAGGTAGTATTTAAGGGGCAGAGGCAAGAGCAACTATTTCTTACAATTGTTCAGGCTAAGAAGCTACTTAGAAAAGGTTGTGAGTCGTTCCTAGCTTATGTAGTGGATTCAGAAAAAGGCAGCCCCAGCATGGAAGATATTCCTGTAGTTAGCGAGTTTTCCGATGTGTTTCCTGACGAACTACCAGGCTTACCACCAGATCGATAAATCAAGTTCGAAATCAACCTTGCTCCAGGAACGGAACCAGTTTCAAAGGCCCCATATAGGATGGCACCAGCAGAAATGAAAGAGTTGGCGAGCCAGCTACAAGAATTATTGGATAAGGGAGTGATACGGCCAAGTGCGTCACCATGGGGAGCACCTGTTCTGTTTATAAAGAAGAAAGATGGGAGTATGCGTCTATGCATAGATTATCGGGAGTTGAATAAGGTAACGATCAAGAACCGCTACCCGCTACCAAGGATAGATGACCTTTTTGATCAGTTGAAGGGAGCAAAATGCTTTTCGAAGATTGATTTGAGATCGGGATACCATCAATTAAAGATCAAAGAAGAAGATGTTTCCAAAACCGCATTCAGGACCAGATATGGGCATTATGAATTCCTAGTAATGCCGTTTGGATTGACCAACGCTCCGGCCACATTTATGGATCTGATGAATCGGGTATTTAAGAAGTATTTGGACAAATTTGTCGTGGTATTCATTGATGACATCCTTATTTATTCTAAATCGGAAGAAGAACATAAGCAGCACCTCTGGATAGCATTGGAGATACTCCGACAAGAGAAGTTGTATGCCAAGTTTACCAAATGTGAGTTTTGGTTAAAGGAAGTTCAATTTCTGGGGCATGTCATTGGAAATGAGGGAGTAAAAGTGGATCCGGCAAAGATTGAGGCAGTTATGAGTTGGGAGAGGCCAAAGACTCCTATGGAAATGCGAAGTTTTCTAGGATTGGCCGGATACTATAGAAGATTCGTCAAGGATTTCTCGAAGATCGCCACGCCATTGACCAAGTTAACCAGAAAGAATCAAAAGTTTGAATGGAGTGCAGAATGTGAAGATAGCTTTCAAGAGTTGAAGCAGAAGTTGGTAACAGCTCCGGTGTTGGTGCTTCCAGATGATCAAGGGAACTTTGTAATATTCAGCGATGCTTCACATAAGGGTTTGTGTTGTGTGTTGATGCAACACAGTAAAGTGATCATGTATGCGTCAAGATAGTTGAAACCGCATGAGTTAAAGTACCCGACGCATGACCTGGAACTAGCCGCCATAGTGTTCGCACTCAAGATTTGGAGACACTACCTCTATGGAGAGAAGTGTGAAATCTACACGGATTATAAGAGTTTAAAGTATATTTTTACTCAGAAAGAGCTCAATATGAGGCAGAGGAGATGGCTGGAATTGATCAAGGACTATGACTGTTCGATAAATTACCATCCTGGAAAGGCGAATGTAGTGGCCGATGCTCTGAGTAGGAAGGAGAGACTGAATATGATGATAACATCAAAAGAGTTATCTGAAGAAATCGAAAGATTGGAATTAGAACTTTGTGCTTATGAAAAAGTCGAGGAAGTTTGTCATGCAATGACCTTTCAGCCAACACTAGTGGAAAAGATAAAGAAGTATCAAGAAGAAGTATTGGAGAAAGAGAAGAATCAGTTATCTGGAGAGGAGATTAATACTCAAAGGGATGAGCAAGGGATACTAAGGTTTTCATCCAGAATATGGATTCCTCATGTACTTGAATTAAAGAATGAGATCCTCCATGAAGCCCATAATTCGAAATTTTCAATCCATCCGGGAAGCACCAAGATGTATCGAGACTTAAAGAAGAACTTTTGGTGGCCAAATATGAAGAGAGACGTGGCAGAATGGGTTGCGAAGTGTTATACTTGTCAGAAAGTGAAGGCAGAACATCAACGACCAAGCGGATTAATTCAGCCCCTGAAGATTCCAGAATGGAAATGGGAAAATATCACTATGGACTTTATAGTAGGACTACCGCAAACGAAATCCGGACATGACGCAATATGGGTTATAGTTGATCGTCTTACGAAGTCGGCGCATTTCCTTCCAATAAATGAGAAGTCGTCACTGGATAAGTTGGTTCATCTGTATGTGCGCGAAATCGTACTAAGGCATGGAGTACCCGTATCAATAGTTTCAGACAGAGATCCCCGATTTAACTCGAGATTTTGGAAGCAATTTCAAGAATGTCTTGGCACGAAGTTGAATATGAGCACGGCGTACCACCCGCAGACTGATGGCCAGAGTGAAAGGACAATTTAAACAATTGAAGATATGTTACGCAGTTGTGCAATTGATTTTGCAGGAAGTTGGGATGATCATTTGCCGTTGATTGAATACTCTTATAACAACATCTATCATTCCAGTATCGGCATGCCACCATACGAAGCTTTGTACGGGCGAAAATATAGATCACCAACAAATTGGGATAAAATAGGAGAAGGAAGAATTCTCAGCTCGGAATTGGTACAACAGTTGCATGACTCGGTCAAGTTAATTCAGAAAAGGTTGCTTGCTGCTCAAGATAGACAGAGGAAGTATGCGGATCCAGCGCGTAAGGATGTTCAATTCCAAATTGGCGAAGTTGTGTTACTGAAGGTGTCACCTAGAAAAGGGTTGATGAGATTTAGCAAGAAAGGGAAGTTAGCACCTAGATACATAGGTCCTTTTGAGATATTGAGTCAAGTGGGAAATGTGGCCTATGAGTTGGCCTTACCACCTCAGTATCAGCATGTGCATAATGTGTTTCATGTGTCGTTACTTAAGAAGTACAATCCTGACGCTAGCCATGTGATAGAATATGAACCTGTAGAAATTCAGGCAGACCTGTCATTTGTGGAGCAACCGGTTTCAATACTCGACTGGCAAGTAAAGAGTCTTAGGAATAAGTCAGTAAAGTTAGTGAAAGTACTTTGGAGGAACCCTAAGGTCGAAGAGTCGACTTGGGAGTTAGAGTCTGATATGCGCTTCCGGTATCCTCATCTGTTCTCTTAGATTCTGGGGATAGAATCCCTTAAGGGGGAGAGGATGTTACGACCGGTACTTTCGTGTAATATTATTTGTGGATTTTATATAATAATAAAGCCGAATAAAATATATTCAATGATTGTACGTTTGTGTGAGTGAAAATTTCTGCACTATAAATTTGCTTCATGTAGTATATAATTTTTCAAACAAGAGTTTATTTAATTTCTTTATTCTTGATTTATAAGGAATATTCTAAGCCTTGGGAAATTTTCTTTTAAAAAGTATTTTGTTCACAAATTGTGAAAATGATTTTAAAAAGTCTCTAAAAATCCAAGTTATTTTATGGTATAAATTTTATAAATTTTGAACTTGTGTTTTATTTTATAAAAATAAATCTTTACAAATTTTATTTGTTATAATTAGCAAATTACATAGCTATCCTTGCATGCAAATACTCTTCCATTTAGCTAAGGGGCAAGGAAGACATTTCCAACCCCACTCACTTTCATTCTACTAACCAAGTTACCACTTTGTCCTTGCATGCAAATCTACCTAACTTTAGCTAGAAGGATACTTGTGTCATTTCTTAAATCCACTCACTTGGGGTCAAATCAAAAGCATAAAAACCAAACAAATATGATTACCACTTCATTTTTCACTCCACCATTCCACACCTCCCTCCTTCTTTTTCCCCTCCTCTCGGCTCTCCCCTCTCACTCTCGGCTAAAAGCCGAAACCCCCTCCCCATTTTTTTTTCTTCAATCCTCAACCAAGCTTCCACTCTTTACACAAGTAAATGTTACTTCCCATACCATGATCACTCATATTTCAAAGAGTTTTGAGTAGAAAGTTTAAGTTTAAAAGGTTGCATGTAAAGGTTTTAGTGAAACTCCAAATATAATCTTGATTCTTATCGATTTAAGGTTGTTTTTGAGAGGACTACAAGGAATGGATAAGTGCCAAGTCTTGATAAGGAAACTCTTGATGATTAAATGGCCATTTCATTCCAATTCATTCGGCCATGACCATATGGGAGCCGAATGAATGGTCCTTGAGATCATTCTTGTTGTTTTGTTCAATTTTTGCATGTTTATGTGATAATGACTTGAATTTTGTGGTGAAAATTTGATAAAACTCCTTGCATGCTAAGTGATCATCTAGGTATATCTTATGCTAGGCTTGCATGTCAATTTTATGATAGAACATATGTAGAAAATGTGTTGTTTTGGATTGAAAAACCCGAAGGCATGCATGTATGTGGAATTCTCTTAGTTTGTTGTAAGATTTTGATCATTTGGAAAGATTTTGTTAGAGAGCCTTAATTTCAGTAGGAATAATGTGTTAATATTGATTTATGCTTCTTGTTGCATGGTAATAATTCGTGGTTATCTTTTATAAAAAAAATATATATATACCTTGTTACAAAAGCATGAAGATTTGTGAGTTGTGAAGTGTAGCTTCTTTTGTTTTGCCATAATTGTAGCCTTAAGGATGATCTCACCCAAGGGTATTTTGAGAATAAGGGAGTTAGTTCAGTAGATTACCATGTATAAGTCTTGGTTTAAGTATTGAGTTGTTGTTAGTTGAGTTTGTCAAGTCAAAAACCTTGGAAAATGAGAGTTATAGTTTCTGCAGAAAATCAGTTTAGTACCCTGAGGTTTAGAGTGAGTTTTGACCTTGTAATTGATGTGCACTTTGAGGCCCACGCTACCAGAAGTTAGTATTGGGAGTATATAAAAGGTTTTAGGAGTTGGTTGGAGGTTTGCATGTCATTTGGTTAGGTGCCCAAGTAGAATAACAAAATCTGTCCAGCAGGGGACAGTTTTGTTGCAACTTAAAAATAGGAAGATTTGACCATGTCAAGGGTAGGCCCTCATTAGGCCCTATTGGGCCTTAGTTCGAGGGAGTGTCAGAGAAGTTTTTCCAACCATAGTGCATAGGATATAAGTTAGAACCATGTGTCACAAGTTAATTCAAGTCAGGGCATTTTCTGCCCAGAAAAACAGGGGAACCTTGGAATTTTAGCTTAGGCCCAAGAAGGCCCAAGCCAGGCCCTTGAGCCACCTCAAGTTTTTGAGATGACCTTAGGTCAGGAGAGTCTTGTGTAAAAGTTTTGAAGGAAAAATTGTAGTTTAAGAGTGTCTAATGCACTCAAGAAACTATAGTTATCATTCTGAAATTTGCACCAGTGAGCACTTTCATTTATCACATAGTTTTAGAACACTTAGAAGTGAGTATTAGGTCGACCACCATAGTTGTAAGATAGTATAAGGTCATTAGAGAAAAAGGCACAAGTGAGGGTCAATAGGTTTTGGATAATTTAGGAAAGGCACATCGAGTTAGGAAGCCAAAATTAGAAGACCTTGTCTAGTTTAGCGACCAAGTGACTTATGATGTGAGTCGAGATCATCCAAGCCTAGTGTTGCATTATGGTATATATGGTGTTATTTGGTGTTAATATATGATATGTGAATATGTGGCTATATGTGTACTTTTGTAATTTAAAAGTGAATAAAAATATTAAGTGCGTATAGGCCTAAGTGTCATCCGTGTTTAAATTCGGGTTGTAAATAGGTTAAGTTAGTGAGAATATAGTATAATGAGGATTATTATTTATGTAGGATCTCGAGATGAGGGACAACTTTCCATAAAGGTCGAGTGAAGCTCCAGTTGTTGCTCCTACCAGTCAGACTAGACCAGCCTTTCTCAAGGTAAGTGATTCAACTTGATCTTCGTATTTACTGTAAACAGTTCATATATATCAAAGCAATTATCCTGAGTCATTTGATATGTTTTAAATCAAGCGTATCTTTCGTTTATCTTTGAATTATATAGAAATGCCATGAACCCTCAAGTATGTATTGCAAGTAGTTCAAAAGCCTTTTCATGATAGTTAAATGCCATGATAAAATGAAGAGTTGATATATTACTTGATTGATCCTCTTGATTAACATGCTGATGATTCCTAAGTATTGATATCTCATCCTGATACTTGAATCCCTATAGAACCTTACCTTGAACCCTGAAAGTCAGAAACTTATCAAAGTGATCCCTCATTGATTGATACCCCTCTTTCTTATCCTAAAGCTTGACAACTCTGATATATCCTGAGCTAAAGAATCATTTCTTCGTACCTTAACACCTATAGTATTCATGAAGCTTATCTTCTTAATGATCCAACACCTGTACCTTGACGAGAATCCATTGCTTTAAGCCCAATTTGGCACTACCTTTCATAATATCCGATAGCCTCACTAAATTCCCTTGTCCAAACCTTGATACATGAAAACCATTCAGATACCCTAATAGAGTATAGTTTTGTGAATCGTGGCCCTGAGATTTAGTACCATATTTCCCGTGTTTCGAGTTGATCTATAATCCCTTAATAAAAAAATGTTTACTGTTAAAAGAGATTTTGTTATAATTCGGAATCAGTTTTTGAAATAAATAAAATATGGGTTTTCAGTCCCAAAGGGGGATAAATGTTTTCCTTGAATAGTGGATCTGGACTGAGACGCGAGTCCTTTCTGTTGGATTTTTAAACGCAGCGGGGCGTGGAAAAACACTTTTACACACACAAAATCCAAATAAAAGCATATAAATCGTGAATAAAAAATTCGAGGGATCGAATCTAACCTTTTTAAATAATTCGGAGACAACGATCAGAGATCCTTAGAAGTTGCTCCTCAAGTGTGAAGCACTCCATCGGTATCCACCAAGAAAATGACTTTTAGGAGGAGGAGGAGGTGGAGAGAATTTGGTTTTCTGAAACTTTTGGGTTTCTCGGGTTAGAATAAAATAGGGTCTATAATAGTGTATTTATAGGCAAAATTTTCAGCTGAAATTTTCCCATAAATAATATTATTATTATCCCATTTATTATTCTCATTAATAATTAAAACACCTTTTAATTATTAATCCTTTTTCTAAACACTTTAGAAATAATTCCCTCTCTTGATTTAATTTCCAAAAATTAAATCCTTTAATTAATAATATTAAGAACTTTTCTTAATTAATTTATAATCAATTAAATCTCATTTAATTAATTATTAAATTTGCCAATTAATTATTTATTTCACAAATAAATAATTATTAGCCATTATTAATTAATTCCTCCACCAATAAATCATTCTCCTTTTTATGGTGTGACCCTGTAGGTTCAATATTAAGTCGGTAGTAGAAATAAATAATAATAAAACTATTTTATCATTATTTATATAAATTCACTAATTTAGTAAATATGATTAATTAATTAATCACATTTATTCTACATCGTGAGTGATGCTTTTCAACATATCGCGACTATCCGGATAATATGAATTCACTGCTTAGAATACCAAGAACCTGTCAGTGAATAGTTACCGTACAATAAACTCCTTCTACCCTACAATGTCCCGATTAAATACAAGGCATGGATCTCGTGTCAAGCCTATCTAATTTAATCACTTGCTTACCATTTACTATGCGTAGTTCTATGCAAATTAGAAACTCCTTTCTAATTTCATTTACTCTGGCCAGAGATTCCTGAACTAGCATAAGTGGATCAGCCTTGAACATTCGCTTCCTTCACTGGAAGGGGTAGATCCTTTATTGATCATACACTATCTTCGTGTACAAATTCCTATACCCAGAAGAGCCCTAATAATTGTCCCTGGAGACTAAGAACTAAACCAAAACATAGTTCAGTGTACACAAGATGACTATGATGACCTCAAGTCTAAGGATACTTGTACAACTATCACTAAGCGAACAACTGCTGACACGTGAGTGAACTCCATCAGTTGTTCAGCTAGGCGAGTCATGTTCAGTGAACTTATTCTATAATAAGCACCTATATACTAGCTATAGTGTCACCACACAAATGTCTATGAGAACAAACATCCTTCATAATGAAGCAAGCATAGTATGTACCGATCTTTGCGGAATATTAATTACCAGTTAGTAATCCTATGACCAGGAACTATTTAAGTTTAGAGTTATCATCTTTTTAGGTCTCACTATTATGATCTCATCATAATCCATAAAAAGCTTTACTCTAAACTATGGTATATCTTATTTAAACACTTAAATAGATAGAGCCCGTAATAAAAACAAAACAAGTCTTTATTAATATCAATGAAATCAAAACAGATTACATAAAGAGTTATTCCTAAATCCTAATACCTGATTGGACTTAGGACATATTCCTTTCAATCTCCCACTTGTACTAAAGTCAATCACTCTGGTATCTAATACCCATCTCATCTTTATGACGATCAAAGTGACTTTCAAAAAGTAGCTTTGTGAGTGGGTCTGCTATGTTGTTATGTGTGTCAACTCTAATTCAATACAATACAAGAAATGTTACCGCGCTCCCACTAACCCTTTTGTAGACGCATGGTTCATCCACGTTTTTGATAAAATCAAACTCTTTGATTGTCTCATCAAAACGGATATTCCATCTTTCGAGAAGCTTGCTTTAAACCACATTAATCGCAAGCAAAATCCGAACTGAATTTAATAGGGCTACAGGAAAAAGGTTTCATCAAAGTCAATCCATTGGCTTTGTTTGAATTCTTTTGCCACAAGCCTGGCCTTATAGGTCTCCACCTGGCCATCTGCTATAATCTATCTTTTATATACCGTATACATAGATTCCATTCTGGATTTCATGGCACTATGCCATTTCTCTGAGTCAACACTACTCATAGCCTCATTATAGGTCACAGGGTCGTCAACATCAATTATCGATGACTCATTGTCATTCTCAATGACAAGGCCATAATACCTCTCAGGTTGGCGAGACACTCTCCCTGATCTATGAATGGGCTATTCCACAAAAGGTTGTTAGTCAGAACAGGTGTTTCCACTTGATCCGTAGTAGTTTGTGCTTCTTGAACTTCATCAAGTTCAATTTTGCTCCCACTATTTCCTTCAAGGATAAACTCCTTTTCCAAGAAGGTAGCATGTCTGGAGACAAACACCCGATGATCGGTGTAAAAGTGATACCCTAAAATCTCTTTAGGATATCCCACAAAACTACATTTTACGGATCGATATTCCAGCTTATCTGGGTCAACTTACTTGATATAAGCTGGACATCCCCAAATCTTAACGTGTTTAAGACTCGGTTTCCTTTCTTTCCATATCTCATACGAAGTTTGAGGAACAGATTTTGGAAGTCACCTTATTCAGTAAATATGCTGAGGTTTCCAATACATAACCCTATAGGAATACTGGAAGATTTGCATAGCTCATCATGGACCGAACTATGTCTAACAAAGTTCGATTTCTCCTTTCAGGTACCAATCTGGATGCGTCCACTGGGAGACTATACCATTTACTTTGAGATAATCTAGAAACACTCCATTAAAGTATTCACCACCTCGATCTAATCGAAGAATTATAATACTCTGTTTGGTTTGTTTCTCCACTTCATACTTATACTCTTTGAACTTTTCAAAGGCTTCAGATTTGTGTTTCATCAAACACATATCCGAATCTAGATCTATCATCTATGAAAGTAATGAAGTATGAAAATCCACCCATGGCTTGCGTAGACATTGGTCCACATACATTTGTGTGTACCATTCCTAGCAAATCTGCAGCCCTCTCTCCATGTCCACTAAATGGAGACTGCAGTGCCACTATGAAGTGAGATTTTCATCATCCCTTTTCTTTTATTAGTTTGTTCAATCTGAAGTAAATTATGTCACATATATACAGACCATTATTTAAAGTACCACGTCCATAAAGAATATTATCTCTAAGAATAGAACATTAATTATTCTCAATAATAAATGAAAAATCCATCCAAGTCTAACATGGGAATAATATTCCTCACAATCGAGGGAACAAAATAACAATTATTTCAAACAATAGTCTTGCCCGTAGGCATATGTAAACGAAATGATTCTACATCTTCAGCAGCAACTCTTGCTCCATTTCCATCAGTAGAATCACCTCCTCTTCCTCAAGAGTCCTACTTCTCCTTGGTCCCTGCAACAATTGCAGATATGAGAACCACAGGCGGTATCTAATACCCAAGTAGAAATTTGGCTTAATGACATATTCACTTCTATCATGAACATACCTGAATCAGAAGCGGTAATCTCACTACCCTTCTTCTTCAATTCTACAAGGTAAACCTTGCAGTTCCTCTTCCAGTGCCCCACCTTGTTACAGTAAAAGCAAACAACTTTGCTCTTGGGGTCTTCAGCTTTTGGTGGAACCGGCATTTTCTCACCTACTTTCTTCTTCTTGGAAGAGTTCCTCTTCCTTTTCTTAGGATTGGAACCTTCACCAATTAGAAGAACAGAACTCTTCTTAGGGGAAAAATTTGATTCTGCAGTCTTCAACATGTTGTGGAGTTCAGGCAGGCTGACATCCATCTTATTCATGTGAAAGTTCACAACAAACTGCGAGAACGAACACGGAAGCGATTGCAAGACCAAGTCTTGGCTCAGCTCCCCATCCATGGCAAAACCAAGTTGTCCAAGACGTTCAATCAAATTGATCATCTTAAGTACATGGTCATTCACAGATGATCCCTCAGACATCCTACAACCGAACAACTCCTTCGATATCTCATATCGAGCTGTCCTCCCCGCCACATCATACAACTCTTGTAGATGCATAAGGATAGTGTGAGCATCCATATGCTCATGTTGCTTCTGTAGCTCAATGTTCATGGAAGCTAGCATGATGCATTGAGCAACACTTGCATCATCTATCCACTTACGATACACAACGTGTTCATCATTATGTGCATCACTAGCAGGTTCAGTAGGCTTAGGTGAGTCAATCACGTATTTCAGCTTCTCAATCCTGAGAACTATTCTCAAGTTTCGAAGCCAGTCAGCATAATTAGGACCGGTCAATTTGTGAGCATCCAGTATGCTCCTAAGTGATAGTGTAGAAGACATAACGTACAAAGTAAATCTGTAAATGATAAACACATAACAACACTTAGCAAATATTCGATTTCATTTCAAAACACTATATGAATCGGGTCTTTATTCATAAGTGGCTCCCACTAGTTTTCCTAATTTATTCAACCCCCTACATGAAAAATTAAGCATTCATAATGCTAGTGGGAATATGGATCCTATATTCCATTACACAACCCCGGCTGTAGCACGAACTGCCATGTAATGTTCAATAGGCAGACAACTCTTGTCAATTACATCTCATGTTATTCCCTAATCAAACTTTAGCCTCTTGAATAATTGAGTCTCGGCTGTAGCACGACAAACTCAATATTCTAAGTCAAGTCTAACCCAACATTCCGTACAGTTGAATCAGTCCCCAAAGGCCCACGGCTGTAGCACGTACCGACCTTTAGATTCTTATTCAATGTACACATCTCTATGTAACAGACAAGTATTTCTTATTTCGAAATCAAAGCCCTCGGCTGTAGCACGAACCGACAATGATTCAAAAATAAGAACTACTTTTCTATCATGTTGGAAGGCTATGACCGACACAAGCCCGTTGTATCATTGGCCAATTACTACTTGATATTATTTAATTTTAGAGGGATTATATTACGTAACAATCATAATCATATTATAAAGAGATTCTTCCTTTTAAATTAAATATTTCAAATCAATAATCAATAATCAGACGATTCCCAGATCGGGTGGAGCATTGTCAAGAGGCGTCACTTAATAACCCTTTCTTACAGATAGAAATCTGTTGTTGACAGAATCATCCTTTCTCTCATATCGAAAATTCATATTCAATTACGTGTTTCACAAACACAAGAATCTCATGATTGTATTCATAATATTGTTATTAAGGTTATGAAACAATTTTTTGGCAAAAAAAAAAAAAAAAAAAAAAAGGTTATGAAACAATTTCACTATACTAGGTTGTCTAACAAACGCCTTATGTTCATTCAAGTTCACCTAAATCTATCATCGTATGATAAACTAAGCATATATCACATATATAAACATGAATAAACATCAAGGTAGGCATGTTACATCATCTAGCACATTCGTCTAAGCATTATACATCTCTATGTATCACATGAAGCATTTAAAAGCAATTTAAACAGTCAAAAACAGCTTAAAAACACTTATGTTAGCTATAAACAGTTCAAAACAATTTCACAAAATATCATATAATATACCATTAGAAGCGTCTCGAAAATACGAATCCAACGGCATAAAATTCACCCCATTCTGAGCTTCCACGCGCCCGCACGCGCCCAAACAAGATGTCCCACGCGCCGCCACGCGCACACGCGCTGCCAGGCGCGTGTCAGACCTCCCCCCACGCGCGCCCACGCGCTCACGCGCCTCACGCGCTCCTGACCCCCTATGCTGACGTCACCAGCGCGTGTCTTCCACGCGCCGCGCGTGGCACGCTAGCGCGTGAGCCCCACGCGCGCGTGGTCGACGCGCGGTCCTTCCCTGTGCGTGAACTGTCGCCGTCTGACATTCTTCCTCAAATTCCGTGCACCTGACTCTGTCTTCTTTCTCGGTTGCAGCAATCAACAGATTACACATGTAGATGTACAGATATATATATACATACTTACAATCAATTTATATATATATATATATATACATATTTAATTACGAATTTTAATAGAAACAACTTCAAAAATTCATAATAAAAAATCTATACATCCTAAAATTATGAAAAAAATACCCAGACGATATACAACACTTGTAGAATCCAGATCAACATTCATAATTATTCTGAGAAATGATTTCTCATCAGACAAAATTAAACCATGATATAACTTGTAAAAATCATAATTAATTCATACAAGCACATAAAATTCTGAAATTTTTACCACAGATCTATATGCATACAACCTATGCTCTGATACCAATGTTGGATTTTTAAACACAGCGGGGCGTGGAAAAACACTTTTACACACACAAAATCCAAATAAAAGCATATAAATCGTGAATAAAAAATTCGAGGGATCGAATCTAACCTTTTTAAATAATTCGGAGACAACGATCAGAGATCCTTAGCAGTTGCTCCTCAAGTGCGAAGCACTCCACCGGTATCCACCAAGAAAACGACTTTTAGGAGGAGGAGGTGGAGAGAATTTGGTTTTCTGAAACTTTTGGGTTTCTCGGGTTAGAATAAAATAGGGTCTATAATAGTGTATTTATAGGCAAAATTTTCAGCTGAAATTTTCCCATAAATAATATTATTATTATCCCATTTATTATTCTCATTAATAATTAAAACACCTTTTAATTATTAATCCTTTTTCTAAACACTTTAGAAATAATTCCCTCTCTTGATTTAATTTCCAAAAATTAAATCCTTTAATTAATAATATTAAGAACTTTTCTTAATTAATTTATAATCAATTAAATCTCATTTAATTAATTATTAAATTTGCCAATTAATTATTTATTTCACAAATAAATAATTATTAGCCATTATTAATTAATTCCTCCACCAATAAATCATTCTCCTTTTTATGGTGTGACCCTGTAGGTTCAATATTAAGCCGGTAGTAGAAATAAATAATAATAAAACTATTTTATCATTATTTATATAAATTCTCTAATTTATTAAATATGATTAATTAATTAATCACATTTATTCTACATCATGAGTGATGCTTTTCAACATATCGCGACTATCCGGATAATATGAATTCACTGCTTAGAATACCAAGAACCTGTCAGTGAATAGTTACCGTACAATAAACTCCTTCTACCTTACAATGTCCCGATTAAATACAAGGCATGGATCTCGTGTCAAGCCTATCTAATTTAATCACTTGCTTACCTTTTACTATGCGTAGTTCTATGCAAATTAGAAACTCCTTTCTAATTTCATTTACTCTGGCCAGAGATTCCTGAACTAGCATAAGTGGATCAGCCTTGAACATTCGCTTCCTTCACTGGAAGGGGTAGATCCTTTATTGATCATACACTATCTTCGTGTACAAATTCCTATACCCAGACGAGCCCTAATAATTGTCCCTGGAGACTAAGAACTAAACCAAAGCATAGTTCAGTGTACACAAGATGACTATGATGACCTCAAGTCTAAAGATACTTGTACAACTATCACTAAGCGAACAATTGCTGACACGTGAGTGAACTCCATCAGTTGTTCAGCTAGGCGAGTCATGTTCAGTGAACTTATTCTATAATAAGCACCTACATACTAGCTATAGTGTCACCACACAAATGTCTATGAGAACAGACATCCTTCATAATGAAGCAAGCATAGTATGTACCGATCTTTGCAGATTATTAATTACCAGTTAGTAATCCTATGACCAGGAACTATTTAAGTTTAGAGTTATCATCTTTTTAGGTCTCACTATTATGATCTCATAATAATCCATAAAAAGCTTTACTCTAAACTATGGTATATCTTATTTAAACACTTAAATAGATAGAGCCCGTAATAAAAACAAAACAAGTCTTTATTAATATCAATGAAATCAAAACAGATTACATAAAGAGTTATTCCTAAATCCTAATACCTGATTGGACTTAGGACATATTCCTTTCACTTTCCACACTTATATTAGGCTTAAAAGTTGCCTAGGGATTCCCGTTAATGTTTTAGAACCCAGCGAGGTTCGGGATTACTTCGCGGCTGATCACCGGCTGTAATCCGTAGCGTCATAAAATGATTTTGATTAAGACATGATTTTAAAATTGTTTGATACAAGCAAAATGATGCCATCTCACATAGATTTATCTCTCGTTATCATTGGTTATGTCTTTCCATTGTCATTCTTAAAGGTATATCTCGATTTATGTCTGTATCGTACTGTTAGCACTTGTTGAGCATTTGGCTCACTTCTTGCTTTACCCTGATATTACAGCTAGCAGCTATGGTTAGATTCAAGCAGACTGCCCGTAAGACCTGTGATGCTGATGCTTATGTTCGAGCTCAGGTAGAATAAGTAATAATAGTTTGTGTGAGGACTCGGTAATTGTAATCAGATGTAATAGTTGGTAGTGTTGGGCTGTTCCAAACCCTAAACTGTAAGATCTTGGAGTTGGTTGTGTATTCTTTCCTTAAAATGTTGTAATAGCTATATTTATTTTGCTGTTTAATTTGGGGGTGTGACACAGGCCTCCTCCAACTGACAGTTTTGGCTGATACTTTGGCAATTGCGCAACATCATGATGTAGTTAGTGGTACTTGTAAGCATTAGAGATGTTTATAATGTCAGATGTAATAACTAGGGAATTTGGATTTTATTATTTTTGGTTGGGATGTTTATTTTAGACTTGAATATATGTACGAATTGAGTTTGTTGTAGTGAATGTTAAGAAATCTGCTATCAATTTATCTTTATGTTTCTGTTGGATGTTTTTGGATATTTTTTGTTGGGATGTTAGCATTGTTTGGTTTTTTTTGGTTGTAGATGCAATTGGTTCCCTGTGACTGTAAATAGTACCAGGATGGCATGCAATTTATAGAACATTAGCATCATAATGATTAATGTAAATCGATGTAAAAAATGTACAAAAAACATCAGGTAAAATAATATTAAACGAAAAAGAACTAAAAAATGATGTGAAATAGTCATTTGACATCGGTTCCGAAAAGAAACTCAATGTATTTTAAGTCAAATAACATCGGTTAAAGAAATTGGTTGATGTTAAACAAAAAGATTTAACATCGGTTTCGTGAAGAACACCCGTGTCTTATCCATCATTTCACATCGGGGGGCTAATATAACCGATGTCTGATCAAACATTTCACATCGGGCAACTAATCTAACTGATGTCTGATCTAGCATTTCACATCGGTTTGTTCAAAAGAATTTTAATAAATGGCTTTTAGAGCTTGTAGATTTCATGTTTTAATGGATAAATACCTCATAATATACTCATATTCACCTAAAGATACTGTAACATAAGCTGAAATTTGTTGCAAAGACATCACATTTAATCTTAAAACCAATGTATAGCACTATAATAGATATCGGCTGTTAACCGATGTAAAAGGCTAATGACATTTAACATCACACGGGAAGACATTGGTTCAAATTTTTTTTAACATCGGTTCTGAACCGATGTCTGATCCCATATTTCTAGTAGTGTAAGTATGACTTAGGTTACAACCATCACAAAACCAACTTGCTAAAGACAATCCAAACAATATTATCTCTGATTAGCAACTCAACAGACCCGCCTGGGTCCAACACAACTATCTCAGAGGAGCCTGACACGGAAGGAACTGGAACTCTGCCCCAACTACCACTGAAAAATCTTCTAGGCATCTGCATATATAAAACATTTTGCAAGGGTGAGCAATCAATTTCTCAGCAGTACCTCTATATGAATATTAATCAAAAATAGTTTATGATAAACAATTATAGGAACAGAATTCATAACTTGCTAGAAAACAAGTAAAATATATGTGAACTGGATATCAAAACTAGCATGCTCTGTAAAACCAAATCATTAGTTGTGTGCTATGCATAAATACCAAATCTCAATTTTAGCATGCATCTTTCATTTTCAAATCTTTTGTCCCATCGCAGGACCCATAAAACCATTTGTCCCGTTACTGGGACCCAAAATCATTTGTTCCGTTACGAGAACCATAAAACTTGTCCCATCAAAGGACCTATAAAACTTGTTCCTCTCCGGGAACCTCAAAATCACTTGTTCTATTACTGGAACCACAAAATCATCTGTTCTATTATGAGAACCACTAAATTACAATCAGATATGTATTGGATGTTATTTAGGGACGGCTGATCAGGCCTCCACACAAATTATCTAGGATAGTTGGCTGGGCTATCACACAAAATGTCTAGAAAAGCTGATCGGGCTTTCACATAAAATCACCGGATTTGTAGAGACTAGCTAGGTCTCTGATTAACTATGTTGGACTAATCGGTTATGTAATGCGCGCAACCGAATTAGCCACTTACGCAATGTTATCCAATATCTGATTCGTTTTATCCAGTTTCATAATCACTTTTACCTATCTTTTGTTAAAATCAATTCTATCACAGCACACTATTCAAAACCTCTTTTCCATTTTTAATCACACTTTAGAGATAGGTATTTTCAGAAGTTACTTTTCCCCAAAAACATATATTTAGCAACATTTTCAAACACAGGGGATACGTAACTTAAAACGTTATGTTCCACTACGAGAATAAAACAACAGTATATTCATATATGCTGAACCATAAAAATATGGTCAGGGGTACTTGCCTTGCAGAGCTGTACAAATAATATCGATTGACCTTGAGCCGACACGGACATGAAAGAGATATGTCCTAAGGCCAATCATGTATGAGGATTTAGGAATAACTTTTATGTAATCTGTTTTGATTTCATTGATATTAATAAAAGGCTTGTTTTATTTTTATTGCGGGCTCTATCTATTTAAATGTTTAAATAAGATATACCACAGTTTAGAGTAAAGCTTTTTATGGATTGTGATGAGATCATAATAATGAGATCTAAAAGATGATAACTCTAAACTTAAATAGTTCCTGGTCGTAGGATTACTAACTGGTAATTAATAATCTGCAAAGATCGGTACATACTATGCTTGCTTCATTATGAAGGATGTCTGTTCTCATAGACATTTGTGTGGTGACACTATAGCTAGTATGTAGGTGCTTATTATAGAATAAGTTCACTGAACATGACTCACACAGCTGAACAACTGATGGAGTTCACTCACGTGTCAGCAGTTGTTCACATAGTGATAGTTGTACAAGTATCCTTAGACTTGAGGTCATCATAGTCATCTTGTGTACACTGAACTATGCTTTGGTTTAGTTCTTAGTCTCAAGGGACAATTATAAGGGCTCTACTGGGTATAGGAATTTGTACACGAAGATAGTGTATGATCAATAAAGGATCTACCCCTTCCAGTATAGGAAGAGAATGTTCAATGCTGATCCACTTATGTTAGTTCAGAAATCTCTGGCCAGAGTGAATGAAATTAGAAAGGAGTTTCTAATATACATTAAATAGAACTAAGCATAGTGAATGGGAAAGCAAGTGATTAAATAAGATAGGCTTGACACAAGTTCCATGCCTTGTATTTAATCGTGATATTGCAGGGTAGAAGGAATTAATTGTACGGTAACTACTCACTGAATAGGTTCTTGGTATTCTAAGCAGTGAATTCGTATTATCCGGATAGTCGCGATATGCTTAGAAGTATCCCTCACGATGTAGAATAAATATGATTAATTAATTAATAATATTTAATGAATTAGAGAATTTATATAAATAATGATAAAATAGTTTTATTATTATTTATTTCTACTACCGGCTTAATATTGAACCTACAGAGTCACACCATAAAAGAGAATGATTTAATGGTGGAGGAATTAATTAATAATGGCTGATAATTATTTATTTATGAAATAAATAATTAATTGGCAAATTTAATAATTGATTAAATGAGATTTAATTGATTATGAATTAATTAAGAAAAGGTTCTTAATATTATTAATTAAGAATTTAATTTTTGGAAATTAAATCAAGTGAAAGAATTATTTCTAAAGAGTTTAGAAAAAGGATTAATAATTAAAAGGTGTTTTAATTATTAATGAGAATAATAAAGGGTTAATAATAATAATATTTTATGGGAAAATTTTCAACTGAAAATTTTGCCTATAAATATACTTTTATAGATCCTATTTTTGCCTCAACCAAAAAGATTTACAAAACCCTAATTCTCTCCATCTCCTCCTCCTTCATTACATCGTTTTCTTGCTGGATACCGGTGGAGTGCTTCACACTTGAGGAGCAGCTGCTAAGGATCTCCGTTTATCATTTTTGGATCGCCATAAAGACCTCCATCTTTCCATTAACGTAAAGCTTCTTAAGGTAAACATACTGAACTACGAATTAAATATTATTTTT
This sequence comes from Apium graveolens, assembly GCF_009905375.1. Lineage (NCBI taxonomy): Eukaryota > Viridiplantae > Streptophyta > Magnoliopsida > Apiales > Apiaceae > Apium > Apium graveolens. The sequence continues at coordinate 131,104,499 of NC_133652.1, read as the reverse complement.
CGCATGGATCTTGCGGAGGGTTTTGTTTTTTTTAGATTAAATTTACGTTTTCGCTGCGTTTATGTGCTAAAAACCCTTCAATAGCATTAGAGCTACTTGCGAAAAGTTTTTAATTCGTTTATGTGTTTAACTGTTTTCGATATATGAGCATGTACGTGATTCGTCATGATTTGATGTTGATATAATATGCTTATATATGTATGGTTTTGAATATATGATATTCATGTGAGTTGGATAATCATAAGATGATTATGTAATCTGTATATATACTGATATATACATGATTTATGTTTGTTCTAATTATGAGAATCATATTAGATACGGATTCTGAATTGGCTGCTGCAGATTTGCTGAAATCTGGGTCTGGTGTCCGATTTACGCAAATGAATACCCTATTCCATAGGTAAACGAGAGTCTAAACAAAACTGATAGCTATAGCTATCAACGACTCGTCTGTAAGGCGTTTGACGTCGTTTACTGCCCGTTAACAGTGATTCTTGTTTTTCTGATTTGATTCTGATTTTTCTGATTTTTGTCATATTTTCTTTTTATGATTAGATCATGGATAATATGATATGTTAAGATCAGATTATGTGTTTTAACATGCTTTTATGTGTTGTATGAGCATGGTGAATAATTATGGCCTTTCGACCTTAGTGTAATGGTTTTGGTTTTGGTTTTAAATACGACTTGCATGTCGTCAATCTTTGTAACCATAAATCTCGAATGTAACTCGAGTTATTCTTGTAAGTTCATTAGATTAGTTTTACTTTCAATCATGTAATGTAATTGAAGACTCAATAAGGCTATCCAATGGAGGTGATACAAAGAAGAAGATGAGGCATACAAGAAGACTTATGTAATAAGTAGTTGTATATATTTCCATCACCATATTAGATTGACCTTGATCTTTATCATGAGCTTGATAAAGATCACATAGGATGGGGCCATAACCAAACACATTTACTTTATTACACTTTACATTTACTTTTTTATTTAATTTTATATATGGGATATATGCCTATGTTTACCATGCGATGATAGATTTAGGTGAACTTAAATCAATATAAGGCGTGCTCTAGAAAATCTACAATAGGAATCGTTTCTTGCCTTAAAAATAAATATTATGAATACGATCATGAGATTCTTGTGTTTATGAAACACGTAATTGAATATGAATTTTCAATATTGAGAGAAAGGATGATTCTGTCAACAACAGATTTCTATCTGTAAGAAAGGGTTATTAAGTGACGCCTCTTGACAATGCTCCACCCGATCTGGGAATCATCTGATTATCGATTATTGATTTGAAATATTTAATTTAAAAGGAAGAATCTCTTTATAATATGGCCAATGACACAACGGGCTTGTGTCGGTCATAGCATTCCAACATGGTAGAAAGTGGTTCTTATTTTTAAATCATTGTTGTTTCGTGCTACAGCCGAGGGCTTTGATTTCGAAATAAGAAATACTTGTCTATTACATAGAGATGTGTATATTGAATTAAAATCTAAAGGTCGGTACGTGCTACAACCGTGGGCCGTTGGAGACTGATTCAATTGTATAAAATGTTGGGTTAGACTTGACTTAGAATATTGAGTTTGTCGTGCCACAGCCGTGACTCAATTATTCAAGAGGCTAAACTTATATTAGGGAATAACATAAGATGTAATTGATAAGAGTTGTCTGCCTATTGAACATCACATGACGTTTCGTGCCACAGCCGAGGTTGTGTGATGGAATGTAGGATCCCTATTCCCACTAGCATTATGAATGCTTAATTTTCACTTAGGGGGTTGAATAAATTAGATAAACTAGTGGGAGACACTTATGAATAAAGACCCGATTCATATAGTGTTTTGAAATGAAATTGAATATTTGCTAAGTGTTGTTATGTGTTTATCATTTACAGATTTACTATATTCATCATGTCTTCTGCACTATCACTCCGAAGCATACTAGATGCTCACAAGTTGACTGGTCCTAATTTAGCTGTTTGCTTTCACTGTAACAAGTTAGGGCACTGGAAGAGGAACTGCAAGGTTTACCTTGCAGAATTGAAGAAGAAGGGTAGTAAGACTACCGCTTCTGATTCAGGCATGTTCATGATCGAAGTTAATATGTCACTAGGTCAAATTTCTACTTGGGTATTAGATACCACATGTGGTTCTTATATTTGCAATTCGTTGCAAGGACTAAAGGGAAGTAGGACTCTTGAAAAAGATGAGGTGATTCTACGTATGGGCAATGGAGCAAGGGTTGCGGCCATATCTGTAGGATCATTTAGTTTACATATGCCTACGGGCAAGACTATTATTTTGAATAATTGTTATTACGTTCCCTCTATTGTGAGGAATATTGTTTCTATTCCTATGTTGGATGTGGATGGTTTTTCATTTGTTATTAAGAATAATGAATGTTCTATTCTTAGAGATAATGTTCTTTTTGGACGTGGCATTTTAAATAATGGTCTGTATGTATGTGACGTAGAGCATGATTTACTTCAGATTAAACAAACTAATAAAAGAAAACGAGATGATGAAAATTTGACCTATTTATGGCACTGTAGGCTAGGTCATATTAGTGAAAATAGACTGCGTACATTGCATAAGGAAGGGTTACTTAACCCCTTTGATTTTGAATCATATCCTACATGCGAGTCTTGTCTATTGGGTAAAATGACCAAATCTCCATTTAGTGGACATGGAGAGAGGGCTGCAGATTTGCTAGGATTGGTACACACGGATGTATGTGGACCAATGTCTACGCAAGCCATGGGTGGATTTTCGTACTTCATTACTTTCATAGATGATAGATCTAGATTCAGATATGTGTATTTGATGAAACATAAGTCTAAAGCCTTTGAAAAGTTCAAAGAATAAAAACATGAAATGGAGAAACAAACCAAACACAGTATTATAACTCTTCGATCAGATCGAGGTGGTGAATACTTGAATGGAGAGTTTCTAGATTATCTCAAAGAAAATGGTATAGTCTCCTAGTGGACTCCTCCATATACTCCACAGTTAAATAGGGTATCTGAAAGGAGAAATGGAACTTTGTTAAACATGGTTCGGTCCATGATGAGCTATGCGAATCTTCCAGTATTCCTATGGGGTTATGCATTGGAAACCTTAGCATATTTACTGAATAAGGTGCCTTCCAAATCTGTTCCTCAAACACCATATGAGATATGGAAAGAAAGGAAACCGAGTCTTAAACACGTTAAGATTTGGGGATGTCCAGCTTATGTCAAGAAAGTTGACCCAGATAAGCTGGAATCTCGATCCGTAAAATGTAATTTTGTGGGATATCCTAAAGAGACTTTGGGGTATTACTTTTACACCGATCATCGGGTGTTTGTCTCTAGACATGCTACCTTCTTGGAAAAGGAGTTTATCCTTGAAGGAAACAGTGGGAGCAAAATTGAACTTGATGAAGTTCAAGAAGCACAAACTACTACGGATCAAGTGGAAACACCTGTTTAGACTGAACAACCTTCTGTGGAACAGCCCATTCGTAGGACAGGGAGAGTGTATCACCAACCTGAGAGGTATTATGGCCTTGTCATTGAGAATGACAATGAGTTGTCAATCATTGATGATGACAACCCTGTGACCTATAATGAGGCCATGAGTAGTGTTGACTTAGAGAAATGGTATAGTGCCATGAAATCCGAAATGGAATCTATGTATACCAACCAAGTATGGACTCTGGTTGAGGCGCCTGAAGGTGTTAAGCCTATTGGGTGCAAGTGGGTATACAAAAGAAAGATTGGAGCAGATGGCCAGGTGGAGACCTATAAGGCCAGGCTCGTGGTAAAAGGATTCAAACAAAGGCAAGGGATTGACTTTGATGAAACTTTTTCTCTTGTAGCCCTGTTAAAATCAATTCGGATTTTGCTTGCGATTGCTGCTTACTACGACTATGAGATCTGGAAAATGGACGTGAAAAGGGCCTTCCTCAATGGGGAACTTGAGGAGGAAGTGTATATAATACAGCTAGAGGGTTTTCTTTCCAAGGGAAATGAACACCTAATGTGTAAGCTGCTGCGAACCATATATGGTTTAAGGCAAGCTTCTCGTAGATGGAACATCCATTTTGATGAGACAATCAAAGAGTTTGGTTTTATCAAAAACATAGATGAACCATGTGTCTACAAGAAGGTTAGTGGGAGCGCGGTAACATTTCTTGTATTGTATGTGGATGACATACTTCTTATAGGAAATGATATACCAATGCTACAATCAGTCAAAGTATGGCTATCAAAGAACTTCACCATGAAGGACTTGGAAGAAGCATCCTACATTCTCGGTATGAAGATCTATAGAGATAGATCTAGAAGAATGATAGGTCTTACCCAGGAGGCAACCCAGTTATTTACTACCACCGAACCATCTCCTACACACATATATATATGTATGGCAGAAAGAATAAATCAGGGCAGCAATTTACCAAAACAAGTAACAGGCGGAAATCGAGCAAAGATAGCCTGAAGAAAACAAGAACACGGAGGGAGAGATTGATAGAGAGAGAAAGGAGGATCGAGAGGGAGAAAGAGAGATTAGAGAGAGCAGACAAGAGAGATCGAGAGAGGTGAGAGCGAGAGAATTGAGAGAGACTGCAAATGGGGAGAAAGAAACGGGTTAAAACCGATTACAACCCCTGCCCCCCTTTTTTTATTATTTATCGAATAAACCCCGCAACAAAATTTTATCTGATCCGTATTTTAGTTTTTAGCGATACAATACACGAGTAAAATAAATTGAAATAACTCAATTAAAATTTCAAAATTTTCGAATCAAATAAAACTAATAAAATAAATTTTTTTTCGTAAATTTTAAAACAATTCTTGAAACAGAATTTACTCCCACTTTTATCAATTAGACGGGTCGATGCGTCGGTAAAATAAATCCCAAAAATCTCCGAACGATTTTTAAAATTCCCGGAATATTCCAAATGTAAATAAAATATGAATTTCCATAATTTTTAAAGAATTTTAGAATTTAAATACGGGTTTAACAATTAATTACAATCAGAAAATCATATATGGCTAAATAATTGATGAAATATTGATTTCTCAATTTTAAAAACTCCTAAAAATAATTAATAAAATTATGAAGCCATAAAAATGATTTTAGGGATAACCCGCGTATTTATGGAAATAAATCCTGAATAAAATCACCTTTAAATACAAAAGTGACACAACACAGCTTCACAACGAATTACACAATTAATACACGAATACCAACGATCACACATAATTAATTAAAATATTAACAAAAATAATATCTAGCTGACAGAACCCTTACATATAATTTATTTATTAAGCAATTACACATTTAATATTACAGAAATGTACGAGTCGTTATAGTAAAGATGTCACAAGTCTCTCCATACAAATAATGTCTCCAGATCTTCAAAGCAAAGACCACTGCTGCTAACTCTAAGTCATGGGTAGAATAGTTCACCTCATAGGGTTTAAGCTGTCTGGAGGCTTAAGAAATCACCTTTCCATGCTCCATACGAACACACCTCAATCCTCTATTAGAAGCATCACTATAAACCTGAAAACCTCCACTACCTGATGGCAATACAAGTATTGGAGCAGACACCAACCTCGTCTTCAACTCTTGAAAGCTCTTCTCACGATTATCATTCCACTCGAACTTAATGCCCTTCCTCATGAGTTGAGTCAATGGCAAAACTATAGATGAAAAACCTTCCACAAAATGCCTGTAATAGCCTACCAAACCCAAGAAACTCCTTACCACCGTCACATTGTTGGGTCTCGGCCAGTTAGTCATAGCCTCGACTTTCGCAGGATCTAACTCAATGCCCCTACCAGACACAATATGCCCCAAAAATGCCACTTCCTCCAACCAGAATTCACACTTGGAAAATTTTGCAAACAACTTCTTCTCCTTCAAAATTTCAAGTACAGTACGTAAATGCTCCTGATGCTCCTCTCTGCTCCTAAAGTATATCAAGATATCATCGATGAAGACCACCATGAATTTATCTAGATAATCATGAAAGACCTGATTTATCAAATTCATAAATACCGTTGGTATATTCGTCAACCCAAATGACATCACGAGAAATTCATAATGACCATAACGAGTGCGAAATACAGTCTTCGAAATATCTTCCTTCCTAACTCATAACTAATGGTAACCTGATCTCAAATCTTCCTTCGAAAAGTACTTCGCCCCATGTAACTTGTCAAACAAGTCATCATTGTGTGGCAAAGAATACCTGTTTCTGATAGTCACCTTATTCAACTCCCTGTAGTCAATGCACAATCTCATGGAACCATCCTTCTTCTTTACAAACAACACAGGAGCGCCCCATGGAGACACACTTGGCCTGATAAATCCCCTATCCAACAACTCCTACAACTACTCCTTCAATTCCTGCAACTCAAGTGGTGCCATCCGGTAAGGCGCCTTAGAAATAGGCTCAGCACCTGGAATAAGTTCAATAGTGAACTCCACCTCTCTATGTGGTGGAAAACCTGGTAGCTCATCGTGAAACACATTTGCATACTCTTTTACAATTGGATAATCCTCTATGCGAGGTTCACCCTTTGATGTATCCTTCACGAAAGCAAGGTAACCATCACAACCCTTAGATAAAAGTTTGCTCGCCTTTAGAGCAGAAACTAACATAACCTCCCCCTTCAGCTGAGAACCTTGGTATACAAATTCTGGTTTATCTGCATCCCCAAAGATCATCCTTTTTCCTTGACAATCAATTGTGGCACGATGTTCACTCAACCAATCCATGCCCAAGATAATGTCAAAGTCATGCATCTCCATTGGAAGCAAGTTAAGCTTACAATTTCTATCTCTAACAACTATTAGACACTCTCGATATAAATCAGATATAATAACAGAATTCCCCATCGGGGTAGCAATAGACGTATGAAGATATAATAATGAAGGTGCAACGCCAAGATGACAAACAAATGATAAAGACACAACATAATGGGTCGAACCAGTATCAAATAACACATAAGAATCACGTCTACCAACAAGAAGTGTTCCTGAAACGGTACCTGAATTAGCTGCTGCCTGATTTGCAGTCAATGCAAACATTCTGGATGTAGGATTCTGCTGACTGCCACTGCCACCGCCAGCTCCTCCTCCACAGTATTGCGGGACACTGTAAAATCTTTTGCTCTATGGGACATGCTACCACATAAGAAACAAGCCCCAGTCTGTCTGTAACAAGCTCTACCTGGATGATGTCCACCACATATAGCACAAGGAGCCACTAGAATCATATTGGGGTTTCCCCCATACACTGAGTAACTCTACCCCTGCTGACGATTCTGTCTCTGCCTAGGCTGCTTCTGTCACGGAAACTGCTAATTCTGAATCTGACCAACATACTGATTCCGGATGTGGAATGACTGACCACCCCTATTCTGATTTTATCCGCGCCACTGTCCCTATTGACCACTCTGACTTCCATACCATTATCTACCGTGTACCAAACCATGATCATCCCTAGTTCTCTTACTACCACTGTTAGACCTGGAAGTCCTAAAATCTATGCGCTCCTTCTCAACATCCTTTGCTGCATCAACCACCTCTGCCACATTATCAAATTTAAAAGAAATTATGGAACCCCTCATATAAGACTTTAACCCCCATTTAAATTTATCAGCCTGCTGTGCAGCAGTCCCTGCAACTTTCCCAGCAAATCCAGCCAACCTTATAAACCTCGCCATATAATCAGTAATGCTCTCATCATGGTGCTGCACAATAGAATGAAACTCCCTCAAATAAGCCTCCCTATCAGCATTAGAGAAGTACTGATCATAGAATACCTCCTTGAATCCCTGCCATTGTAAAGCCTCCGCAACCCCAAGAAATCGTAACTAAAGTACAAAAAAGTTTTGCTAAAGGCCAAAAAAAGGCTATGGCGACTCTTTTTCGGGGTTGCAATAGAGTTTTTTGCAACCCCGGTGACACCCTGTTGCAACCCTTGGTTATCCGTTATAGAAACGTGCTATTGCAACACCAATGGGGTTGCAATAGGTCTTGAAAAGTGTTACAGTAAGGTTTGGGCTATCAGTACAATATTTGTGGGCCCCACAATGGGGCCCACACGTGGGGTATCGATGTAACCTTTTTGCAACGCTTTTTAGTGTTTTTTGCAACGCTTTTTAGTGTTTTTAGCAACGTTTTTTAGTGATTATTAGCAACACTATAAAGACCTATTGCAACGCTTTTACAAAAAAAATGTTCGGAACTGTTTGTAAATTAACATGCACATAAATAAGACCATTGTCTTAGAACCAACACAATCCACAATCCATAAACCATAAACATCAGTCCACCAACCATAACATCAGTTTCCCCAGACTACCACTACCTTCACCATCACCATACTACGATCCTTATATAAATAAACTTTAACCAATGAGACTATATTTTGCCTTTTGATAGGATTATTACTATACTATATGAACATTCACATGCAGCTATTTACTAATGCTATGAAATTACATGATGTTTGTTGGCCTTTATTTGACAAGGATTCTTCTTCCGTGTGGTTGTTTCTCTCCATGGTGAGCCACATTCATATTTGCTTGAATTCCAGTATAATATTTTCCGTCATACAAAAAGTTAATATCAAACCAGAATCTACAAGTAAAGAAAGACACGTACAAGACTAGTAATCTACTACATAAAAAGAATTAACAAGGGTCTTCATACACATCTTGTATCGCCCAAGGTACCATAGCAGACACTACAACACACAAAATGTTTCCAATCAATGTTTAGAGGACTAGGAAAACAGTTCTTATCAATTAGAAAATGCAAACCATGAGAAAAAAAACACTGGGGCCACTTTCCAAAATCTATTATGTTGATCAAATTTCAGCAAATACTACATGAATATTGAAGATTGATGGTAGATCACTAGGACTGTAGTTGCTCCAGAGAAAACTAAACTGGTTTTTGGCCAATAAATTCATGTCCAAAGCTAATAAATTTCAGAATTTACATGTAAAAGAATTATGAATATTACAAATCATCAATTAGTACTAGTAGCATGTTGCATCTGATTTAAACTATTGTTTTCTAATATCATATAAATTTATGCAATCATCAACTTGATAACAGTTCTTGTTATAGATTTAAAGATATCTAGAGAAGCGGACAAGTGAGATTTATGAAAGGAATCAAAGAGTAAGTTGGCACGAGAACACACAAAGTGTACCTGTCAACTGAACTAATAATGAAGATAGGCAATGTAGATAGATACTCAGAAGCTGCATAACCTAGAGTCCCAACCATTCATGCAGTCGAGTTTGCATAGCTGTTGGATTATGTTAATCTTTCCAATCCCTTAGGCGAAAGTTTTGCTTTGATCTTGCCAAGAGTCATATTTCTGGGAATATGAAATAAGAGAACTGTTACTGAATAGTGCTTGATGTGAAAATCTTTAAGTATTATAATTAATCGAAACAACGATAATATACAAAATGTCTTAAGATCACCACATATGAAGATCTGTTTTTCCTCGTTCATGTGGAAGAAAGCAAGGCATCAAGCTGCTCCTATCATTATTTTAGGCTAGCCTCCTAGCAAAGTGATTTTCTCAATGTTTTCTTTGATGGTTCTACACTTCATTAACAGCAAATAATATCACCGACAAAATTCCAAAAATAGTACAAGTAAACACTTATAGTACATCCTATTGCATATAACACAAGGAGAAGAAGAAGAGACACAAACCAGTAACGAGTTATGTTTTCACACAAATTTTGCCTGATACTAATAATTTTTCTTCCCTGTGAATGTTCATATTCGTGAATATAAGATTGACTACATTTGATTAGTGAATCAAGATTTGGAAGTATGACTTACAAGGAGACGTTCGTGGCCTTCTGAGTAATATCCCAATAGCTTAAAAAAATTAGGATGACTATACTCTCTTAAGAGTTCTAGTGTACCTAAGCTTTAGAAACATTTCTAGACCCTCCCTTGCCCAACACTTCTTCAAACTTACTGGCTGCTTCTTCCAGATCAACTAATTTGAAGTTTCTAAAATTTATAGTCATTGTCATTATTTCCGAATTAGTTATTTTGATCATTTTCATATTTGCAGAATCAGACAGCACAAATCATTACTGTTTCTTGATGTTGCATCTCTTTTGTCTGAAAGAAAAAAATTTAAGACCCTAAAAATATTAATGAATTTAAGAACACAAAATTATTACAATAAGTAGAAGGAGAAGGAAATCATAATTGTAAAGAGTTTCTACCGAGTGTAGAACAATATTAAGCACATATTGACAATTCGACACATGTTTATGATAGACATGTTAGATTCTTCTCTCAACACCTGGATGTTATTTGGCTGCCTTGTATTGCAGAAGATGTCTTTTGATCCAGCACTCTTATGTTTGAACTGTAAGTACCCAGAGAGCCCAGTAACTCTCAAATTAATATATCGACATTATAGATCAATAAGTACTCCTCTCAAAAGGGTAATAATGAACTCACAGTACTCAACTCTTCAAAGCAAATTTTTTATCTCAGGTGAGGGATGTACTAAAATATATACAGGACATAAAGTCCTTATAGTTTGAGATTCATGAGTTACCTCACAGTTGAGAAAACAGTGATCCATTTCAGTAGCTGGTCTACACATGCACACTTACCAAGTCCATCTTTTTAACTATTTCAATTAGTCCCATGAATACCCAAAAAACTAAGTTAAAATTCCAGGAGTAACATTTTGGTGAGCATGTGTTAAAAATTAGCCTAAAAACAGACCAGAATAGAGTTGAAACAATGAAGTTATACCTACCCCATCACTTTCTTCTTTAGTAATTAATTGATCATCCACTCCAAACTCCAGTGTTGATTCACATTTTTGAGAGTCCAGTAAGCCCACCCAAATGTTGCACGCCCGTATAAACCTAGTTGTGCACTGCCAAATCTTTGATAGTCCTCTTTTGTTGCCTTAATTCCCCATTCAGCCACCCATTCCCCTGTTTATAACAAAAACAACACAAGTGCTTATTGAGCAATTACAAATGTTTAACCACATAAGATACATAGATACATACCATTTCATACTTGTTCATGGTGACACCACTTACCAACTAAAATAAGAGGTCCATTTGACGTGTAGACCGTGCTCAATTCTGCTGATCCGTTGTTGTTAACATAATCGATATGTTGTTGCACTGTCATTCTATCAAAAAAATCAGTGAATATAAATTCAAAGAAGATCCCAGAGATCTACTGATGGACAGGGTCGCAATTTCTGTATTTATTGATACAATAGATAAATAAGTTTTTTCATAGTCATATATAATTACTGACAAGTAAAACTGTCCTGGACAAGGATATCTTGCAACTTATAATGTAATTTACACTCTTTTTCACATCAATTATGTCCAAGTAACGCAGCTGAGAGATACAACAATTAGCAACATATGAGAGCCTATAAAAAGTGTTAGTTGGATACAAATTACCAAAGACATACATAGAAAAGAGATTGGCAGGGAGATAGTGCGGGGAGTGACATAGAAAAAAGATAAAAACAAACACACATACGTAGCAAAGAGATTAGCCTGAACGATTATAAGAAATAGTTGCTCTTGCCTCTGCCCCTTAAATACTACCTTCTCCCCACTCTTCATCTTTAAATACACTCTCTTGGTCTTACAATTAATCTGAGCGCTATTCTCTCCTAACCAATCCATTCCTAAAATTATATCAAACTCTCCCAACTTGAAGAGTATCAAGTCGGCTGAAAACTTATATCCCGAAATATCGATCTCACACTTTGGACAAAATTGATTCACAGGAATCTTCTCTTGGTTTGCAATTACCACATTTACTACCTCACTCATAACCATTTTATCACATTGGAGCTTATCAACAAAAGATTCTGATATGAAAGATCTTGTTGCTCCTGAATCAATCAATACTTTAGCTTTGACATTATTGAGTAAAAGTGTACCTGCTATCACCTCAGAATTCTGAACAGCATCTTTCATCTTTAGATCAAATGTCCTTGCTGTTGCTTGCGGGGTTGGTGCGGGTGGTGGAGGTAATGCCAATACCTCAGCTGGCACGCTTGCACTGGTACTTGCCACGTTCATCAGAGCTTTGACTGGTCCTGTTGCCTTACACTGCCTAGCCATGTGTCCAGTCTTCCCACATTTGTAGCACGTAACTCCTGGCTTCGGCATCTTGCACTTATTTGCCAAATGTCCCTTCTGATTACACCTATAACAGGTCATGCTCAGCTTATTGCATACTTCGGGGTGCCTTCTTCCACAGTGCTTGCATTCCGGTCTCTGGAACCTGTTTTCTCCAACTTGCCCTTGGCTTGCCTGGTTGTTCCCTTTTGATTCTTGCCTTTTGCCCAAATTTCCCTTCTTTTGAAAATTTCCGCCCTTCTGGAAACCAATCCTCTTTACATCCCGATCTTGCGAACTTCCAGCTTCAGACTTTTCTCCATAAAATGGAACCTTCCTCTTCTTGTTATCCCTCTCTTTCCTTGACTGCATCCCATTATTCTCAATCAGAGCAGCTTTCTGTACTACTCCCGCATAAGTTTCAAGCTCAAACATAGCCACCCTATCTCTGATCCAAGGCTCCAATCCTTGCTGAAATTTCTTTGCTTTTTCCTCCTCAGTGCTGGTATACTTTGTCACAAACCTTGACAACTCAGTGAACTTCTTCTCATACTCCAATACAGTTATGTTCCCTTATTTCAACTCAAGAAATTTTAGCTCCATCTGATTCTGCATGTACTTAGGGTAATACTTGTCCAGAAATAACTTTTTAAATCTCTCCCAAGAAACCTGCTGAGTGACTTCCATAGCCTTTACTGATTCCCACCAATAGATAACTTCTCCCTTCAAGAAGTAAGTAGCATATGGCATCTTCTGATCGTCTCCTAACTGCACCAACTCAAAAGCCCTTTCCATCTCCTTGATCCATGTGTTAGCTATCACTGGATCAGTGGTATCATGAAATACAGGTGGATTCACATTCTGAAAAGCTTTGAAAGTAACAATTTGTCTAGGTGGTACTGGTGGTTCAGGTGGTTGGTGTGGCTCACGGTTATCTTGGTTTTCAATTCGTTGTTGAAGAGTTAGTTGTTGTTGAGCTATAGCATTGGTTTGCTGTTGCAAGGTTTCCAGTAGTCGAAGAATATTTGGGTCTGTGGTGAAGGTGGTTGTTGGGTTCTTCTTTTTGGGAGGCATGATCCTGAAATAAGAGTTGTGTCAAAACAGATATGAATGATAAAATGATTCGAGGGTATCGCATGGCATTCTCATTTACATATGGGGTCAAGTTTCCAAATTAAGCAGATATGATGATAAAAACATAAAATAACAGTTGAGAGCAAATGGAACAATAGCACATAATTATTGAAATTTTAAAGGTCACAGTACATAGGATTGGGACATAGTCTGATTCTAGGAATAACAGGCTTATTTAAAGGAAAAACGGAAACAACTGGGGATTCCATAGAGTCTGATACTACAACAACATGAAAGGTAAATGGAAAGAACTAAGGCTCCACTCCATCTGAATGGGGCTTGGTAGTCTTTTCCTCTCGAAGCGTCTTCACAATGCTCTGGAGCTCATCTGCCACCATCTGAATGACATACTGGCTGGTACGGTCCCGGTGCGCTGGCATCTCCTCAAGCTTAGTGTTGACGTACTGAACCAAGGTCTCAAGTCTCGCAGTCATCTGCTCCTTGGGCTTCCCTTCATAGTTTCGGTTGTCCGGATAAACGTTCTTCAGTCGGTCTATCAATCGGTCGTACTTGCCCTGAAGCATGTCGAACTCGCGCCTCAACTCAGCATACACGGAGAAAGCAATAGTGTCGTCTGACCCAGAGGATGACGAGGAATGCGCCCTTTACTGACAACCAATAAGAGGAGTATTAATAATAATTTACTTACCCTACTCTCTCGCATAATATCTATAACCTACACACAAATCCTATAACCTATTTGGGCTGTCCAGGGACTCTAAACCGTAGCTCTGATACCAAAACTTGTCACACCCCCAACTTAAACAGCAAAATAAATATAGCTATTACATCTTTTTAATGAAGAATACACAACCAAAATCCAAGATCTTACAGTTTAGGGTTTAGAACAGCCCAACACTACCAACTATTACATCTGATTTAGAATACCGAGTCCTCACACAACTATTATTACTTATTCTACCTGAGCTCGAACATAAGCATCAGCATCACAGGTCTTACGGGCAGTCTGCTTGAATCTAACCATAGCTGCTAGCTGTAATATAAGGGTAAAGCAAGAAGTGAGCCAAATGCTCAACAAGTGCTAACAATACGACACAAAACATAAATTGAGATATACTTTTAAGAATGATAATGGAAAGACATAACCAAAGGTAACGAGAGATAAAAATTATGTGAGATGGCATCATTTTGCTTGCATCAAAACAATTTTAAAAATCATGTCTTAATCAAAATCATTTTATGACGCTACGGATTACAGCCGGTGATCAGCCGAGAAGTAATCCCGAACCTCGCTGGGTTCTAAAACATTAATGGGAATCCCTAGGCAACTTTTAAGCCTAATATAAGTGCGGAAAGGACTCGCGTCTCAGTCCAGATCCACCATTCAAGAAAACATTTATCCCCCTTTGGGACTGAAAACCCATATTTTATTTATTTCAAAAACTGATGCCGAATTATGACAAAATCTCTTTTTAAAGTAAACAACTTTATCAAAGGATTATAGATCAACTCGAAACACGGGGAATTGGTGCTAACTCTCAGAGCCATGATTCACAAAACTATTCTCTATTCAAGTAATTGAATGGTTTTCATATATTAAAGATTGGACAAGAGGATTTAGTGAGACTAATGGATAATATGAAGGGTAATGCCAATTTGGGATCAAAGCAATGGTTTCTCATCAAGGTTCAAGTGCTGGATCATCAAGAAGGTAAGCTTCATGAATACTAAGGGTGTTAAGGTATGAAGAATGATCTTTAACTCAGGACATATCAGAATTGTCAAGCTTTAGGATAAGAAAGAGGGTATCAATCAATGAGGAATCAAGCTGGTAAGTATCTGACTATCAGAATTCAAAGTAAGGTTCTATAGGGGTTCAAGTATCAGGATGAGATATTAATACTTAGGAAACATCAACATGTTAATCAAGAGGTTCCATCAAGTAATATATCAACTCTTCATTTTATCATGGCATTAATCTATCATGAAAGACTTTTGAACTACTTGCAATATGTACTCGAGGGTTCATGGCATCTCTATGTAACTCAAAGATAAACAAAAGATACGCTTGATTTAAATATATCAAAATGACTCAGGATAATTGCATCAATGTATAAGAACTATTTGTAGTAAATACGAAGGTCAAGTTGAATCACTTACCTTGAGATAGGCTGGTCTGGTCTGACTAATAGGAGCAACAACTGGAGCTTCACTCGACTTTTATGGCAAGTTTTCCCTCGTCTCGAGATCCTACATAAATAATAATAATCCTCATTATAATATATTCTTACCATCTTAACCTATTTACAACCCGAAATTAAACACGGATGGCACTTAGTCCTATATGCACTTAATTTATATTCACTTTTAAATTACAATTGCACACACATAGCCACATATTCACATATCATATATTAACACCAAATAACACCATATATACCATAATGCAACACTAGGCTTGGATGATCTCGACTCACAACTTAAGTCACTTGGTCGCTAAACTAGACAAGGTCTTCTAATTTCGGCTTCCTAACTCGATGTGCCTTTCCTAAATTATCCAGAACCTATTGACCCTCACTTGTGCCTTTTGCTCTAATGACCTTATACTATCTTACAACTATGGTGGTCGACCTAGTACTCACTTCTAAGCGTTCTAAAACTATGTGATAAGTGATAGTGCTCACTCGTGCAAATTTCAGAATGACAACTATGGTTTCTTGAGTACATTAGACACTCTTAAACTACAAGTTTTCCTTCAAAACTTTTACACAAGACTCTCCTGACCTAAGGGCATCTCACAAACTTGATATGGCTCAAGGGCCTGGCTTGGGCCTTCTTGGGCCTAAGCTAAAAGTCCAAGGTTCCCCTGTTTTTCTGGGCAGAAAATGTCCTGACTTGAATTAACTTGTGACACATGGTTCTAGCTCATATCCTATGAACTATGGTTGGAAAAACTTCTCTGACATACCCTCTAACTATGGCCCAATTGGGCCTAATGAGGGCCTACCCATGACATGGTCAAATCTCCCTATTTCTAAGTTGCAACAAAACTGTCCCCTGCTGGACAGATTTTGTGATTCTACTTGTGCACCTAACCAAATGACATGCAAACCTCCAACCAACTCCTAAAACCTTTTATATACTCCCAATACTAACTTCTGGTAGCTTGGGCCTCAAAGTGCACACCAATGACATGGTCAAAACTCACTCTAAACCTCAGGGTGCTATACTGATTTTTCTGCAGAAACTATAACTCTCATTTTCCAAGGTTTTGACTTGACAAACTCAACTAACAACAACTCAATACTTAAACCAAGACTTATACATGGTGATCTACTGAAATAACTCCCTTATTCTCAAAATAAACTTGGGTGAGATCATCCATGTCCAAAAACAACAACATGCAATCAAATATATAACATGCAACTCATGGAAAGCACATAACAAGATTTCGGCTAGGCATAAAGTTTTAAATGCTTGCAAAATCGACTTGCACCTAATACTCATCCTTAATAATCATGAAATATAACTTCTTTTAAGTATTAATAAGAAATTTATCATGGAAACAATCTATTTTAAGCACACATATTTCGAATTTATAGATTTTTAAACATAACTACATGATTTCGAAAAGAGTAGCATGCAAAACATGGTTGATCATCATTTTAATGTCTTAAAACTAACATACATGGCTAAACATAAATATATAATAAAATTTCAGTAGCATGCAAAGGATTTTAAAGCATGTTATCTCCATAAAACACTTAGTTAGCACATATACATAATATATCTCATAGAGAGCTCTTGAATTCACAAGAATCAAGAGTTTCTCTTTGGAGATCACATAAGAACTACACATGCATCCATGGAACTTCAACTTCCAAGTCACAAAACACTTGGAAAGTATATAAGATGAATGTAGATAAAAGATTTACACTTGGGAAGATGAAGAATGAATTGAAAAATGGAAGGGGGGTGGGGAATTGGCCTTCGGCCGAGAGCAATGTGGGAGGGGGAGGAGAGAAAATTTGTGGGGTGTTGGAGTGTGGAATGAGAATGACCTCTCCCACTTTGATTTCTTTATTTTATGCTATTTGGTTTACAAATGATGAGTGGAAGTGAGAACTTACAAAAATGTCCCTTGGTTAAAGTTAGGCCATTTTGCATGCAAGGCTAAGGTAGTAATTTGGTAATAATCAAATGAGTTAGTGGGGTTGGAAAAGTCTTATTTGCCCTTTGAGAGAATAGAAGGGTGATTTGCATGCATGGTCTCTTATGTAATTTGATAAATATGACAACTAAAATTTATAATGATTTATTTTTATAAAATAAAATACAAGTTCAAAAATTATAAAATTTATACCATAAAATAACTTGGATTTTTAGAGACTTTATAAAATCATTTTCAAAATTTGTGAACAAAATACCTTTTAAAAGAAAATTTTTCCAAAGCTTAGAATATTCCTTATAAATCAAAAATAAAGAAATTAAATAAACTCTTGCTTTGAAAAATTATATACTACACAAAGCAAATTTATAATGCAGAAACTTTCACTCACACTAGCGTACAATCATTGAATATATTTTCATTTGACTTTAATATTATACCCAATCCATAAATAATATTACATAAAATGCCGGTCGTAACAATATATAAAGATTATATATTCATCATATGATTATACAACTCTCATGAATATCATATATTTAAAACATATATATAAACACATATATAAATATAACAAAATGTAAAACATACCAAATCGCATACATAACAGTCATGGAATATTGTATACATTTTATCATCATAAAACCAGTAAACACATAAATGGATTAAACACTTTTCTCAAGTAACTCTGATGCCATTGTTGGGTTTCGAGCACATAAACGCAACGAAAACAGTAATTAAAAACGTGAAAAATCAGAATTTTCGAAACCCTCCGCAGGATCCATGCGAAAAACATATATTTAATTGGTTGAATAATGGAGATCCAGAGCTTGTTCAATCACCACGCACCCCGCTCTCGCGATCTACGCTCTATCGGCATCCACACGAATGCTTGAACTCAAGGATTGGATGTGTACTGGCACAACCCCGTTTCTTCTTGCTCTCTCCATCTTCTCTCTTGGTGGTTAGGGTTTTAGTAAAAGTCTTGCATCCAAAATCAGCCACACAAGAGATATTATATAGAGAGTGTAATAAGAATTATAACTCTTAACTAATTAGGAGTTATTATTAATTCGAAATTCCTATTTGTATAATTATTAAGTCACACTTAATTATTTAAAAAATGAATTTCATAATTAATATTAATAAATTCGAATATCTATATTTATCTAATTAATTAAGTCATACTTAATTAATATTATAAATAATTCGAATTATATTAATATAATTTAAATCCAATTTATATTAAATAATCCTTCAAGCATTCTTAGTGTGTGACCCTATAGGTTATTATTACATTGGCAACGAATTTTAAATCTAATTTAAAATCAAAAATAATGAGCGGCATCTAGTAATACATTATTGCTACCCAAGTAATAATAATTGAATTGGTGATCGATTAAACCTTTCGTGAATAATGTACAATGTAATATAATCCCTTTAACCAAATATTATAGATTAAACTAGAGGCATGTAATGTGTCATCCTCATCATAGTTTAATCCAAGTTTCCTTGATCAATTAGTAGACTATCATATCAAATCAACATTTGAGCGTGGCCACGCATTTCATAGTCTAGCTCACATAAGAGGCCAATAATATCACTCCTAAAATAGGAGGGTTAAATCCCATCTAGATCATTCATATTTCTCATACGATTCATAATATACCCAATGTCCACTTTTATCATTACCCGGTCAAGGATAACTTTTAATGAAATCAATTTATATTAATTCTCGTATAGAAATATAATGACTTCAGGTCTAAGGACCATTACATCATTATCACTGTGAGAATTACTTATGACACAACAGACATGTAGAAATTCACATTAGGTCTGTCAAATACCATGTATATATACATCTGCCTATGTTTTTGACTTTAGTAACATCATACATATGATCAATGAGATGTGATCATCAGTCAACAAACACACTAGTCTTAATGCATTATTATTGTCCCTTAATAATAATACTCGACTATGGACCTTTAGGAATATTGATACTATTCTCAAAATCTCATTTCTAAGTCACGTACTTAGAGATATAGAATTGCATATCATATTTCAAGGACATTTATTAATCTAACATTTATATCGCAGTATATTAAGAAGTAATAAATTATAAAGGGAATAATCGATAGAACATAAATATTAATAATCCTAATATCTTAAACTAAAACATCATAGTGTTGTCTCTAGGGCACAAACACTAACACTTGGTTGGGCCAGTAAATGTCTTATCAATTTCAAGGAACAAATATACACTGGTGATGGTGGGTGATTTCTCAAGATACACTTGGGTAGAATTCATGCACTCTAAAGATGAGACTCCACACATCATAATTGAGCATATAAAGAAGATAGAAAAATGGGCTGAAGATCATAATTGTGTAAAGTGATTGATAAGTGATAATGGAACAGAATTCAGGAATGCAACATTGAGTGAATTATGCAAAAGCGAAGGCATTGTTCAAGAATTCTCAGCTGCTAGAACACCTCAACAAAATGGATTAGTTGAAAGAAAGAACGGAACATTAGTTAAAGCTGCTAGAACAATGCTGCAAGATGCCAAGTTGCCAACAAGTTTCTGGGAGGAAGCTGTTAACACTGCATGCTATACTCAAAACATATATCTTATTAACAAGGGTGGGAAATCACCTTACTCAATCATGTCTAAGAGAAATCCCACTGTAAAGCATCTTCATGTGTTTGGAACCAAGTGTTACATTTTAAAAGACAACTCTGAATATGTGGGAAAATTTGACCCAAAGGTTTTTGAAGCAATTATTCTGGGATATTTATTGGAAAGGACTGCCTACAAGGTCTATGTGATTGATCAAAAGAAGATTATAGAAAGCACAAATATGACTTTTGATGATGATGTTAGATATATTTGAGATGTCATATCTAATATGATTTGTGTTTAGTTTTCAGAACTTAACAACAGGACATGCCAGGACTTATTAAAATCAGAACTTACTGAAGTTAGAACTTAATATCAGAACTTAAGGTGTCAGAAGATACATATCAGTACTTAAGTGCGGGAAGATTTCAGATAAGGAATGTGGCTGATTTATAGGAGAAGATCTGGACTAAAACAATAGAAGATATGCATGGAAAGAGTTAGAGGACTAGAAGACTTGTAGAAGATATCTAATTGATATATTTTAGGAGACATAATTATATTCCATATCAATTAGAATATATCTTGTAACTGTGTACTATATAAACACAGCTTAAGGTTTACACTATATATGTTATCATTATCGAGAAGATTATACATTATAACCTAGCAGCTCCTATTGATATTTGTTCATCACTAACAGAGAACAACAGTTCTATTGTAACAGAGTTTATTTGAATATACTTGATCTTTGTTACATACTTGTGTTGAAATCGATTTGATTGTATAAACACTGTATTCAACCCCCTTCTACAGTGTTGTGTGACCTAACAAGTGGTATCAGAGCTTTTATGTTAACATACATACATTAAAGATCCAAACAATCATGTCTAAAGAAACACAAACCCCAACTAAGCCCACCAAAACTCAAGAAACTCAAAACACTCAAACCCACAGTCGATATGTGACTATTAGAGTTCCCATACTGAGACCTTCTGAGTATCCCATATGAAAAGTGAAGATGGCTATGTTTCTGGAAGCTACAGATCCAGAATACCTTGACAGAATTAATGAAGGACCATATAAGCCTACCAATCTCCCTGTCGCAGTTGCTGATCAACCAGCAAAGTCCATATCAAAAGAGAAAGGTGATTAACAGCTGAAGACATCTCATCTATTGCCAAGGATGCAAGGGTAAGGCATTTGCTTCATAGTGCCATTGATAATGTCATGTCAAACAGGGTATTTGGATGCAAGACTGCAAATGAGATATGGGATGCTTTGGAGACAAGATGTCAGGGAACTGATACAATCAAAATGAACAGGAGGACTATACTCACTCAAGAGTATGAGCACTTTGACCCAAAAGCTGATGAGTCATTAACTGACTTTTATGACAGGTTTGTCAAACTCTTGAATGATCTGTCACTGGTGGACAAGGAATATGATCTTGAAGATTCAAATCTAAAATACCTTTTAGCTCTTCCTGAAAATTGGGATTTGAAGTCTACTACCATAAGAGACAACTATGACCTTACTGAAACTACTCTTGATGAAATTTATGATATGCTCAAGACTTATGAACTTGAGATGGATCAAAGGAGCAAGAGGCATGGAAGAAAATCAAGGACAGTTGCTCTTAAAGCTGAGGAGGAATCTCCTAAAGTGGTTACCTCAAAGAGGGGCAAAGAAAAGGCTCTCATCATAAAGTCTGATTCAGAGTCATCAAATTCTGATGATGATGATTCAGAAACTAAAATTTTATCTGAAATGGATGTTGATGAAGAGATGATACAACTGTGTGCTCTTATGGTGAAGGGTATCACAAAGATAGCCTACAGGAAATTCAGAAAGGGAAAGAAGTTTTCCAAGAAAGGTGGAAGTTCTGATAAGAAATGATTTAGAAAGTCTGAAGGCAAAGGAGGAAAGTCTGACAGAGGAGACAACTCAAATGTCAAATGCTACAATTGTGGTGAAAGAGGCCACATATCTCCTGACTGCAAGAAAGGAAAAAGTGACAAAGGCAAGGCACTTGTCACAAAGAAGAAAAGTTGGACAGACACTTCAGATTCTGAAAATGAGGTAAACTATGCCTTGATGGCAAATGCTGATAGCAGTACTGAAACTGCTGAATTGAAGGTACCTCAAACAACTTATGTTTTTCATACTGATGATATTACTGAGTTGAGATTATATCTTAAAACCATGTTCATTAGTTATAGAGATCAGACTTTAACATGTGAAATATTAATATCTGAAAATCTTGCTTTTAAAAACAGAAATGACTATTTAGAAAAGGAGTTAGTTTTTCTTCATCAAACTAAGAAAGAGAGATATGAGGCTTTGTATGTTAGAGATGAAGTACTAGAATTGAATGAATCTCTAAAAACTGATTTAAAAAAGGAAAGAGAGATCATCAGAACTTGGACTAACTCTGGCAGAACAACTCAGGATATACTAAGTAGTGGAAACTGGAAAGAGGGCTTAGGGTATGGAGATGATAAAAGTGAGAAAGGAACTGTGAAAATTGAGCCAACTGTTGTTAAACAGACTACTAAGCCAAAGGTAAATCCTATTAAGTTTGTAGCAAAAACTGTAAAGTCTGATTCTGAAAAGATGAAAGAGTCTGGGACAGAAGTCAAAGATAAGTCAACTTCTGACAAATTAAAATAGGTTAAACAGCCTGAAGTTAACATAGGCTTAATGACAAAGAAGTAGCTTAAGCATAAGCTAAAAGAGATTAGAAATGTGAACAAGATAAAAGAAGCTAGGAAAAATAGGAATGGAAAGGAAGGTGTAAATAAAAGCAATAATCATATGCCTATTCCTAATGCTCCTATAAAGAAATGTTATAACTGTAGAAACTCTAACCATCTTGCTTCTTTTTACAGGAAAAATAAAGATATAAACTCTTTACCTCCTAATTCAGGAGTTAAGAGTCAGTTTGTTAGGTTTAAACCACAAAATCCTTGTTTTCATTGTTGTAGTTTATGGCATTCCATTTATACTTGTAAGGAATATCATAGTTTGTACTATGATTATTATCAAATAAAACCTTCTTTGAAGAAAGTTAGTTTAATCCTTCTAGTGCAAAGTCTGATGCAAAATCTGATACAAATTCTGATAAATAGTAAGTTAGCATAAACTCTGAAATTAAATCCGCTGCAAATGCTAACAAACTTAAAAAGGCCAAAGGATCCAAGCAAGTCTGGGTCCTTAAAACTAACCAATAGTGGACTTTGTGATTGCAGGGCAACAGGAAAAACATCCTAGTTCTGGACAGTGGATGTTTAGAACATATGATTGGAAATAAAGCCCTACTATCAGACTTTGTGGAGAAAGCTGGCCCAGGAGTTTCTTATGGAGATGGAAACATGGGAAAAACTCTGGGATATGGCAATATCAATCTTGGGAGTGTCATCATTAAAACAGTAGCTCTTGTCTCAGGACTTAAACACAATCTGCTACGTGTGAGTCAAATCTGTGACAGAGGTTATCACGTGAATTTTTTTGAAGAACACTGTGAAGTTATAATTAATTCTACAGGCAAAGTAGTTCTGAAAGTTTACAGGCATGGTAACATTTATGAAGCCAGACTTTCAACAAACTCTGATGGCTCTGCAATCTGTCTGTTAAGTAGAGCATCAATTGAAGAAAGCTGGAATTGGCACAAAAGACTCTCTCATTTAAATTTCAACAATATAAATGAGCTAGTAAAGAAATATCTTGTGAGAGGACTGCCAAAATCAGTATTTGCTCCTGATGGCCTTTGTGATTCATGTCAAAAGGCAAAACAAAGAAAATCTTCAAGAGCAAAACTGAATCCTCAATTCTTGAGCCTTATCACTTACTGCATGTTGATCTATTTGGTCCAGTAAATGTCATGTCAATTGCAAAGAAGAAATATGCTATTGTTATAGTGGATGAGTTTACAAGATACACATGGGTGTATTTCTTGCATAAGAAGAATGAAATTGCATCTACTCTAACTGATCATGTCAGACAGCTAGATAAGTTAGTCAAAAATTCTGTTAAAATAATAAGAAGTGATAATGGCACTGAGTTCAAGAATTCAATCATGGAAAGAGCATGGAATTAAGCAGGAATTTTCTTAAAATAATAAGAAGTGATAATGGCACTGAGTTCAAGAATTCAATCATGGAAAGAGCATGGAATTAAGCAGGAATTTTCTATACCTGGAACTCCATAGAAAAATGGAGTTGTAGAAAGAAAGAACATGACTCTCATTGAAGCTGCACGAACTATGCTTGATGAAGCAATGCTACCAACCTACTTTTGGGCTAAAGCTGTGCAGACTGCTTGTTTTACACAGAATGCTACACTCATAAACAAGCATGGAAAAACACCATATGAGATGGTAAAGAAAAAGAAGCCAAATATGAATACTTTCATGTATTTGGATGCAAGCGTTTTGTTCTTAAGACTCATCCTGAACAGCTGTCAAAATTTGATCTAAAAGCTTATGAAGGAATTTTTGTTGGATATCCACTTTCCACAAAAGCCTTCGGAGTCTACAATTTAAGAACAAGGGTTGTCATGGAATCTATCAATGTATCTTTTGATGATAAAAATATTACTGGACTTGAAGATTTCAATGATCATGATCAGCTGAGATTTGAAAATGAAGATTTAAATTCTGATTCTGTAAATTCTGATGGCTTAAATCCTGATCATGTAAGTTTTGATGGGTTAAATTCTGATGTCATTGAAACTGTGGTAACTACCCCAAGGGAAACTGCACCTGTTCATGGGGAGCAAGCTGAAGATACTATCACAACTCAAGACTTTTAAGAAGCATCAAAACCTGTCACTAGCTCCTCAAGTTTTGATTCATCAAGTTCTGATGAGCCAAATTCTGATAATTCTGGAAACTCTGATTCTTCAAATCCTGAGGGATCCAACTCAAATTATGAAGTTTCAGAGAGCATAACTACAGGGGGAGCATCAGAAAATGTTGATGGAGACAGCATGGATCATGGGGGAGGATCCAGTTCTAGAAATCAACTTCCATCTGCAAGGAAGTGGACCAAATCACATACACCTGACATAATAATTGGAGATCCTGAAGCCGGTGTCAGAACTAGAACTGCAACATCAAATGAATGTCTCTATCATTCCTTTCTGTCTCAGACTGAACCAAAGAAAGTGGATAAAGCTCTTCAAGATGCTAATTGGGTGCAAGCAATGAAGGAAGAGTTAAATGAATTTTAAAGAAATAAAGTCTGGACCCTAGTGCCAAGACCAAAGAGCAGATCAATTGTTGGCATAAAATGGGTGTTCAGAAACAAAACTGACAGTGATGGTATAATTACAAGAAATAAAGCAAGGCTGGTTGCTCAAGGCTACTCTCAACATGAGGGTATTGATTATGATGAAACATTTGCACCAGTTGCCAGATTGGAAGCCATAAGAATCTTTTTGGCTTATGTTGCTCACAAAAAAGCACTTTATGGCCTTAAGCAAGCTCCAAGAGCATGGTATGAGACTGTATCTCAATTCCTTCTGAAAAGTGGATTTAACAGAGGCACAATTGATAAAACATTGTTCTACCTCAACCATGGAAAGGACTTACTTTTGGTACAGATATATGTTGATGATATCATATTTGGTTCTACTAATGCCAAACTCTGTGAAAGGTTTGCAAAGCTAATGCAGTCAAGATATCAAATGAGTATGATGAGAGAACTTAGCTATTTTATGGGACTTCAAGTCAAGCAAAATGAAGAAGGTACTTTCATAAATCAATCCAAGTACACCAGAAATTTACTGAAGAAATTCGGAATGCAAGACTGTTCAACTGCATCCACTCCCATGGCCACTACAACCAAGTTAGATAAAGATACTGGTTCATTAGTAGATATTACTAACTACAAAGGTATGATTGGCTCTTTACTCTATTTAACTGCAAGTAGACCTGATATCATGTATGCTACCTGTGTTTGTGCAAGATTTCAGGATGATCCAAGAGAACCTCATCTAATAGCTGTGAAAAGAATTTTCAAGTACCTCAAGGGTACAACTGATCTAGGATTGTGGTATCCTAGAGAATCAGATTTTAAGCTAATAGGTTACTCAGATGCATATTTTGCAGGATGCAAAATAGACAGGAAAAGCACTACTGGAAGTTGCCAATTTCTTGGAGGCAGATTGGTTTCTTGGTTTAGCAAGAAATAAAAATCAATTTCCACATCAACTGCAGAAGCAGAATATATTGCTGCAGGAAGCTATTGTGCACATATTCTTTGGATGAAGAATCAGTTACTGGACTATGGGTTAGAATTTTCTAAAATACCTATTTACTGTGATAATCAAAGTGCTATTGCTATGACAGGTAATCCAGTTCAACACTCAATGACAAAGTACATCAGCATTAGGTACCATTTCATAAGGGAACATGTGATGGAAGGTACAGTGGAATTGCATTTTGTTCCAACAGATCAACAACTAGCAGATATCTTCACAAAACCACTATATCAAGCTACTTTTACAAGACTGGTAAATGAAATTGGAATGGTTTCAAGTTCTTTCTCAAAATCTGCTTAGTTTTTGTTTTCATGAATCAGACTTTATGATCAGTGTTTACAGATTGTCTTATCTCTATGTAATCTGTGCTTAAATTGTAATATATTAAATACTTATTATTATCTGATGTGATTCTATATACTCTGATAGTGTTTTGAATGTTCTGTGACTATTCAATCCAATGAGGATTACTGTGCTAGATGCTGACCTAGTAGTCTTTAACATACTAGAAATCCCATGTTTGAATTAGTTATTTATGTGGAAATTCATTAACACAAGCAAATTCTGATTTTGAGCTTAGTCAAATTTACTTTGTGTATCTTATTACTAAGTCACAAACTAGATTCTTGCTTCTTATCTGTCAAATTCTGATGTCAGTAAATCTTAAGGATGAACCACATGCTTGATAAGCCTCACTTATCTGAAGAAAAGAAAATAAAAGAAAATTGAAGTTAGGTACTCATTTGAGATCAAGAGTAAATATGTGGAAGGGAAGACCCAAGTGCATTGCTGGTATTAAGTTATATGCATTATAAAAGCAAATAAATTTATCTTGGTGACTTTTCACATTCTCTGATTACTGGAGAAATATTCTGATAATAGCATAAATTCTGATAGCAGTTGTGATTCACTTACACTGAGAAGCCACTGTAAAAAGGAATCTCAAAAGATGCATAAAATGAGCACAAACAGTTAAGGTGGACTCTTGCATAAATTTGTTCTATAGTAGACTTCATAATTAAAGACATATTTTAAGCACCTTTCTTAGTTATGCCTTATTTCTAAGATGTACTGAAGTTTATCAGACTTTAATCTTTATCTGATATTTTGCTAATGCACGCACTCTCACTCCATATGAATGATAAAAATTACTGTGGTGATTAAGTTGTTTTTGACAAACAGTTAAGTGTCATTTGCAAAAATTCTGAGGACAAGTTCTGATGGAAGTTCTGATGATTAAAATCTGAAGAAACAAGTCAGTTTTTGTATGGAGAATCACATAAACAAACATTCACTTTCTGAGAACAGAAGTCATGTTCTAATGACCGTTAAAATCTGATAATAGTCAAGTTCTGATATTAAATCCTGATGAAAACTCTGATGCTTACGTGGCATTATTTATTTACTTGACTTATTTTTGGTAATACTGAACGGTCATATTTTATCATAATATATTTAAGTGAGATAAAAACAGTCATAATCATTTGTTTAGTGGAAAACGTGTTTGTCTTGAAAAACTGCATGTGCACAATAATTACTGCTTATTTCTTATGCCCACTAACTACTGCTTTAACTATTTACTGACTGTTCACATGTTGCCAGGTGTAAATTGCCTGCCATGCTTCACAAATTTAGTTGTTATCACGTGGGCTGTATAAATAAGAAAGTTGAAATATTTTCTAATCTTTTACCTACTTTTCTCATTCTCTCATCTCTCTTATTTTTTCTTACCCACTAATATTCTCTGAAGCTCTATTTTCTCACAGGCATTTTATCAAACACTTCGTGTACACACAATTCTCACTTGATTTTTCACAGAAATGGCACCAAAAGACATCGTTTTCAATGGAGCTAAGTTTGTTCCTGACAACTACTTAGCTATTCTTAGCAAGGATGAAGCCCCATCAGATCTTCACTTTGTTCAGGACTTCCTTGCTAACAGCGAGATTGGGTATGCATTGACCCAACCATAATCACTCTCAGGAACTCAGATACTAGAGATTTGGAGGAGTGGGGTTTATGATGATGGTGGTGAACATGGGTCCCCAAGTATCATATTTACAACATGGGAGGATGAGCATGTGGTAACTTTGTCAACTGTTTGACAAGCACTACATCTGCCAGAAGACTGCACTTTTTCAACAGTTGAAGAGCCAGCTCTTCAATAGATGATGGCTAATCTGGGTTACGAAAAATCATTGTCCAAGCTGGGAAAATTGAAGAGGCCATACATAAGGAAGGAATGGAGTTTCTTCTTTGACTGCATCACCAGAACTTTTGCAAACAAATGTTCAAACTTTGATTCAATTCCAATCATAAGTCAGCAAATTGTGTATGCTCTAATTACTCAATCTCATTTTAATTATGCTAGTGCTGTACTAGGTTTCATTGGTGATAGAATGACAAAAGATAGAAATACAGTTTATTTTGCTTGATTCTGTCAGCTTTTATACAGTTTTTGTAGCTCTGATGCACCCCAACTAGCTAGTGAGTTGATTCCACCATTTAAACTTGCTAAAAGAACTTTTACTGACTTATTATCTACTAATAATAAGAAAACTGTTCTAAGACCCCTGCAAATTCCATAATCAGTCAAACAGGTCTTAGTAAACTCTAACCCAAACACCTATACTACCATATATTCTAATGTCCAACCATCCCAACCTCCATCAGCACCTACACAACCTACCACTTCTCAACCTCAACCAACTCAACCTGCCATCAAAACTTACTTCCAACCAGCTCAATCCAAACAACAACAACCATCTGCTACAGCATCAAGATCCAAACCTTCTAGAACAAAATCTGTTCCTAAATCTTCACAAACGAGAAGTGGGATGATTTTAAGGGATGAATCAGATGAAGAAGAAGCACAAGTTTATGCATCAGTTGCTATGACACAAGAAGCTGAAGGGTCAACCCATCAGATAAATACTGAAGCTGAGGGTTCTGGTAATTTAAAGAGGAAAAGAACTGTAAGTTCTTATGTAGATCAAGCAACCCCTTCACTATCAAGGAGATTAAAGAAAATGAGGGCAGGAAGGCACATGGCTAAGCCTCCATCTGAGGATACTACTGAAGCTGAGGAAGGGGATCAGGAATCTCTGATCTCAAAGCCAATTGTGATTGAATCTTTGCCACCTCCAAATCAGGCTGAAGACACTGTTCAGGAAACAGTGATCACACCTCATGTCTCTCCTCTTCATGACACAGTTACAGTTGAAGATTCAGGATTAAGTCCTGAAATTGACATTCATAGGCTGAATATTCCTACTATTCTTTATCTGGAAGCTCCAACAGTAGCTCAACCATCTACTGTCAATTCTCCTATCTTACAAGCTGAGATACCAACAACTCCTATTCTGGAGATAAATTCTGATGCTCAGAATTTAGATGAAGCTGGTACAGACTCTCCTTCTGTTACACACACTCTTGTGTTGTCAGATGATGATGGATTTTCTGCAATTTTTGGAGAGTCAGCTCCAGTAAATGCTCCAATTCTTGGAAATGAGGCATTAATCCAAAAGTTTTTTGAACAGGATGCTCCTATTCCTTGGGAAGATACTCACAGAGGAGTGGAGTGGACCAAGAAGTGGAATAAAACTGATTTCATTTCATTCCAAGCTCTAAAGTTCTGACAGAGCACATTGCTAAGGCTGATGAGCTGATGACAAGTTCTGATTTTAAGACTCAAGTCAAAGTCACAGCTCTAAGTGTTAAGACTCTTCAAGGTCAATACTCTACAACTCATGAAAAGGTTGACAAACTTCTGGAAAAAGCTGAAAAGCTGGATATGGAGACCAAGCTTGATAAAAAGAGGTTTATCAGACCTATTTCCGAAAAAGTTGAAGCAATTGAGAAGGTTCAGGAGAAGCAACAGACCCAAATTACTAAGATCCTGCAGAATCAAGCTTCTCAAAAAGCTCAACTGGATGAAATTTAATCTTCAGTAGAACTTCTTCTCTCTCTCTCTTACTACCTGAAGATGCCAAAAAGGGGGAGAAGGTAGTTAAGTCCAAATGCTCACCTACTCAAATACTGAAGAAGAAGGATGACAAAGGTGATGACCAGGGAAACTCTGATAAGAGTAGAGTTCAAGGAAAATCTTCACAGAAAGTAATTTATGATGTTAACAAATCTTCTACACCGAACAAGTCAAGTTCTGATGTTGTGAATGCTAAAAGTCTGATATCAAGTTCTGATAAGCAAAGTCTGATGACAAAGCCTGATGTTCTGATTCAAGGTGGAAGTCAAGACTCTCAGAAGTTTCTGCAAACTCTGAAGCTAAAGGGAAAGCAGACAACTGTCTACTACAAGGATCCCAAGATTCAGACACTTGATGAAGAGATTGCTAGAAGATTATTTCTGAAACATAATCCTGGAATGGATTTAGAAAATCTCAAGGAGGAAGAAGCTAGATTTAAAGCTGAGAAGACAAATCTAAAGTCTAAAGCTTCTGTTGCAAAAAACCTCCAAGGCCTAAGGAAAAAGGCATTGTGATCAAGGAAAAATCAATTTCTGAGGCATCTAAGCCCAAGACTAGATCACAAACTGAGATTGATCCTAAAGATAAAGGGAAAGGAAAAGTTGATGAACCAATAAAGCCACAGGAGATGAAAATTCCTCAAATCCTGATGAAACCAGTGTGCAAAATGGTTCAAGTTCATGATGATACTCTTGCTGAAGATGATACTGTTCAAACTCTGAAAAGAAGGAAGATTACTGAAGAATCCAAGACAACCTCTGACAGAGCTCAAGTTGTTCAGAGTGAAGAGCTGTAAGATACAGAAGAAATAGCAAGTTCTGATAAAGTCATCAAGATATCAACCTCTGACATAGCTTAAGTTGATTTAGACAAGATGAAAGTGGCTGATAAAAAGAAACTCTTCTGGAAGAATGTCAAACCATCAGATCCAAAGAAAAGCCAATTGTTGTCTGATATCATGACTATTGGGTTAAATGCTAGAGAACCAAGAGACAGAGAAGGGCTAGGTTCTGATGAAGCTAAGATCAAGACAGGAGTTGAAGTAGCTACTAGAGATCCATTTCTATTGACTGACAGACCTCTTGAAGATGTTACACAGAAACACCTTGATAAGGTTATCTTTGTTCAAGTGGTACTGGATGCTCATGACAAGCATAATGTCAAAGAAAATCTGATTCTATTTCTTGAAGATGGAAGGACATATCAAATGTCAGAATCAGATGTGCTGAACAAATCTCTGAAAGAACTTCAATTATTTCATTATCTTTTAGAGATAAAGTCTGATATTACCAGGAGATGGTCAAATTTCATATTGAAGACCATAAGAGATAAAGTAAGAATTTCTGGTTCAAGGGTTACAGAATTCATTCCAAACATAGTTGAAGATGATGGAAGTGAAATTCCAATGAAGAAGGATTCTGCTAAACTTGAAGTGATTTTGAAAGAGAAATATCTATGCTACAATGAAGATTCTTCTCATCCAAGGGTAATAAGACTGGGTGATGGTTTGTTAGATATATTTGATAATTTCATGTCTAATATGATTTATGTTTAGTTTTCAGATCTTACTTAAACAGGACAAATCAGTACTTAACTGAAATCAGCACTTATACTGAAGTCAGAACTTAAGTTATCAGTACTTAAGGTTCAGGAGATATTTATCAGAAGATAATATCAGGACTTAAAGGAAACGTTCAGATAAGGAAGACGGCTGATTGAAAGGAAAAGAAGATCTAGACAAACGTAAGAAGAGATATGCATGAAGAAGGAATTCTATAAAGAATAGAATACTTGGAAGAAAAGATATCTGATTGATATATTTTAGGAAGCAGAATTATATTCCATATCAATTAGCGATTATCTTGTAACTGTGTAGTATATAAACACAGACATAGGGTTTACACTATAATTGTTATCATTATCGAGAAGATTATTCATTGTAACCCTAGCATCTCTTGTGATATTTGTTCATCACTGAGAGAAGACAGTTCCATACTGTAACAGAGTTTATTGTTTTGAATAAAGTTTGTTTTCTGTTACTCGAGTTATTAGAGTTCGATTTGATTGTGCTATACACTGTATTCACCCCCCTCTACAGTGCGTATGACCTAACAAGTGGTATCAAAGCCTATCTGTTAACACACAAACAGTTTAAGATCCAAAAACAATCATGTCTGAAGTAGAAACTCCAACTAAGCCCACCAAAACTGAAGAACCTCCAAAGACACAAATCCATAGCCGATATGAGGCTATTAGAGTTCCCATATTGAGACCATCTGAATATGCCATATGGAAGGTGAGGATGACTATGTTTCTGGAAGCTACAGATCCAGAATATCTTGATAGAATCAAGGAAGGGCCTCACAAACCAACCAAGCTCGCTGTTGCAGTTGCAGGTGAAGCAGCAAAGTCAGTACCAAAGGAGAAAAGCGACTACACTGCTGAAGATATCGCATCAATTGCTAAGGATGCTAAGGTACGACACTTACTGCATAGTGCCATTAATAATGCAATGTCAAAACGGGTAATAAACTGCAAGACTGCAAAGGAGATATGGGATGCCTTGGAAACAAGATGTCAGAGAACTGATAGGATTAAGAAGAACAGGAAGACAATACTCACTCAAGAGTATGAACACTTTAACTCAAAGGCTAATGAGTCATTGACTGATTTATATGATAGATTTGTCAAACTCTTGAATGATTTGTCACTGGTTGATAAGGAGTATGATCTTGAAGATTCAAACCTTAAATTCCTGTTGGCTCTTCCTGAAAGTTGGGATTTGAAGGCAACAACAATAAGAGACAACTATAATCTTGATGAAACAACTCTTGATGAAATTTATGGGATGCTCAAGACTCATGAACTTGAGATGGAACAAAGAAGCAAGAGGAAAGGAGGAAAGTCAAGGACAGTTGCTCTTAAGGCTGAAGAAGAATTCCCCAAGGCACCCACCTCAAGGAAAGGCAAGGGTAAAGCGCTCTTCACAAAGTCTGATACTGAGTCATCAAGTTCTGATAGTGATGATGACTCAGAATCTGAAAGCTTGCCTGAGATGGATGCTGATGAAGAGATGATGAAGCTATGTGCCCTTATGGTGAAAGGAATCACAAAGATTGCATACAGGAAGTTCAGGAAGGGAAAGAAGTTTTCCAGGAAAGGTGCAAGTTCTGATAAGAAGAATTTCAGAAAATCCGAGGGCAAAGGAGGAAAGTCTGACAGAGGAGATTATATAAATGTCAAATGCTACAACTGTGGTGAGAAAGGCCACATATCTCCTGATTGCAAGAAAGTGAAGAGTGACAAAGGCAAGGCTCTTGTCACAAAAAACGAAAGATGGACAGACCCCTCAGATTCTGAAAGTGAGGAGAATTATGCCTTGATGGCAAATGCTGATATGGTAAGTGCTGAAAGCAGTTCTGAAGCTGCTGAGTTAAAGGTACCTCAAACTACTTATGCCTTTCATACTGATGATATTAATGAGTTGAGAAGATATCTTAAAACCATGCTCATTAGCTATAGAGATCAAACTTTAACATGTGAAAGATTAACTTCTGAAAATCTTGCTTGTAAAAAGAGGAATGATTATTTAGAAAAAGAGTTAGTCATGTTCCATCAAACTCAGAAAGATAGAGATGATGCTTTCTATGTTAGGGATGAATTACTTAAACTGAATGAATCTCTAAAAACTGAGTTAGAAAAGGAAAGAGAAATTATCAGGAC
This sequence comes from Apium graveolens, assembly GCF_009905375.1. Lineage (NCBI taxonomy): Eukaryota > Viridiplantae > Streptophyta > Magnoliopsida > Apiales > Apiaceae > Apium > Apium graveolens. The sequence continues at coordinate 131,070,463 of NC_133652.1, read as the reverse complement.
TTGGACTAACTCTGGTAGAACAACTCAGAATTTGTTATGTAGTGAAAACTGGAAAGAGGGCTTAGGTTATGGAGATGATAAGAATGATAAAGGAACTGTAGAAATTAAGCCTATAGTTGTTAATCAAAAATCTAAGTTAAAGCCTGTTAAGTTTGTAGCTGTAAAGTCTAATAATGAAAAATCAGAAGTTAAAGAGGAATTACCTTCTGACAAACTAAAACAGGAAAAGACAACTGAAGTAAACGTAGGCTTAATGACAAAGAAGCAGCGTACGCATAAGCTGAAAGAAGTTAAGAATGCAAACAAGGTAAAATCACCTAGGAAAAATAGGAATGGAAAGGAAGGTGTGAATAAAAGCAATGATTATAAGCCTGTTCCTGATGCTCATAGAAAAACATGTCATAACTGTGGAAGTTCTAACCATCTGGCTTCTTTATGCAGGAAGAATAAGAACATAAACTACTTACCTTCAAAGTCAGGAGTTAAGAGTCAGTCTGTTAGATATAAGCCACAAAATACTTGTTTTCATTGTGATAGTTTATGGCATTCCATTTATACTTGTAAGGAATATCATAGTTTGTACTATGATTATTATCAAATAAAACCTTCTTTAAAGAAAGTTATCATTGTTCCTTCTAGTGTAAGTTCTGATTCAAAGTCTGATAGTGTAAATTCTGATAAGAAAAATATTAACATAAACTCTGATGCTAAATCCGCTACAAATGTTAACAAACTTAATAAGGCCAAAGGATCCAAGCAAGTCCGGGTCCTTAAAACTAATCATTAGTGGTCTTTGTGATTGTAGGGCAATAGTAAAATATCCTAGTTCTGGACAGTGGATGTTCAGGACATATGACTATAAATAAAGCCCTGCTATCAGACTTTGTGGAGAAGGCTGGCCCAAGTGTTTCTTATAGAGATGGCAACATTGGAAAAACATTGGGATATGGCAATATCAATCTTGGGAATGTCATCATTAAAGAAGTAGCTCTGGTCTCAGGAATTAAACACAATCTGCTGAGTGTTAGTCAAATCTGTGACAGAGGTTATCGTGTGGATTGCTTTGAAGAACACTGTGAAGTTATTAGTAAATCTACAGGCAAAGCTGTTCTGAAAGGATACAGGCATGGTAACATCTATGAAGCCAAGCTTTCAACAAGTACTGATGGTTCTGCAATCTGTCTGATGAGTAGAGCATCAATTGAAGAAAGTTGGAATTAGAACAAGAAACTCTCTCATTTAAATTTCAACAATATAAATGAACTAGTCAAGAAAGATCTTGTGAGAGGACTGCCAAAGTCAGTATTTTCTCCTAATGGCCTTTGTGATTCTTGTCAAAAGGCTAAATAAAGGAAATCCTCATTCAAGAGCAAGACTGAATCATCAATTCTTGAGCCTTATCACCTACTAAATGTTGATCTATTTGGTCCAGTAAATGTCATGTCTATTGCAAAGAAGAAATATGCTATGGTCATAGTGGAGGAGTTCACCAGATACAAATGGGTGTATTTCTTGCACACAAAAAGTGAAACTGCATCTCTCTTGATTGATCATGTCAAGCAACTGGATAAATTGGTCAAAGATTCAGTGAAGATAATAAGAAGTGATAATGGTACTGAGTTCAAGAATTTGATAATGGAAGAGTTCTGCAAAGACCATGGAATCAAGCAGGAATTCTCTGCTCCTGAAACTCCACAGCAAAATGGAGTTGTTGAAAGAAAGAATAGAACTCTCATTGAAGCTGCACGTACAATGCTTGATGAAACAAAGCTTCCAACCTATTTCTGGGCTGAAGCTATGCAGACTGCTTGTTTTACTCAGAATGCAACACTCATTAACAAGCAAGGAAAGACACCATATGAGACGGTGAAGAAAAAGAAGCCAAATCTGAAGTATTTTTATGTATTTGGATGCAAATGTTTTGTTCTTAAGACTCACCCTGAACAGCTATCCAAATTTGATCTAAAAGCTGATGAAGAAATCTTTGTTGGTTATCCACTTTCCACAAAAGCCTTCAGAGTCTATAACTTGAGAACAAGAGTGGTCATGGAATCTATCAATGTCTCTTTTGATGATAAGAAGATTATTGTATTTGAAGATTTCAATGATGATGATCAGCTGAGATTTGAAAATGAAGACTTAAATTCTGATACGGAAAATCCTGACAGTCTAAATCCTGATACTGCAAACTCTGATGGATTAAACTCTGATGTTATTGAAACTGTGGTGACTACGCCAAAGGAAGATGCACCTATGCAGGGGGAGCATACTCAAGATACAACCACATCTCAAGAAGCATCAGAACATTCATTTGGCTCTTCAAGTTCTGATCGTCAAGTTCTGATAAGCCAAGTTCTGATAATTCTGAAAAATTAAATTCTGAAGAATCCAACTCAGAGAACATAGTTTCAGGGGGAGCATCAGAAAATGTTGATGAAGATAGCATGGATCATGGGGGAGCATCCAGTTCTAGAGAAAACCTTCCATCTGTAAGGAAGTGGACTAAATCACATACACCTGACTTAATAATTGGAAATCCTGATGCAGGTGTCAGAACTAGAACAGCTACTTCAAGTGAATGTCTTTACAATTTTTTTCTTTCTCGGACTGAACCAAAGAAAGTGGAAGAAGCTCTTCAAGATGCTGATTGGGTGCACGCAATGCAGGAAGAGTTAAATGAATTTAAAAGAAACAATGTCTGGACCCTAGTGCCAAGACCAAAGAACAGATCTGTTATTGGTACAAAGTGGGTATTCAGAAACAAGACTGATAGTGATGGCATAATTAGAAGGAATAAGGCAAGGTTGGTTGTAAAAGGATATTCTCAACAGGAGGGAATTAATTATGATGAAATATTTGCTAGATTGGAAGCCATAAGGATATTTTTGGCTTATGCTGCTCACAAAAAGTTTACTGTCTTTCAAATGGATGTGAAAAGTGCTTTTCTCAATGGAGAATTGGAGGAGGAAGTATATGTTGAAAAACCTCCAGGCTTTGTAGGTCCCAAATATCCTAATCATGTCTACAGGCTTGATAAAGCACTTTATGGCCTTAAGCAAGCTCCAAGAGCATGGTATGAGACTTTAGCTCAGTTTCTTCTGGAAAGTAGATTTAACAGAGGAACTATAGACAAAACACTGTTCTACCTCAACCATGGAAAGGACTTACTTCTGGTTCAGATATATGTTGATGATATCATCTTTGGTTCTACAAATGACAGATTTTGCAAGAAGTTTGCCAAACTGATGCAGTCAAGATATCAAATGAGTATGATGGGGGAACTTAGCTATTTTCTGGGCCTTCAAGTCAAGAATAATGAAGAAGGCACTTTTATTTGTCAAACCAAGTACACCAGAAATTTGCTGAAGAAATTTGGAATGCAAGATTATTCAAGTGCATCCACTCATATGGCCACTGCAACAAAACTGGATAAGGATACCGGTAAATCAGTAGATATTATTGATTACAGAGGTATGATTGGCTCGTTACTCTATCTAACTGCTAGTAGACCTGATATCATGTATGCTACCTGTCTTTGTGCAAGATTTCAAGCAGATCCAGGAGAACCTCACTTAACAGCTGTGAAAAGAATTTTCAAGTATCTTAAAGGAACAACTGATCTGGGATTGTGGTATCCCGGAGAATCAGATTTTAAACTAATAGGTTACTCAGATGCAGATTTTGCAGGTTGCAAAATTGACAGGAAAAGCACAAGTGAAAGCTGCCAATTTCTTGGAGGCAGATTGGTTTCTTGGTTTAGCAAGAAACAAAAGTCAATTTCCACATCAACTGCAGAAGCAGAGTACATTGCTGCAGGAAGCTGTTGTGCACAGATTCTTTGGATGAAGAATCAGTTACTGGATTATGGGTTAACATATTTTAAAATCCCTATTTACTGTGATAATCAAAGTGCTATTGCTATGACAGGTAATCCAGTTTAACACTCAATGACAAAGCATATCAGCATTAGGTACCACTTCATAAGGGAACATGTGGATGAAGGTACAATGGAATTGCACTTTGTTCCAACAGATCAACAACTAGCAGATATCTTCACAAAACCACTGTGTGAAGCTACTTTTACAAGATTGGTAAATGAACTTGGAATGGTTTCAGGTTCTTTCTCTAAATCTGCTTAGTTTTGTTCTGATGCATCAAACTTTATGATCAGTATTTACAGAAATTACTCTCTTTGTGTATTCTGTGCTTAATTGAAAATTGCTTAAGTACTGATTGTTGTATGATGTGAATTTCTAAACTCTGATAGTGATATGATTGTTTATGTGACTATTCATCCAATGAGGATAACTGTGCTAGATGCTAACCTAGTAGTCTTTAATATATTAGAGATCCCATGTTAGAAGTAATTATTTATGTGGAAATCTATTGACACAAGCAAATTCTGATATTGAGCTTAGTTACGTTTACTTTGTCTATCTTATTACTAAGTCAAAAACTGGACTCATGCTTCTCATCTGTTAAGTTCTGATGTTAGTAAATCTGCTGAATGTACTAAGTGCTGATAACCCTCACTTATCAAAAGAAAAGGGAATAAAAATCAGGTACTCCTTTGAGATCTAGAGTAAAAATGTGGAAGGGACGACCAAAGTGCATTGCTAGTATTAAGTAATATTCATCAGAAAAGCAAATAATTATTTTTCTTGATGACTTTTCACACTCTATGATTACTGGAGAAATACTCTGATAAAAGCATAAATTCTGATAAGCAGTCGTGACTCACTTACACTGAGAAGCCACTGTAAAATGGAATTTCAAAAGATGCATAAAATAAGCACAAAACAGTTGAGGTGGACTCGTGCATGAACTCATTCAAAAGTAAACTTCAGAATAATGACAGATTTTTAGTAAAGTTCTTAGTTATGCCTTATTTCTAAGATGTACTGAAGTGAATCAGACTTTACTCTTTTTCTGATATTTTGCTTAATGCACACACTTACACTCCATATGAATGATGAAAATTACTGTGGCATTCAATGTTGTTTTAGATGAACAGTTTATGTGTCAGATTGCATAAATTCCGAGGACAAGTTCTGCTGGAAGTTCTGATAAATAAGTTCTGAAGAACTGAAATCAGAATTTGTGTGAAGAATCACAGAGATAGGCATTCATTTTTCGAGTTAAGAAATCATGTTCTGATGACTGTTAAGTTTTGATATAAGTCTAAGTGCTGATATTAAATTCTGATTCTTTACTTGACTTATTTGTGGTTAAAATCTGAAACAGTCTTATTTTAAATCAGAATATGTTTGGGTGGAATATTAACAGTCAATATAATTAGGGTTAGTGGTACACGTCCATGCACAGTAATATTTACTTGTTTCTTGTGCGCATTAAACCCTGTTTTACACTTCCAACGACTGTTTTTATTCTCCTCGGTCTAGGGAGACGAGGTAGAATTATTTCTACCAGTCAGCATTAAATTTTCCTTGCGTCTCCTGGCATTTTTTTGCCTATATAAACCAACACCTCATTCCAGCCTACACATCATTCCTTTTCTCACATACTCACTCTCTTTTCATTCATATCAACAAAATCATGGTTAACTACAACATGTTCTTGAACTATGAAATCTTCAATATGGAGTTGAGCCGTGAGGGATGGCAGCAGGAATGGCATGTTACTGCCATTCCTGATGAGATTTGGGACTCAGTTCCCCAGGAGGTTCTCACACACCTCCTGTTCTTTTACATGGACTACCATCGCCATCTTGAGCGATTAGAAGAAGAAAGGCTGGAATCTCTCCGCTAACAAGAGTGAATCATTCAACTCGCTATTCTTTTTGTAGAGAGTCGGAAGAAGAAATAATTTGTTTTCTTCTTCCTGTTTTTCTTCATCGTCAGCTTTGTCTAGCTTCTTAGCAAAGGACAAAAGCTGTTGATGTTGGAGTTTGTAGATTAGGACAGTCTTGTAATGTTCTGATGTAAATTTCAATTTCATGAATGTATTCTCTTAATATATTAATGGAATTTTATATTTTTGCAAGATTTTGTCTCTGAGATGTTTGCAATTCTACTGCATTTTTAAATCCTGATATATCCATATTCTGATGACCATCTTAATTATTGATATAAATTAAGTTCTGTTTATGAAATGTCAGTACTTGTTTACTTGATTTATTGTTTGGTCATTCTCACACTTTATATTTTTCCAGAAAATGGGTTTTGTAGTAAAAATGATTAAATAAGTGGGAACAGTTTAAATTTTGAATTAAAACTAACTTACCTCAATTAATGGGATTACTTGGTAAGTGGAACGATTTTTCCTTGAAAAACTGCATATGATAAGTAATGATTACTGTTTTCCCGTGCCCATTAACTATTCATTATTGCTGCATGTCTGACACGTGTCCAGCGGTGTTTTTTTAACCATGTATAAGTAAGAGAGAGAGAAGATTATACAATCTTTTATTTACTTTTACACTTTATCTCTCTTTCTTTACTTTTACTCTCTCTCGTCTCCTGACGTTGGTTTTCATACAGACATTTTATCAAATACCTTACAGGCAACCTTAATTCTCAATTTTTTCTCATGGCACCTAAGGATTTGATTATAGATGGATCCAAGTTCGTTCCCAACAACTATGCTGCCATCTTAAATTATGATGAAGCTCCATCTGAGTTGCACTTTGTGCAAGATCTTCTTGCACACAGTGAAATTAGGTATGGATTGACCCAACCACCAGTCTTTTCAAGCCAACAAGTTCTGATGTTTTGGAGGACTGGGCATTTTGATAATGGTGGTGCTACTGGTACTCCCAGCATTGTTTTTGAAGTGGATGATTTTGAACATGTGGTAACTCCTGGAACAGTTTGCAAGGCTCTACGTTTACCAGAAGGCTGCATTTTCTCAACACCGGAGGAAACAGTTCTACAGCAGCTCATGGCCAATTTGGGGTATGAGAAGAGTTTGGCTAAGCTTGGACAGTTGAAACGAGCACATATTAGAAAGGAATGGAGCTTTTTCTTCGACTGTATCACTAAAGCCTTCGGGAATAAGTGTTCCAACTTTGATGCCATTCCAATAATGAGTCAGCACATCGGGTATGCTATTATTAACCAAACTCATTTTGATTTGCAAGTGTTGTGCTAGGTTTTATAGGGGATAGGATGACAGAGGATAGGAATGTTGTCTACTTTGCTAGATTCTGTCAGCTTATATATAATTTATGTTGTGCTGATGAACCCCAACCTACCACTGACTTATTTCCACCCTTTAAACTTGTAAAACGGGCTTTTAATGACTTGGTAAATACTGACCTTAAGAAAACGGTGGTTAGACCTTTACAGATTCCTCAGTCTGTAAAACAGATCCTGGTAAATGCTGATCCTCAAACCTATAGATCTGTTTATCCTGATGTTCAACCTACCACCACATCCCAAACACCATAACAACCATCAGAAAATACCACTCATACATCTATACCTCAATCCTGTATCAGAACACATCTCAAACCTTCACAGATAGCTCAACGTTCATCCTCAGCACCTACTGTGACGCCTTCATTTTCCAAGCCCAAGAGGACAAGGACTGTCCCTCAGACACCACAGAAGAGAAGGAGGATTGTTCTGAGAGATGAGTCTGATAGTGAGGAACAGGTTTTTGCATCAGAACCTGTTGTTAAAGAAGCTGAGAAGGTCCCTTCTCAGAAGGATTCTGGAATTGGGGGATCTAAGCTTCTCAAAAGGCTTAGAAGAATGACTTATGCTGAACCTCCCAAGGAATCCCACCTTCAAAGAGATACAAGAAACATAGAGCTAAAAGACCAGCTTCAGATGATGAGGAAGCAGCAGCTAAGGAAGGATATCAGGAATCTCTGATCTCGAAAGAGCCAGAATTTGCTGGAGCTATTGCATCTCCATCTTCATTGTCCCCAACTCAGGAAGCTGCTACAGATAAGGCAAACACACCATCTGTGTCACCTATACATGAAACTGTATCTCCTGTAGACACAGGCACAAGTGCTGAAATTGATATTCACAACCTGGTTGTGCCTGAGGTTCTCTACTTAGAAGCTCCAACATCAATTAATCCATCAACAACACCTTTTACTGATGCTACTCAAACTCCAGAATTGTCTACAACACCTTCTCTGCATCTAGATGTTGATGATCAGAATATAGGTGAGCATCAGAATATGGATGTTGATCAGAACTTGGAAGCAAATCAGCACTTAGAGGAGGATGTTGAAGTCTCAATTGCTTCTCATACTGTTCTTTTAACAGAAGATACTGATTCTGTCAGTTCTGATGCTGCAAATGCTGATGATACTGGTGATGCTGCTATAAATGAAGATGCTACTGCAGCTGGTCCTTCAGGACATGCACCTCAACAGACTATTTCTAAATCTGAACTAGTCAAGAAGTTTGTTCGAGGAGAAGTACCAGTACCTTAGAGTGAAACTCCTAGAGGACAAGAGTGGACTAAGGAATGGAACTCCATTACCTTTGTTCCATCTGAAAAGATTCTTGCTGAGCATTTGGCAAAAGCTGATGAGATGATAATTAATGATGATTTCAAGACACAGCTTCGAGTCACTGCATTGAGTATTAGACATCTGCAAGGTCTCCATTCAACAACTCATGCAGAGTTATATAAAATTCAGGAAGAATTGCTCAAGCAAGAAACAATTAAGAAAATTGACAAGAAAACTTTCTTCCAACCTACCTTTGACAGAGTTGCTTACATTGAGAAGACCCAAGAGAAGCAACAGTCTCAGATTGATGATATTTGAAAAATCAAGCTTCTCAGCAATCTCAACTCGATGAAATCCAATCCTCAGTGGAATTGCTTGTCTCTCTTCTCTTACCTGCTAATGCCAAAAAGGGGGAGAAAGTAATTAAGTCCAAATGCAAAACTGATCAGACACTGAAGGGGAAGGATGATGAAAAAGATGACCAGTGAAACTCTGGAATGGGTGGAGGTCATGGTCAAGGTAGAAGTTTCTCATCAAAAAGAGCTAAAATTACAAGTCACAGGACAACTTCTGATGCTGGAAAAAGAATTACTTATGCTACCGGTAAAAGGATAAGTTCTGATGAACTTTTGGATCTTGATGAAGAAATATCAAGACAGCTATTTCTGAAAGAAAATTCAGGAATGGACTTTGAGAGTCTGATGGAAGAAGAAGCTAGACTTAAGTCAGAAAAATTCAAATCTAAATCTGAAGCTTCTGTTGGTAAAAAGAAACTTCCAAAGGCCAAAGGCATTGTGATAAAAGAAAGAACAAATCCTGAAGCAACCAAGGCTAAATCACAATTGCAGATAGATCCAAGGTCCAAGGGAAAAGAGAAAATTGGTGAACCTATCAAGGTTTATGTGCCTCCTGTGGATGAAGAAATTACTGTTGAAGATGCTGATCTTGCTCTGACTTCAAGAAAAATTTCTAAGACAACCTCTAACATGGCTCAAGTTGTTTAGAGTAAAGATATAGTTAGTTCTGATATCTCAAAGAAGCAAGTAACCTCTGACATAGCTCAAGTTAACTTGATATCAGAAGATAAATCAAAGGAAACCTCTGACATTGCTCATGTTAAACCTTCAAAGTTACTCCTACCAGGATTCACCAGGATTCACCAAAGCCAAACAGACTCAACCTTTGAAGACTACTGCAAGTGGTTTTGAAGCAAGAGTGGTTACTGGAAAGGAAGCAAGAGATAAATCTGTGGTAGTGCTGATGAAAGAAGAGTACAAAACACAACCAATGATCCAACTTCCTTAAGTGAACCTGGTATTGGAGCAACTCCTGAAAGATTGAATCAACTAGAATCTTTACAGATGGTTTACCATACCTACATGAAAGAACACATCTTGTTGTACTTCATGACAGATGGTAGGATTTATCATATAAGGGAAAATGCTATTCCACTGAAGTATTTTGAAGAATTGGACATGTATTATTCTTACTTCAAGTGAATGACAAATAACAGAAAGTGTTGCAAACTATTTGAAGAGTCAAATTCAGAAACAGAAAAGGCTTTATTCTATTAAGTCTGACAGCACATATCTTCCAAAGTACAGAGATCACAAGGGTGATATTGTTGAGATGAAGCCTAACTCTACTAAGATTATAACTACATTTCTGGGTTACAAAGCTGTAGAATTCAATCTTGAGTCTGACAAGGCGTATTTGATCAGACTGGATCAGGACATAAGGAAAGCTAAAATTAATAATCTCAGGGCTGCAATCTTTCAAACTGGTGAAGATTCTGCAAAACTTAAAGATGCTAAAAGGAGGATGATTGATGAACTCAGATATGCTGAGAGATGTTTGTTAAAGAATTATCTCAGATCAACTCCTAACATCAGAGAGATCAGAAAGTGAAGCCAAGTCAAGATCTACAACTGCTTAAATTCTGATATGTATACAGATTGAAGTTGTTATCAGAAGTTAAAGTTGGTAAAGCTTTAAGGACTGTAAGTTGTAGTTATCTAGTCAAATTCTCATGCATTTGTACTTAATGTTTTTGACATCATCAAATATCTGTTAAACTTGTATATTATGCTAATTTACAAGTTGGGGGAGATTGTTAGATATATTTGATAATGTCATGTCTAATATGATTTATGTTTAGTTTTCAGATCTTACTTAAACAGGACAAATCAGTACTTAACTGAAATCAGCACTTATACTGAAGTCAGAACTTAAGTTATTAGTACTTAAGGTTCAGGAGATATTTATCAGAAGATAATATCAGGACTTAAAGGAAACATTCAGATAAGGAAGGCGGCTGATTGAAAGGAAAAGAAGATCTTGATAAACGTAAGAAGAGATATGCATGAAGAAGGAATTCTATGAAGAATATAATACTTGGGAGAAAAGATATCTGATTGAAATATTTTAGGAAGCAGAATTATATTCCATATCAATTAGCGATTATCTTGTAACTGTGTAGTATATAAACACAGACATAGGGTTTACACTATAAGTGCTATCATTATCGAGAAGATTATTCATTGTAACCCTAGCAGCTCTCGTGATATTTGTTCATCACTGAGAGAGGACAGTTCCATACTGTAACAGAGTTTATTGTTTTGAATAAAGTTTTTTTTCTGTTACTTAAGTTATTAGAGTTCGATTTGATTGTGCTATACACTGTATTCACCCCCCTCTACAGTGCGTGTGACCTAACATGGTTTATAAAGAAATCATATCTCTGCTCTAAGGACTGCAATCTACCAGATTGGAAGTCAGGGTGAAGAATTGAAGCAAGTCAAAGCTACACTATCTCAAGTCTTGAGGAATAAAGAAGAAAAGCTGATATCAAACTTTGTCAAGAATCACGTTGGATTCAGATTGACTCAGTGAGAGTGGTAAAAGCTACAAGAACTGTAAGTTGTAGTTAATTATCTTATTAAACTCTTATTGCATTTGTACTTAAAATGTTTTTGACATCATCAAATCTATTAACTTATATATTTTGCATAATTTACAAGTTGGGGGAGATTGTTAGATATATTTGAGATGTCATGTCTAATATGATTTGTGTTTAGTTTTCAGAACATAACAACAGGACATATCAGGACTTATTGAAATCAGAACTTACTGAAGTCAGAACTTAATATCAGAACTTAAGGTGTCAGAAGATACATATCAGTACTTAAGTGCGGGAAGATTTCAGATAAGGAATGTGGCTGATTTACAGGAGAAGATCTGGACTAAAACAATAGAAGATATGCATGGAAAGAGTTAGAGGACTAGAAAACTTGTAGAAGATATCTAATTGATATGTTTTAGGAGACAGAATTATATTCCATATCAATTAGAATATATCTTGTAACTGTGTACTATATAAACACAGCTTAGGGTTTACACTATATGTGTTATCATTATCGAGACGATTATACATTGTAACCTAGCAGCTCTTAGTGATATGTTTTCATCACTGAGAGAGAACAACAATTCTATTGTAACAGAGTTTATTTGAATATACTTGATCTTTGTTACATACTTGTGTTGAAATCGATTTAATTGTATAAACACTGTATTCAACCCCCTTCTACAGTGTTGTGTGACCTAACAAGTGGTATCAGAGCTTTTATGTTAACATACATACAGTAAAGATCCAAACAATCATGTCTGAAGAAACACAAACCCCAACTAAGCCCACCAAAACTCAAGAAACTCAAAACACTCAAACCCACAGTCGATATGAGACTATTAGAGTTCCCATACTTAGACCTTCTGAGTATCCCATATGGAAAGTGAAGATTGCTATGTTTCTGGAAGCTACAGATCCAGAATACCTTGACAGAATTAATGAAGGACCATATAAGCCTACCAAGCTCTCTGTTGTAGTTGCTGATCAACCAGCAAAGTCCATACCAAAGGAGAAAGGTGATTACACAGCTGAAGACGTCTCATCCATTGCCAAGGATGCAAGGGTAAGGCATTTGCTGCATAGTGCCATTGATAATGTCATGTCAAACAGGGTAATTGGATGCAAGACTGTAAAGGAGATATGGGATGCTTTGGAGACAAGATGCCAGGGAACTGATGCAATCAAAAAGAACAGGAGGACTATACTCACTCAAGAGTATGAGCACTTTGACTTAAAAGCTGATGAGTCATTAACTGATTTATATGACAGGTTTGTCAAACTCTTGAATGATCTCTCACTGGTGGACAAGGAATAATGAAGAAAATGATGAAGGCATAAGTTAACAAACTCACACAAGGAAGTGGGATAGAAGTCACACTAGAGAAGCAATTATTGGTGATCCTACTGTTGGTGTGAGAACTAGAAGTGCAACTGCTAATAAGTGCCTACATGCATGCTTTCTGTCTCAAGTAGAGCCTAAGAAAACTGAAAAAGCTCTAATGGATCCTGATTGGATATCTTCAATGCAAGAGGAGCTTAATCAGTTCGAAAGAAACAAAGTTTTGGAGCTAGTTCCTGCACAAAAGAATAGAAGTGTAATTGGAACAAAATGGGTGTTCAGGAACAAGATGGATGAAAATGGTATAGTTACCAGGAACAAGGTAAGGTTGGTTGCTAAAGACTACTCGCAGGAAGAAGGAATTGATTATGATGAAACCTTTTCTCCAGTTTCAAGACTTAAAGTAATAAGGATTTTTCTAGCATTTGCTGCACATTCAAATTTTAAAGTGTATCAAATGGATGTCAAGAGTGCCTTCCTAAATGGTGAGCTAGAAGAAAAAGTTTATGTACAACAACCACCTGGATTTGAAGATCCATAATTTCCAGATTTTGTGTACAAGTTACTCAAGGCTCTATATGGACTAAAGCGGAAACCTAGAGCTTGGTATGATACATTGTCAGAATTCCTACTTAAATATGAATTTACTAGAGGTACCATAGACAAGACTCTCTTCTACAAAAATCATGGGTGATGATATGATCCTAGTTCAGTTCTATGTGGATGACATTATCTTGGTACAAATGAGAAGCTTTAACAGAGATATTTTAAGCTTATGCAGAGTGAATATGAAATGAGTATGATGGGGGAATTAAGTTACTTTCTTGGACTTTAAGTTAGTCAAAGAAGTGATGGGATCTTCATCAGCCAAACTAAGTATGTCAAGGATTTATTGAAAAAGTTTGGTATGGTTGAATATTCACCTGATTCTACACCTATGTCTACAACACCAAAGTTGGATGAAGATAGAAAAGGCAAGAGTGTAGATATTTCAAGCTATAGAGGAATGATTGAATCATTGCTTTACTTAACTACAAGTAGACCAGACATCATGTTTGCAACATGTCTATGTACAAGATTTCAAGCCAATCCAAAAAAGTCACATTTTATGGCTGTAAAGAGGATTTTCAGATACTTGCAGGGGACTCCAAACTTGGGATTATGGTATCCTAAGGGAACTGGTTTTTGAAGCTATTAGCTATACATATGCAGATTTTGTTGGATGCAGGTTTGACAGAAAGAATATTAGTGGAAGCTGTCAATTTCTCGGAAAAAGACTTGTATCCTGGTATAGCAAGAAACAACAATCTGTATCAACTTCTATAGCAGAGGCTGAATACATAACTGCAGGAAGTTGTTGTGCTCAAGTATTTTGGATTAGAAATTAGCTAATGGATTATGGCCTAGTGTTACACAAAATTCCTATCATGTGTGACAATACTAGTGCTATATCTATAGTACCTAATCCAGTTAATCATTCTAGAACAAAGTACATTGATATAAGATACCATTTTATTAGAGAACATGCTACAAATGGTACCATTGAGCTCATTTTTGTCCCAACAGAAAACGAATTAGCTGATATTTTTACTAAACCTTTGGATGAAGCAACTTTCACTAGACTTGTAGGTAAAATTGGAATGCTTAATTCTTCATCCTAAGGCAAGAACTCAACCACTGTGTTGCAGCGGATTAATTTCTAGTAAATCAAAATTAATTTAATTAGAAATTAACTGAAATATGAATTATAAATATTTCAGAAATCTCTGCATATTTATTTTTCAAAAACAAAAATTTAACTTGGAATTTTTCAAATTCTAAGTAAACTGCTAAGTTATTAATTTACATCTTTAATATGTAAAATTAACACAAGGCAAACTTAAACTGATCAAAAGTATATATAGAACTGAGTTCTCGATAAGTCTAACCGACTTATCGACAAGTCATTTTAAGACTTCTCGAGTGAGTTCTCGATAAGTCAATTTACTGACTTCTCGAGTGACTTCTCGATAAGCATTATTGTAATATCCGGGATATAGTTTGTAATTATTTTTATTGATAAATGATTATTATGTGATTTTTGGTGAATTATCTGATGATTGGTGTTGATATATGGATATTTATACATGGTAAAGTATAAGTATGTTAATTTTAATATGACCAGAATAAAATATAGATAATTACGGTATTTTTCTGGTAATTTTTGGACTGTTATATAATTTTATATTGATTTTTGAATTTATTAATTATTTTCTGAATAATTACAAAACTATTTTATTACGCCGGGAATCGTTCAACCTCAACCGTTTTTACATTTTTACAACCCGAAACTCTTCCGAAAATTCCTTCCTAACCTAATCTGGTAATTCCGGATATTTTCCGTGTTTTAACTTTTTGGATCCGGATTACGGTTTGACCCGCGCGCGGCTCGGCGCAAAATTTTTGATACAATAACCCTTTTCGATGACATTATCTTCGTACAAAGCATTTTATAAAAGCCCGGTTTTCATAATTATCCAAAATCTTTGATGCTTATCCAAAACAGGATAACGCTTATCCAAAACAGGATAATGTTTATCCAAAACGTTATCCGATAAGAGCGTTTTTATAGTTACTTAGCGGCTAAGAAACGTATTTATCGATCAAACACGATCCAAAATGTACTAATATTCCGTAAATATAAATAGCTAATACAATATTGTATTTTGTAGAGATTATCATTTGCAAACAGTAAAACTATATAGTTTCCAGAGAAAAACCTTAAAATTCATCGCGTTCTTCATAATCAAACGCACAATCGAAGGCGTTAACGGACTCCGATTCGGGCGTGCAATATATCAAATCGAAGCTTTCGAAAAGTTCTTTCATAATCAATCATCCATTTCAGTGCAGAAATCAAGGTGATTTTCTTATTTAATTAATTTAATTTGAAATATTTAATAATTAAAATAGGAATTTTTGTTCTTGATGTTGTTTGTGTGATTTGATGTTAGAATCATGTAGATCTTTTCTTCATGATCATTTTGGTATATTATATGACTAATTTGGAGTCGATAACATGTTCAAATTGATGTTTGATTCTCGGAATTAAAATTAGGGTTTATGTTCTTGAATATTTCAATTGAAATTTGGGAATTTCTTTATTTGGGGTTATTACTTGAAATTGATTGCACTGGGTTGTAGATCGTTGAACAACGATTCGATTGGTATATGTAACACCCCCAGATCCTGGGTCGGGGACCCGGGTCGTCACGAGTTCCATTTCCCTTAATAACACCCAATCTTAATAATTACTCAACTACTCTGTACTGTGACCCCACAATAAACACACACCACACGTTATAGTCTCAGAGATGAACATCCAAAAATAACCACAAGTCATTTTATTCCACAATTATCTGCCAATACACCTTAAAAGGTTTTCTGAATAATTTACATTTCTTTGCCATTATTACAATTCATAAATATAAATAAATCTGGTCCATTAAAAGTTGAAAGCCTAGCCTATTGGTAGTTCCTACCTCAGCTACGGCGGCATCAATGCTTCTAGAAAACTGCGGAACGTCTCCTAATCGCTTGCGAATCGGGAGCTTGGTTCTGTTCATCTTTTCTATCTGTTGTTGTGTGATGAAGAAGAAAGCAAGGGTGAGCAGCAAGCCCACCAAAATAATATGTATAATGATTAATAGTATATGAGCCTACTCATAATACTCATGAAAGTCTTGGTCAAGAGAAATGAACCAAGTTTGATATCTTAATGTGATGAAGTCGCAAAATATTCAGTATATATACATATATACTTTTCAAAATATTGGAAGTCCTCTTCCATGCATAATATACACAAAGTCCCAGTGTATAACTGTATATAAAAAAAATATCGTTGCAAGGTGATCTCATATATCTAACCTTGTCTCAACGTTTTTCTGAAAATCTTTGTCATTCATAAGACAATTATTAATTAGATATAAGTTTAAAAGATGAGGTTACCAAATACCCCAATATACTTATATCTTTCCCAATACTACTTGAACTACCACCATTCAAGTTATAATCAGTTTCAAAAGTTCATCACATAGATGAGACTACAAGACAAGATTTGAATAGATTCAATCTTTGAAATATTATTGAATGAAATAAAGTTACGAGATACTTTATTTAGTCCCGATATATATATATCCACATATATATATCTCTTAAACATTTCCTGGAACCTCTGTTATGTAAAGTATGAACAGAGTTTGAAACATCCAATGAATTTTGGAAAGGAAAAGAATTTTGGCATAAACCCGATATCTCGCTGATCAGGCAAAGATACCAATAAGTAACCTTTTCTACTAGTAGATGGACGAATTCCCCACTGGTCATCACCCTGGTCATAATTAAGACCTATGCTGGACTGCCACTCAGCCACTTATGCATTTGATGGACTCCCACTGAGCCACTTACACAAAAATAGACCGTACCTCGGCCTGTCGCTTATGCCGACTCAATGAGAGGGGCTTACTTCCCGAACGTTGGGCAAGTAATCAATTCATTTACCAAATCTGCAACCTTGTTGTGAATATAAAATACACCACAGAGCCGGATTCCCCAGGTTTTGAGCGAGTATTTAAATCCCCTTAAAAAGGAAGATCTTAAATATATAAAAAAATGAGTTTTGGGATCCACTCTGACTTTTAAAAATCATTTTGAAGACTCGAAAACACTTTAAAGAGTGTTTGGAGTAAGGCTGATTTAATGAAGTAAATCAGTCCCCAGAATATTAGAAAATATCTGAATATTATTAATTAAATAATATTCCCATAAAGAATAATCTTTATAACAATAATAGAAGTAGAAGTATTAAAACTTATACTTGAAACGAGTATTAAATAACCAAAGATATACTTATATGAAAGTATTATCTTTAATTGAATAATCGAAAATAAGTTTGATTATTAACAGTTTATTCTCTAATGAAATAAAGAATATATTTCAGCAAATAATCGGAGTCATAGATCCTCAAATGAATATTCAAATAATATTCAATAATTAAAATAAGCTGAGTCATAATACCTCGAATGAATATTATAAATAATATTCATTAATAAAATAAACGGAGTCATAAGCCCTCGAATGAATATTCAAAATAATATTCATTAATAAAATAAACGGAGTCATAAGCCCTCGAATGAATATTCAAAATAATAATCATTAAATAATATAAGTTTATCGAATAAACCTTATTCGATTTATAGTTTGGAAAACTATAACCATATATATATATAAATATATATATATATCCATATCCATATATACAAAATCTACTCGGGATCCTCGACTCCCGGTTTTAGAAAATATTTTCACCTTTGGGTCCCTATACTAAGGGTATATGCAAGATACTGCTATCCTCTAGCATAGGTATTATCAACTGAACCAACAGATATATATTTCAAGAATATGAAACAGGCATGCATATATACCATATCACATGCTACAATATATCGCAAGAATTTGCTAAATAACCAACATGCATCTATCGCAAGATAATGCATATACAAGTGTATTCATCACAACAACAGTATAACGGATAGAATACTTGCCTGAGCGACTTGGGGGTGAGAAAGGCTCGGGACGAGTCTGATAACCTATAAACAACAAGTAAGTTGGAATTAAACCAAAATCACTTGTAAATCTATGATTTAACTAACTTAGACTCTAATGCTAGTTTTGCGCTCACCGATTCGCTTAAGTCACTCGGGTACCCTCGGCTCCACCATTTTTAATAATTTAACCTTTACGAGTTTTAAAGCGATTCCTTCGCGAATGACTTACCAACTGCCTAACACACTTACCATAAATGTTTCACACATTAAATAACCCTTTTTGGTCTTTAACCTACATTCCAAAGTAAGGCGAGGGAAAAAGTTTCGTTCGCGAAACGCTGTTACTTGAAACGGTCGTTTCTCCTAAACCGTAAATCGGAATCGAACGAACTACATATCAAAACGAAGCTCGTAACATGAGCTATCTAAACATGGCAGTGGTAACAATCTATCAGGGGGTTCTCGGGTCCTAATGCTATGTACAAAAACAGTCCAAAGAAAATCGGACATTACGACGGCTATGTTTACGCGATTTCCCATTTTTAAACTATCCACAATCAACACAAACCATCCTCAAATCCAACACACAACAAACACCCATCCTTATCACATCATAACAATCCCAACCAATTCAATTTAACCATTCATACTTATGCTTAAACTTTACTTTAATCATTCTTAAGTTTCTTTAAATCAAAGCCACAAAATTACCATTCCATTACACTACCATACCAAATCTCAAACTCTAACCATAACAACAACTACACTAGCATCCCACTCATCAAAATCACCTTATAATATATATGAACCTAGGGTTTGGAAATGGTATACCTTCCTTGAAGTGGTGGGTGGAGCTAGGAAGCCTTAAGAAGCTTTGAGAAGCCTTAGGAAAGCTTGGATCTTCAAGAAAAACAAGAAAAAGTTCAAGTTAAAAACTTGAAAACACTATTCATTGTCTTCTTCATTGATTAAATGAAGAAGCTAGAGAAAGAATTAATGGCTTAAACTCATGATATAGCCATAACTAAGCATAAAGATGGTTAGGGAATTTTCTTACCAATTAAGGATGCTTAGATCTTTGATTTTGAATTCTTCTTGCCTTATGAATAGTAAAAGCCGAGAGCTTCAAGAACACACCTTGGTTGCTTTTGATTTTTGATGAAAAGTGATTTTACTTGGCTTGGTTGATGTGTTTTTGTGTTTGATTTAGTCATTTACTCTTTTGCCCTTGAATTTGTGTGGTTACAAAGCTACCACACCTCCTTCCTTCCATGTCATGCCTATGTCACCCTTATGATGTCATCCTCCCTTCCTTGTCTTCTTTCTATTGGTTGGATGACATCATTCCCACTAATCCCTTGATTAACTTCCTAATCATTTGCCTAATGACCGCTGATCTGTTGTACGGTTCGCTTAACTTTCGTTCTCGTTTATCGTTTGAAGGATCATACCCGGGATCTTATTACTTAGGTTCCCTTAACCTTTCTCAATACATTATATTCCTTTTTATGATCCTTTATTATAATCCTTTAATTTAAATCCTTTTTATCCTGTTACCTTATACTCAATTCTCTCCGTATCTCGTGGATTTCCGGGAAAAACCAAAGTGTTCGGAATTGGATTCTGACGATCTTTACATACACTTATATACCACATAGAGTACTAATAATATCCCATAAGATCAATAACAGAACCCCTACATAGCGTGGCATGAAAAGTTTTCTCATTCAGCAAAAACATTATTCATAAGGGTTTCAAAAATTCCCAAAAATTGGGGTTATTACAGTCTCCCCTCCTTAAAAGGATTCCGTCCCGGAATCAGATAGAAAACAAATGGGGACACTCTCTTAGCATCACACTTTCTAACTCTCGAGTCAATTTTCCCACATTGAGGTTCTACCACCAAACTCTGCCTAGTTTGATAATCCTTCTCCTAAGCACTTGTCCCTTTTCACTCTATAACCCTTCCTGGTTGCTCCATATTGGTTACGTCGGGTTGCATATCTATGCGCTCATATGCCTCTATTCATCTGGAATTTAAATTACACTTCCTTAACATTGATACGTGAAACACGTTACGAACTTGCTACAGGTTCTGGGTTAAGGCTAGCTCATATGCTAACTTCCCAAACGTCTTTATATATCCAAGGGTCCAACAAATTGTAGACTTAGCTTTCCTTTCTTTCCGAACCTCATCAATCCTTTCCAAGGGATACCTATAACATTACTAGGTCCCCTATTTCATACTCTTTATCCTTTCGTGTCAAATCAACATACTTATCATGTCCATCTTGGGCTACTACCAGCCGTCCTCTGATTAGATCTATCATATCCTTGGTCCTTTCGACTACTGCGAGTCCGAGCATCTTGCGCTCTACAACTTCATCCTAACATAAGGGAGATCGAAATTGTCTTCCCTCAAGGATCTCATAAGGCGACATCTCGATAATGACATATGATCTATTGTCGTAAGATAACTCAATCCGAATTTAGTGATCATTCCAATTTCTTTCAAGTCTATTGCACAGACTCTCATCATAGCTTCCAATCATTAGAGCTCTTGCTCCTCAATACCCATTCTTTTCCAGTTCGTAATCGCTATCACCTTCCGTTCCTAATATTATACTGGTCATACTTTTGCTCGCTAGCGTTCTATAACCCTTTAATAACCACGTCAACCTTAGTATCACGAATGTATTCCCATTCCGCATACTACCACCACTTTATTACTCCTTTTTTTTTCAGCTGTTTCTATTTTCCAAAATTTGATCAATCAAATAGAAGTAAAGGAATTTGTTGAGAGATCACTATGATCATGAACACTTGTTATATCGCATAGTTAGTACAGAAGGTGGCCAGCCTTTAGTACTTGACAAGCAATTAAACAATAGCTGATATCCTACTCGGCTTCTATCACACAGATAGATAGTCATTCGGCAATACCTCCCCTTCTGGAAGGGTTGTTCTTCTCAGCTTACATGAAATGAAAAGAAGAGAAAAGAACGAATTGAAGAGAATTGTATATTCATAAAAAAAAATTTTATTTCCATAAAATATCTGGCTTGGAATCTACCTCTGAACTATAGAGGTTTGTCATGGAAGAACAAAACATATATGTATTTATATCAACATCAAGTATTATAGCATCGCATTTCACGTGCCTAAATATTTTCGCTATCCCGTCCATCATTCTATGGACCCATGCTCTTCCTCGAGCTTATACACAATCACCTTTGAAACTCCCTCGACATCGAAAATCGAATCTGGGATCTCATTCTATACATCATCGTTACTAGAATTCTATGCTTGCACCGCAACCTTCCTCGTATAATAATACGACTCTCTATTGATAAGAAAGAATAATAATTCACTAGGTAGATACTCTACTTAATTAGTCTATCAATGATAACTTATACACTACCACGACCCGATTAGTGGTACTCAATCTCAACACCCATTCCAATACAACTCTCACGGTTGTAATCAGCTCGATACTCGCAGAATCATTGCTGCCTTACTATGGTCCACCACTGACCTACTGTCGTCATTCACATTCCATGAAATCTTAATAGCTAACCATACGGAGTCCATACATGTCGTATCAAATCCTTCTAAGGAGGTAACATAATCACCATTCACGATTCATGAAGAACACTCCTGATTCTGACATACATACATGACATGAAGCAGATAAAATTGCAGAAGAGTTTCGCTCAAAGCAACGATAGCAGGCTAATACCATTTTTAATCATATGCCTTCGATAGAAGACTTAACTCAAAGGTTCGTTTAGTCCTTTTGGAAACATGGTCCTGGCTTATCCCCAGATAGGACCTCCTAAGATAGATAGCCCGTTCATGGCGATTACACGAATGAAACCTTTACCTACTACTATTACGGTTGGGTATTGCACCGTCATCAGAAGGAATGTCAATCTTCCAAACCATAATTCAACCTTCACATTTCTAACCATCATCACTGTATTCTTTTGGCACACGCGCCTATAATTATCCACTTACCTTTAAAGTGTCGGCCACCTCTTTGGCCTTTCCTGATAGTAAAATTTCCTTACAGTCAATGTCTTTTTAACCACCTCCAAATAAATTTTCTACCTTATTTCCGATCACTGCTTGAGTGAAGATGTTTTCCTTAATATCTGATGAGTAAAAAAAAAAATCACCATTTTTCCATAAGTTATTGCCTCAGTCTTTAGAGGTTAATCACTGTCACGACTGACTCTCAATCATACTTAGAACATCTTTTATCCTAGGCCCTAATTGCCCTGAACAATTTCGACCATTACTGGTTCGATCCATACTTTCTCGTGGTTTAACACGTGCCCCACTTGGCAACATCATAATTACGTCATATTTCCTTTATCAACATTTCTATTCTTGAGAATTTCGAATATTACCTTTCTCCCTGTAAAACCTCTAAGGTTATCCTTCAATCGTTCCTCCTGTATTCCCTAGATACAGGGCATATCAAAATACCATTTACTAATACTAGAACCATTGTCTATATATTTCTGAAAAATTTCTCCACTGATTCTTAAAGGTTATTATTACCTTAATCCTTTCCAATTCATACTGTCAAAACTCATACTATCCCTATTAAGGATGAAATGCCAACCTGTATGCATTCCCCTAGGATTCATTTTAAGTTACCAATGTTCTATCCTTAATTCCACCTTTAAAAGGTACTTGCATCCTTCCATGGATAAATCAAGTCATATATCCGTGATAGATTATCTTATTCATCATTCCCATCTCGATAGTCTATACCTAACTTCATAATAGCATCCTTATTCAAATTAAGGTCAATCCATATGGCCTCCAAAAGATAACTATGGTCATCCGCTTTTCTTTCCTGATTTGGTAATGATAACATGGATGTTCTGGAAGATATTGGTCATGTTCAACATGAACTTCTTCTTAATAATTCCTTATTTACTTTTGTTGTTTATCTCAACAGTCACCTCAATGTTGGGATATCTTTCATACCTGGCGTCTCCCTTCCTGGGTATCAAGCCACCGGTCTTACACTTCCCATTCTTGAAGGTCACTTCCTTCATCCAATTTTCTTAATTTCTTACTTTCTTGTCTCCTCAGTCTATCCGCGTCTCATTATTTATCCTTCGAATTACCTCAAGGTTTCCTCGAATCCTCCCAACTTAAAGGGGATAAAATATACATAACTCTTATGCCTTCAACCATCAATTTTAACTCATGGTGAATCACCCTCATCCTGACGATTACATACTCTTCTATTTCTATTTCTACGAGTCTTTAGGGTTTCCTCATACCCAACTCCCTTATCATTCCTCAAACTTTCTTGCCTTTATATTCCTTTCTCTTATCGTTATTTCATGAACCAACACAACATAAGCATTGATTTCAAACATCCCGTCATTCTGGATTCGTGTCTTCAGAACGAATCTTGATAACTTTTACAACTTAGATTCATAATTCATCATACTCGTCTGCCTTTGTTCTGGCTCTAAAGCTTTTACACTATTCCATAACCTTGGGAATTACTTTCCCGAAAACAATTGGCTGAACTTTAATCAGTTTATTATAACCTCTGGCTCCGTGCTTTTCTTGGTCTTTCACCAGCGGGTGGTCTCTCTCTTAGGAGGGTAAGTGACAAAAACAGTCTTTTGTGATTCGCCAATCATTTAGAATCTCAAATAATTCCTATATTTCCTTTAGCCAGGCTCTTGCCTCGGCTGGGTCAGCTTGTTCCATGGAACTCTGAGAGCTTAGCGACTTAAAGGTCCTGAAAGAATTTCCTATCGCATTGTTTCCTCAAGGTGGTGGTTGGGAATAAAGTATAAGTTCTGTTTAGATAGGTCCATGAATTTCCGTATAGGAGTACCGCCTCGGGTCTCCTTATCTTGCTCGACTTCTGCTTTTTTTTTCTTCCTACTCCCCATAATTGGGGTCATCTTTTAATTTAAAATCCTCATTTTCCACTTTATTATATTCTGGGTTCCTTATATCTTAATTGCGACCTCCCTGATTATCACATTCAAGGTTTGCCCCTAATCTTATTCCTTGTGGGGCATATTACTTGGAAAATTTTGAGAGTCTCTGGATATTTGTCTTACTTACTTTGCTTAAGTCTTCCCCTCGTTTAGTCCTTGCACGATTGCAAATTATGAATTCTTAAGTTCGATAAACTTCATGACACTCTCTTAAGTGTTAATAGAGCAATTAACAATGTGATTTATCACAATCAAACTGATCTGAACTGAAATTAATGAATATATACATAACCATTTGTTCGAGGGTACAACAACTGAACCTATTAAAGAGGATTACATCATATGAACTTATCGCTCCTATCCCAAAAGTACTACCATAAATAGTCATCTCGTCATTAATACTAATCATTCATAACTTAGGCTAATCATCCAAAAGCGGTGCTACATGAGACCCTTGTTTGATTGCTCTGGCTCTGCACACTACCATGGATTAAGAGGTGTGAGCACGCACAACATCCCTAACCTGTTCCATCACAGAGGTGATGAGGTCTAAGATAGTCGCAAGTAGAGCTGGATCAACCTGACCCTCAAGATGGCCTCTAGCTGTAACACGGGTGGTAGCCTCAATCCTTTCCATGCTATACGCTAATCCTGCCGGAAGTATCCCACCCTCAATCCTTGGTGCAGTAAGTCGATCCAACAGATCACTCCTAACATTCCGGGCCTCTGTCAGGCCACCCAAAGTCATATGATAATCAGCGATAAGAGATGCCTGAGTGGTAGCATCTAGCAGTCCATGGGGAACAGGTGGTGTAGACCCAGGAGATCCAAATGGATAACCAAGCACGGTATCAGGTGACAATGGTGCAGGGGATAAAGGTGGCATTTCCTCAGTATGTGCTGGGCTCTGTACAGGGGAGGGAACAGGAATTGGTGGAACCTCATGGAGGTCTACAGGAGCCTCTGGAAGAGGGTCTGATACTGGTATAATTGGGGTCGTGGAAGGCCCCACTCCTTCTGCCCTCATTAACTTTTGTGCCCTTGGTAACTCTTCATTCTCTAGGGCCACCCTCGCGGCCATTCTTGCTCTGGTAGTCGCCCTGACTGCGGTCATCTGTTCCTCAACGGTCCTCTCTTCATTCTCATCAGGATCCTCCATGAGATCCTCCTCAGCCACAATCCTTTCCGGAATCACATCCTCAACCGCAGCATTCTCTATCTGAACCTCATCCGGTCCCTCATTAGGGTACTCCATCGGATTCACAATTTGATCTCCAACTTGTAATAAAACATCCTCATGCTGATGCTCCTGAACCTCAAGGTTTGGTGCCCCGCTGCCCTATACGAGAACAAACTATGTTACTATCACGATACCCATAAGGGTTCCCATAAGGGTTTTAACTGTCAGTGCTACGTTAGGTAGCCCGACTATGAACTTGGCAAGAGTTCTTATTATCTTAGTGAACTTATTATCTTAACGTCCCATCATCTCTGAGGTTTATAACGCTTAGCTCTGATACCATTTCTGTAACACCCCCAGATCCTGGGTCGGGGACCCGGGTCGTCACGAGTTCCATTTCCCTTAATAACACCCAATCTTAATAATTACTCAACTACTCTGTACTGTGACCCCACAATAAACACACACCACACGTTATAGTCTCAGAGATGAACATCCAAAAATAACCACAAGTCATTTTATTCCACAATTATCTGCCAATACACCTTAAAAGGTTTTCTGAATAATTTACATTTCTTTGCCATTATTACAATTCATAAATATAAATAAATCTGGTCCATCAAAAGTTGAAAGCCTAGCCTATTGGTAGTTCCTACCTCAGCTACGGCGGCATCAATGCTTCTAGAAAACTGCGGAACGTCTCCTAATCGCTTGCGAATCGGGAGCTTGGTTCTGTTCATCTTTTCTATCTGTTGTTGTGTGATGAAGAAGAAAGCAAGGGTGAGCAGCAAGCCCACCAAAATAATATGTATAATGATTAATAGTATATGAGCCTACTCATAATACTCATGAAGGTCTTGGTCAAGAGAAATGAACCAAGTTTGATATCTTAATGCGATGAAGTCGCAAAATATTCAGTATATATACATATATACTTTTCAAAATATTGGAAGTCCTCTTCCATGCATAATATACACAAAGTCCCAGTGTATAACTGTATATAAAAAAAATATCGTTGCAAGGTGATCTCATATATCTAACCTTGTCTCAACGTTTTTCTGAAAATCTTTGTCATTCATAAGACAATTATGTATTAGATATAAGTTTAAAAGATGAGGTTACCAAATACCCCAATATACTTATATCTTTCCCAATACTACTTGAACTACCACCGTTCAAGTTATAATCAGTTTCAAAAGTTCATCACATAGATGAGACTACAAGACAAGATTTGAATAGATTCAATCTTTGAAATATTATTGAATGAAATAAAGTTACGAGATACTTTATTTAGTCCCGATATATATATATCCACATATATATATCTCTTAAACATTTCCTGGAACCTCTGTTATGTAAAGTATGAACAGAGTTTGAAACATCCAATGAATTTTGGAAAGGAAAAGAATTTTGGCATAAACCCGATATCTCGCTGATCAGGCAAAGATACCAATAAGTAACCTTTTCTACTAGTAGATGGACGAATTCCCCACTGGTCATCACCCTGGTCATAATTAAGACCTATGCTGGACTGCCACTCAGCCACTTATGCATTTGATGGACTCCCACTGAGCCACTTACACAAAAATAGACCGTACCTCGGCCTGTCGCTTATGCCGACTCAATGAGAGGGGCTTACTTCCCGAACGTTGGGCAAGTAATCAATTCATTTACCAAATCTGCAACCTTGTTGCGAATATAAAATACACCACAGAGCCGGATTCCCCAGGTTTTGAGCGAGTATTTAAATCCCCTTAAAAAGGAAGATCTTAAATATATAAAAAAATGAGTTTTGGGATCCACTCTGACTTTTAAAAATCATTTTGAAGACTCGAAAACACTTTAAAGAGTGTTTGGAGTAAGGCTGATTTAATGAAGTAAATCAGTCCCCAGAATATTAGAAAATATCTGAATATTATTAATTAAATAATATTCCCATAAAGAATAATCTTTATAACAATAATAGAAGTAGAAGTATTAAAACTTATACTTGAAACGAGTATTAAATAACCAAAGATATACTTATATGAAAGTATTATCTTTAATTGAATAATCGAAAATAAGTTTGATTATTAACAGTTTATTCTCTAATGAAATAAAGAATATATTTCAGCAAATAATCGGAGTCATAGATCCTCAAATGAATATTCAAATAATATTCAATAATTAAAATAAGCTGAGTCATAATACCTCGAATGAATATTATAAATAATATTCATTAATAAAATAAACGGAGTCATAAGCCCTCGAATGAATATTCAAAATAATATTCATTAATAAAATAAACGGAGTCATAAGCCCTCGAATGAATATTCAAAATAATAATCATTAAATAATATAAGTTTATCGAATAAACCTTATTCGATTTATAGTTTGGAAAACTATAACCATATATATATATAAATATATATATATATCCATATCCATATATACAAAATCTACTCGGGATCCTCGACTCCCGGTTTTAGAAAATATTTTCACCTTTGGGTCCCTATACTAAGGGTATATGCAAGATACTGCTATCCTCTAGCATAGGTATTATCAACTGAACCAACAGATATATATTTCAAGAATATGAAACAGGCATGCATATATACCATATCACATGCTACAATATATCGCAAGAATTTGCTAAATAACCAACATGCATCTATCGCAAGATAATGCATATACAAGTGTATTCATCACAACAACAGTATAACGGATAGAATACTTGCCTGAGCGACTTGGGGGTGAGAAAGGCTCGGGACGAGTCTGATAACCTATAAACAACAAGTAAGTTGGAATTAAACCAAAATCACTTGTAAATCTATGATTTAACTAACTTAGACTCTAATGCTAGTTTTGCGCTCACCGATTCGCTTAAGTCACTCGGGTACCCTCGGCTCCACCATTTTTAATAATTTAACCTTTACGAGTTTTAAAGCGATTCCTTCGCGAATGACTTACCAACTGCCTAACACACTTACCATAAATGTTTCACACATTAAATAACCCTTTTTGGTCTTTAACCTACATTCCAAAGTAAGGCGAGGGAAAAAGTTTCGTTCGCGAAACGCTGTTACTTGAAACGGTCGTTTCTCCTAAACCGTAAATCGGAATCGAACGAACTACATATCAAAACGAAGCTCGTAACATGAGCTATCTAAACATGGCAGTGGTCACAATCTAGCAGGGGGTTCTCGGGTCCTAATGCTATGTACAAAAACAGTCCAAAGAAAATCGGACAT
Organism: Apium graveolens; assembly: GCF_009905375.1. Taxonomy (NCBI): domain Eukaryota; kingdom Viridiplantae; phylum Streptophyta; class Magnoliopsida; order Apiales; family Apiaceae; genus Apium; species Apium graveolens. The sequence goes on along the minus strand of NC_133652.1, from coordinate 131,041,806 downwards.
TACGACGGCTATGTTTACGCGATTTCCCATTTTTAAACTATCCACAATCAACACAAACCATCCTCAAATCCAACACACAACAAACACCCATCCTTATCACATCATAACAATCCCAACCAATTCAATTTAACCATTCATACTTATGCTTAAACTTTACTTTAATCATTCTTAAGTTTCTTTAAATCAAAGCCACAAAATTACCATTCCATTACACTACCATACCAAATCTCAAACTCTAACCATAACAACAACTACACTAGCATCCCACTCATCAAAATCACCTTATAATATATATGAACCTAGGGTTTGGAAATGGTATACCTTCCTTGAAGTGGTGGGTGGAGCTAGGAAGCCTTAAGAAGCTTTGAGAAGCCTTAGGAAAGCTTGGATCTTCAAGAAAAACAAGAAAAAGTTCAAGTTAAAAACTTGAAAACACTATTCATTGTCTTCTTCATTGATTAAATGAAGAAGCTAGAGAAAGAATTAATGGCTTAAACTCATGATATAGCCATAACTAAGCATAAAGATGGTTAGGGAATTTTCTTACCAATTAAGGATGCTTAGATCTTTGATTTTGAATTCTTCTTGCCTTATGAATAGTAAAAGCCGAGAGCTTCAAGAACACACCTTGGTTGCTTTTGATTTTTGATGAAAAGTGATTTTACTTGGCTTGGTTGATGTGTTTTTGTGTTTGATTTAGTCATTTACTCTTTTGCCCTTGAATTTGTGTGGTTACAAAGCTACCACACCTCCTTCCTTCCATGTCATGCCTATGTCACCCTTATGATGTCATCCTCCCTTCCTTGTCTTCTTTCTATTGGTTGGATGACATCATTCCCACTAATCCCTTGATTAACTTCCTAATCATTTGCCTAATGACCGCTGATCTGTTGTACGGTTCGCTTAACTTTCGTTCTCGTTTATCGTTTGAAGGATCATACCCGGGATCTTATTACTTAGGTTCCCTTAACCTTTCTCAATACATTATATTCCTTTTTATGATCCTTTATTATAATCCTTTAATTTAAATCATTTTTATCCTGTTACCTTATACTCAATTCTCTCCGTATCTCGTGGATTTCCGGGAAAAACCAAAGTGTTCGGAATTGGATTCTGACGATCTTTACATACACTTATATACCACATAGAGTACTAATAATATCCCATAAGATCAATAACAGAACCCCTACATAGCGTGGCATGAAAAGTTTTCTCATTCAGCAAAAACACTATTCATAAGGGTTTCAAAAATTCCCAAAAATTGGGGTTATTACAGTATATTGGAAATTTACAGACGATTCCGGGAACAGCCTAATCGACTTTGTCGGAAAAAGGTTCGACTTCGCCGCCGGCGAAGTTTCAGATGGATTTTCCGAGCAAACTATATGTTGTTTGTTGATTCCAAAATATGATATAGATTCCTGGCATGATACTATACGATTCTGCATGTTTTTAGACTGATCTGGGCTCGAATGGGCTCGAATGAGATCGCCGGCAATGGCGATCGCCGGCAATGGCGACCGCCGGCAATGGCGACCGCCGGCGTAGGTCGGGGACGATGGCAGAATTACAGAAATACCCCTGAACTTTTGCAAAATTTATGTTTTAGTCCCTGTAGTTTCAAAACTTTATAAATATTAGATTCCTTTTAATAAAAATTATAAAAATGATATGCTGCTTATTTTTATTTTCAAAAAATTGTTCTAATTATTTAAAAGTTCCAAAAATTCATTATTTAATTTCTGAAAATTATTTTTATTTAAAAATAAATCTAAATTATTTAATTAATTAATTTTAGTTGATAATTAAGTTTTTAATTAGTTAATTAATTTAAATATTAATTGATTAATTATTATAATTAGTTATTAATTGATTTTAATTGATTTAATAATTTGATTTAATAATTTATTTTGATTTAAAAATTCTGAAAAATAATATCGAGCTTTTAAATATTATTTTAAATTATTTTTAAGGCTCAATAATTATTATTAAATGGTTTAAAGTTATATTCGGGTGTTCGAACCCTATTATTTAATTATAAAATGATTCGAAGGCCCATTTTAATTCTGAAAAATATTCAAAAATTCGTATTAAATACCTGGAAAATTATTTTGACCCCGAATCTTCTTTGAAAAATTATTTTAATCGAATATATTATGTTCTAAATGCTATGTGATATCTGATTGTGTGTTATATGCCTGTGTGATTATTGTTTGACGGTTTTTACTATAACTTTCAATCCGTAAATCGGATTTGGGTAGAATGCAGGGTAAATAAAAGCTTATGATGTCAATATGACGATTAGAATGATATGAGATTGAGTATTGATAGATACTAGTGATGCCTAGAAGAGTAAGCGAGGCATAGAAAAAGAAAGTCAGTGATCCGTAAATAGAAATGAAACGTAGAAAGAGAAGGCAAATGATTGATGAATAGAAGCAATGCATAGAAAAAGAAGGAAATTGATTGAAAAGTAAAACTGTTAGATAAATACAAGTAAAGTTGGAAATCATCGTGATAAGGCAAGTCCTTCTGAACCTTTCTTCGAGATATATTGTAAATATTTCTGAACTTTCTAATAACATGTTGCTAGTATTCAAAATAAATCTTGTTTTATATTGTAAGCGCTCTAAAATATTCAACCTTGAACCCTGATTCTTATTGATCTTGAGCCATAAGCCTTATTTTTCATAAACCATTAATTGTTGAATTCTTAGATATGTGCCAGACATATACAATACTACTCCACAAATACATACCTACTACATACTGATTTTTGATATTGAATAGCTTGACATACCAGCCCTTTTTCCTTGTTTAACGGAAGACCAATCCTTGTAACCCTTGAACCCTTGGTCTTCTACTTTCTGATTCTTTCCTTGATTGAAAGCCAATTTTTTAAAATTCCTTATAATACCTTCATGGTATGGTGAATCACCCTATGCTTCAAGATAAATGTTGTTTATGATTCATCTTATTGAATGGCATTGTTTATCATATTGTATTCTAGAATCAGATTGTTTTTAAATATGGACCAGATTCGTGGTCGGACCAGATTCGTGGTCATAATAGGCCAATGTGTGCCTTGGATCCAGTATATAGAGAAAAGCTGGGAGCCTTGCTCAGGGTTAGTGCGTGACTGATCAGTAGCCTAACCTTGGTTTTTAAAATGAAAGCGAATATCCAATTCTAATCATTGCTTATCCAGATACTTGATTATTATGAATCATTTTAATTGACCATTGCCGAATATCAGTTATTGCTATTATGACTTGCTGAGCTAGTTAGCTCACTCTTGCAAATCTGTTTATGTTATTTTATAGTTGAAAAAGAAATTGTTTGTAACGAGGATTCCCAGTCCAGTGTGCGAGCTAGGATTCTAGGATAAGATGGACCGAGTTAGCAGGAGCTTTATAATGTAGATGAGTTATGTAAGATTGTAAGAATGATATCATTATCAGTTGCAAGCAGAACTATTTGGGATTTGGTAAGATATAATAAAAGTTAGTTTGTGGCTTGTTTTCATACTTTAACCTGTTGCGATCCATGGTTATGGTAAGTAGGGTATTTACATATATTACTTTCATAAGCACGTATATATATTGAGTGTGTGTGTTGTGAACTAAAACTTCTAACCTGGGTTTGGAGGGCGTCACGGGTTTGGTATTAGAGCTACAGGTTATAAGTCATTGAAACAAGCTTAGATTGTTGAGAATGGATAGATGGCTAGGATTAGGGGTAAGAAATAGAAATATAGGATGTCAAGAGGTTGAGTGTGACAGTATAGTAGGTTTCGGTATGATTCGTGATGAGATTCGAGATTCTTATCTAGCGACTTGATTTTCTGATAGCGGAGATGGCAGATTCTTTTATCCCAGAATCGTCTGATCATTCGGAGCCTTCAGTTGGAGGACCATCATCTGATTCACGCCCTGCTCTTCCACCGATGTTAGCCATATCACCACCTGTTACGACGGTTACACCTTTTCAAGTTATTATCTCATCCCCTGATGCGAAACAACCTATTCGAGAATTCCCCACATGCTGATTCTGGTTCTACCGGATATTCAGCTGTGAGTACATCTTTTCTGTCTCCCCCATGCCTTGTTCTATACCATCAGTTTAAAACCCGTCTTATAAGTAATAACACCTATGAGGATGGATTCGAGAGCTACCATATATGGTGAGTACACGAGATATTAAGAAGGGTGAGAAGAAACCTAAAGAGAGGATTCGTGTGTTCCGGAGAATATATGCTACCAGGTTATACAAAGCTACTAGTAAGTATGCCACCTATGATTATCTTGTGGAGTGAGCTAGATGGATTTTAAAGGAGTTTGGGAAGATTGGAAATCGACAGTTTTCTTGAAAGTAGATGATGATATTATGACCAAACATGATCCGTATAGTAGTAGTGTGGTGTGATATTAGTCGACCTTATTTTATAAAATAGATTTGATGATTACTGGATAGACTTGTTATAGTTAGTAATCTTAAGAGATGATGATGGGAGTGTTACCAGTATGGAAGACTAGAAGTGAAGTTATGAATAAGATAATTTGCAAAGGTAACTGGAATTTTTATAGACCAATGAAGGTAAAATGGACCCAATAAGGGTTAGAGGATTTACGGAAATGAAGGAGCTTTTATCTGATTGGTTCTATAACTTGATACTTTGTAGTGGTTGAGAAAGACGACAACCAACTCATATAGTGATGACGACCAGGTGTATGATTTTTAAAATTTTAAACAGTTTTTAAAAGAGATTTTCTTAACAATTTTTTTTCTAAAAGTCCTTGGAACAAAACAAATTTTAAAAACTTGGCTGTCAAACTACTACTTAAGTTTCTTATTTGCCATAAGATTCAGATTATCCAGGAGAATACTTGTTCTAGAAGTTAGTATGGTTCATTTAGAAGGCCAAGTTGACCCACTATTATGGAGAAGATTTGATGGTTCCTAACATAAGAGTGCAAATATTTTTTGATAAGTTTAACGACAGAACCAATGTACGGAGAAACTATTCATCCAATTTCTGAGACGATTAGAGTTCAAAAAATACGTCGATTCACAAGAAGCCGAGTATGAGAAAAGAAGATTAAGAAAATCTCTAGACTTTTTTAAAGGAAGAATGTTATTAGCAAAGGAGTTGATATGTTGAATGATCAGTAGCGTAAGAGAAATTTGAAGTTATGATTGTAAATCTCGTAAGAGTGCAAATAGGGTCGAATTATAAAAATATTGAACATGGAAGTGCGAAGCTAAAGATACAAGACCTAATACATGGGAATTTATTCTCATGATCGATTGAAGAAGGCATTTCAGAGAACTTTTAAAAGTCAATATATGACTTAGAATGGGATATATTGATCGAACGAACGTTACAGCTATAAATAGATGAAATGTGGATGGATACCAATGTTATCATTCTTTTCTATAATACCATACATTCTTATAAATCTTGAATAAAGTATGAACTTCATTCACAATCAGCTCTGTGAGGTGATAAGGAAATTGTTGTATTCCTTTCAAAAATCATTTTTCCCTCAAGACTTATTTTCTGATTGAGACAAGCAGTGTTATGGTGTGACTCTTTGTCGGAATAATGAAGAGTCTGGTGGGACGCCACCTAATCATGTGTTGTATGCCATATAGTATGTAAGACTGGCCATCTTGAGTACAAATATGGTTATCTCATTCATATCTACACCATTATTCATCCTTTCTTCTTCAACCATGATTTGTTGATTTATGGAATCCTTTCGATTGTTTCCTTGTACTCTTATTCTTTACAAAAGGTTTCCAATCAGAATCATATCCACAAATTTCCTTCTTGTGTAAGGTCCATTTTTTGAATATTTTAAAAGGAAGTGAAATGAACTCGTGTAGCAGATGGGGTCATATGATAAGTATGGATAATTGCAAGCCAATAAATGGTGGAAATATACGTGCAGAGAAGAACCCTTATACCAACGACGTGGTTGTTACGAGGACATCAAATTAGAAGCGGAAATTTGTATATATAATACGTTTCAAGTCTGAGATTTTGGCATGAATTGAAGTAGTTAGTGAACCGTGTGAGGTAAATTAACTAGAAAAATAAGAAAGTAAAGTTGCGTATATCAAATAAGGCAAATGATTGATTCAACAACAAAAGCGAATGAAGAAATTCTTAATAATAACCAAATAATCGATTAATACATTGTGAAGATGAAGCATACCTCAATCATGTGGGAAATACTTGTCATGAAAGTTCAAGATCGAAGAAATGCTAGTTACGAATAAACTTCAAAGGTATTCTTCAAGGAATGGTTGGGTTTTCCCACTTAAGTAAATGAGTTATGATAAATTTGATACTCGTAACTGAGCCAGTGAAAGAAGTTCAGTATGAAAAGACATAAGGGCAGATGAAGATATGGTGGTTCAACTACAAGGATTTTTAAGAAGTGATGCTTTTAAACCAAAGGAATTCTATCACAAGATTATGAGAGTATTGGTTATCAGAAGTTGAATGAGTTTACTAATAAAAATAAGTGTATATTGTCAAGGATAAATGAATTGTTAATGAGAGAGCTTGAATTGAAACATGAAATAGAAGATTTTTAGAATAATTTATAATAGTACTCAGTAGTAATATTCGGTTATAATCAGAGGATATGAGAAAAGGTATGGTATAATGAGAATTGTTCGCTATAATCTTAAGTTAAACTAAAATATGGGTTGTACTGGTTAGTATTATATGTGATGGTGAAATGGTGAGTTTAGAAGATGGAAGTTGATTGGTCTACTTGTGAGTTGATTGTTGGTTGTTTGATTCATTGTTGGTGTCAGCTTGAGTCCGGCTGGTAGTCAATAAAATAAAGAAGATGTTGCCCAAATTTTTGGAAAATACCCTACTCTTAAAGACAGAAAGTATACTTCTGTGTGTTATTGATATTCCTGTTAATACTCCAAATAATTGCGATCTCGGTTCTTGAAAGAGGCTACAGCCAATCCGACTAAATATAACTGGTCTTTGATTTCATTTAGCTAGTCATCACTTGGTGCAATTGATCAATTAAGTGAGCTAATTGGTTAATTTTATCGATTAATGTTCATTTAGATGGAAATCGATTCCAATTCGATTAAGTCAATGTTTGATGTGGCTTTCGAATCTGAAATCAAAGCAATGAGGAATTTGGAGAAGGTAATGACACCGGTAGAATTCAGAAATTGCTGCAAGTGTGTGAGGTTTTACTTGGATGAATATGCCCTTTATAATGAACAAGAGAAATAAAAACTTATTTGTATGGACCAGTAAGAAGACTGTTTTGAAGAACTAAAGATTTAAGATAGAGCAAAGAGAAGGAAAGAAGAAAAGGAAGAAGGAAGGTGGAATAAAGAAAAGATTGATAACCACACCAATATGGATTTTATTAGACAATAAAAGAGATTTTATCATCTGTAATAAAGTTTTATTGAAGGACGTCTTATTTTCAAATTGTTTTGATAATCATACAATAAATGATTTATCAAGTATTTCTGTTTTGGATAAAATGTGAGATACAGTTTTAGTTCAGTTTCTGATTGATATTGATACTTAGGTTGTTGTTAAATATCAAAAGTGGTATTAATATAGATGATTGATGTTTACTTCAGTATGGGATGTTGTGAGCATCAAAGTTCGTATTGATATCTAATTTGATATGACATCAAAATGAGTATTAATATCAGGAGTTCAGTTGTGAATGAGCTATGAGAATGAAGAACGGAAATAGGAAAGAAAGTGGAATCAAAAGGATGATAAAGAAACTTTATAGGTAAGATATGGGTAACTTGAGGGACAAAAGTAAGGTGAAAAATTTAAAAAACATTTGTAAATTGAGATAGGGAATGTGTCCAAGGAGTACGATTAAGTACCGAGGGCTAAAAGAAGATATTTAGTGACCAGACATAAGGATAAAATGGGGGGAAACATGTAGATAAATGTTATACCTACCCAAGAGTTAAGGCGGGACATCAAAGACTAGATGGATACATTTAGCCAGGAAACATCGTAGTAAAGTCACCTGAGAACCAAAGGTAAGGAAAGCGTTAATTATATCATTATTGATGGGTTATCCAAACCTAATCATTCTCTTTTATTAATAAATAGTTTGTCCAATAAGTGGGTTAGTTGCTACTTGAAGAAATGGTGGTACGTCATCAGATCCATAAATTGATTATAAATGATCGATATTATTTGAGTTGAGATTTGACAGGAGTATTCAGAATACGTTGAATTATGTCGAACCAGAATAGTATATACCATTCCTAGATGAACGAGCAGTAAGTAAGGAGGAACTAAAAGATAGGAATTTGGCTACCATAACTCAAGAGATTCAAGCTACTCCGAGAATATGATACGAGACATTGATGTCAAAGAAGACTTTTTGATAATATGGCATAAGGAAAGAATAAGCATTATATGTGACTAGACGTCAAGGAAGAGCATTACAGTCAGTTTGTACGAGAACTCGCTAAAACCAAAATAAATGATAATACGGGTTAGAATAAGCGGGTGATGCCTCCAGATTAGTATATTTTCTTCTAAGTAGTAAGAGAATTTCGCTCGGAAAATCTACTCTATTGGGATTCAAGGAAATTAAGGTATGATGATAAGGCTGTGCGCCAATCGTATCCAGTCGAGATTTTCTCGTTAACTCTTAATTCTAAAGTAATATCAAGAACGTTAGAAATTGAATACGCCCTGGTTTCAATATAGCATTCGCAGATGGACAAGAAGATTAAGGGGACGATTAAAGAGCCTCAAATATGATTAGGAGCGATTACGAACTAGGTTGATTGAACAGAGAAACATAAGGGAATGAGGTTCAATAACCAGTAACTATTGGAAACGTTCATGAGCATGAATTACTAGAATTATAAAGAAAAGAGAATTAATAGGCATTATGCTGGTCCTTTTGAAACAGTAAAATAGGCACTATAAGTGTAAGTGGGTTGGCTTCACCGCCACACGTATAGCTGGTTCATAGGGTGTTTATGTGTGTATATTCAGGTAAAGTAATTAAGCTCTATTATATATATAAAATAGGGGTTTAAGTTGAGTTATATGAGCAACAAATAGAATATGATATCAACAAGAGGCTGATAGGTAATGAGTGGTGTTGTGAGTTAAGTTTATGAAAAGTTGTAAGGTTGAGGGATCAACATGAGAAAATGGATGTGAGACACTAGAATATATCATTATTTTATCATTAGTGTGATTCTGAGGACAAAATCCTTTTAAGAGGCAAAAGATTTAATATCCGGGACAAGCGTGTAATCATTTTTATTGATAAATGTTTATTATATGATTTTTGGTGAATTATCTGATGATTGGTGTTGATATTTGGATATTTATACGTGGTAAAGTATAAGTATGTTAATTTTAATATGACCAGAATAAAATATAGATAATTACCGTATTTTTCTGGTAATTTTTGGACTATTATATGATTTTATATTAAATTTTGAATTTATTAATTATTTTCTGAATAATTACAAAACTACTTTATAAAGTCAGGAATCGTTCAACCTCAACCGTTTTTATGTTTTTACAACCTGAAACTCTTCCAAAAACTCCTTCCTAACCTAATCTGGTAATTCCGGACATTTTCCGTGTTTTGAGTTTTTCGATCCGGATTACGGTTTGCCCCGTGCGCGGCCCGACGCAAAATTTTCGATACGATAACCCTTTTCGATAACATTATGTTTGTACAAAGCGTTTTATAAAAGCACGGTTTTGATAATTATCCAAAACCTTTGATGCTTATCAAAAAATTATCAAAAACAGGATAATGTTTATCCAAAATGTTATCCGATAGGATCATTTTTATATTTAATTAGCGGCTAAGAAACGTATTTATCGATCCAACACGATCCAAAACGTACTAATATTCTGTAAATATAAATAGCCAATACAGTATTGTATTTTGTATAGATAATCATTTGCTAATAGTAAAACTATATAGTTTCCAGAGAAAAACCTTAAAATTCATCGCGTTCTTCATAATCAAACACACAAACGAAGGCGTCAAGGAACTCTGATTCGGGCATGCAATATATCAAATCGAAGCTCTCGAAAAGTTCTTTCATAATCAATCATCCATTTCAGTGCATAAATCAAGGTAATTTTCTTATTTAATTATTTTAATTCGAATTATTTAGTAATTAAAATAGAAATTTTTGTTCTTGATGTTGTTTATGTTATTTGATGTTAGAATCATGTAGATCTCTTCTTCCTGGTCATTTTGGTATATTATATGACTAATTTGAAGTTCAATAACATGTTCAAATGGATGTTTGATTTTCGGAATTAAAAGTAGGGTTTATGTTTTTGAATATTTCAATTGAAATTTGGGAATTTCTGTATTTGAGGTTATTACTTGAAATTGATTGCACTAGGTTGTAGATCGTTAAACAACGATTCGATTGGTATATTGGAAATTTACAGACGATTCCTGGAACAGCTTAATCGACTTCGCCGGAAAAGGTTCGACTTCGCCGCCGGGAAGTTTCAGATGGATATTCCGAGCAAACTATACGTTGTTTGTTGATTCCAAAATATGATATAGATTCTTGGAATGATACTATTTGATTATGCATGTTTTTAGACTGATCTGGGCTGGAAAGAGATTTTCCGGCGAGCTCGGGGTCGCGGGCAATGGCGACCGCCGGCGTAGGTCGGGGACGACGGCAGATTTACAAAAATACCCCTGAACTTTTGCAAAATTTATGTTTTAATCCCTATAGATTCAAAACTTTATAAATATTAGATTCCTGTTAATAAAAATTATAAAAATGATATTCTGCTTATTTTTATTTTCAGAAAATTGTCATAATTATTTAAAGATTCCAAAACTTCATTATTTAATTTCTGAAAATTATTTTTATTTAAAAATAAATCTTAATTATTTAATTAATTAATTTTAGTTGATAATTAATTATTTAATTAGTAAATTAATTTAAATATTAATTGATTAATTAATTTAATTAGTTATTAATTGATTTTTATTGATTTAATAATTTGATTTAATTATTTATTTTGATTTAAAATTCTGAAAAATAGTATCGAGCTTTTAAATATTATTTTAAATCAAGACTCGATAATTATTATTAAATGGTTTTATAGTCAGATTCGGGTGTTCGAACCCTATTATTTAATTATAAAATGATTCGGAGGCCCATTTTAATTCTGAAAAATGTTCAAAAATTCGTATTAAATACCTGGAAAATCATTTTGACCCCGAATCTTCTTTGAAAAATTATTTTAATCGAATATCGTGCGTGCTATGTGCTATGTGCTATCTGATTGATGTGTTATATGCCTATGTGGTTATTGTTTGGCGGTTTTTGTTGTAACTTTCAATCCGTAAACCGGATTTGGGTAGAACGCAGGTCAAATAAAAGCTTATGACGTCTATGTGACGATTATAATGATATGAGATTGAGTATTGATAGATACTTGTGATGCCTAGAAGAGTAAGCGAGGCATAGAAAAAGAAAGTCAGTGATCCGTAAATAAAATTGAAGCGTAGAAAGAGTAGGCAAGTGATTGACGAATAGAAGCAAGGCATAAAAAAAGAAGGAAAGTGATTGAAAAGTAAAACTGTTAGATGAGTACATGTAAAGTTGGAAATCATCAGTGATAAGGCAAGTCCTTCTGAACTTTTCTTCGAGATATATTGCAAATATTTCTGAACTTTCTTATAAAATGTTGCTAGTATTCAAAATAAATCCTATTTTATATTGCAAGCGCCCTAAAATATTCAACCTTGAACCCTAATTCTTATTGATCTTGAGCCATAAGCTTTATTTTTCATAAACCATTGATTATTGAATTCTCAGATACGAGCCTGACATATACGATACTAATCCACAAATACATATCTACCACATACTGATTTCTGATATTGAATTGCTTGACATACCAGCCCTTTTGCCTTGTTTAATGGAAGACCAATCCTTGTAACCCTTGAACCCTTGATCTTCTACTTTCTGATTCTTTCCTTGATTGAAAGCCAATCTTTTTGAATTCCTTATTATACCTTCATGGTATTGTGAATCACCCTATGCTTCAAGATAAATGTTATTTATGATTCAGCTTATTGAATGACATTGTTTATCATATTGTTATTCTAGAATCAGATTTTTTTTAAATATGGACCAGATTCGTGGCCGGACCAGATTCGTGGTCATAATAGGCCAATGTGTGCCTTGAATCCAGTATATAGAGCAAAGTTGGGAGCCTTGCTCAGGGTTAGTGCGTGACTGATCAGCAGTGTAACCTTGGTTTTTAAAATAAAAGCGAATATCCAATTCTAATCATTGCTTATCCAGATACTTGATTCTTATGAATCATTTTAATTGACCATTGTTGAACCTCAGTTATTGCTATTATGACTTGCTGAGCTAGTTAGTTAACTCTTGCAAATCTGTTTATGTTATTTTACAGTTAAAAAAGAAATTGTTGGTAACGAGGGTTCCCAGTCCAGTGTGCGAGCTAGGATTCCAGGATAAGATGAACCGAGTTAGCAAGAGCTTTATAATATAGATGAGTTATGTAAGATTGTAAGAATGATATCATTATCAGTTGTAAGCAAAACTAGTTAGGATTTGGTACAATGTAATAAAAGTTAAGATTGTGGCTTATTTTCATACTTTAACCTGTTGCGATCCATGGTTATGGTAAGTAGGGTCTTTACATATATTACTTTCATAAGCAGTTATATATATTGAGTGTGTGTGTGTGTTGTGAACCCCAAACTTCTAACCCGGGTTTGGAGGGCGTCACAATTATTATGACTTATCGATAAGTCATTGTAGAGTTCTCTAGTAGTGTAAACTTACAGAGTTCTCTACAAGTATCTTTTTAGACTTATAATTAACTCAGAACTGAAATAATTTAATTTCATAAATTATTTTAGTCAAATACTTTTCACAAAATTATTTTGAATTTATTCAAATAAAAATTGGAATCAACTTCAGTCCATTTCTGGAAAAACTGGGTATTTATCTAACATCTCGATAAGCTTATTTTTAGTTCTCTACAAGAATAAATAAAATGACTTATCGATATGTCTTTCATTTCTTAAAATGACTTCTCGATAGACTAATTCCAAACGTCTATTTTTGAATTCTCGATAAGTCATTTGCTTTTACTATAAATACCCAGACATCTCGATACATATACATACTTACAACTTTCGAGATCTCAAGTGACCTAGCTTTTTAATCCAAAACCAATTTCTCTCTCGTTTTCACTCATTTCTCACTAATTTCTTTTACCCACTAAACTTCATACTCATATCAATGGCAGCCAACAATATTGTACCTTTCATTCCAAAGGAGACTAACTTCCTTGCATTTATGGATGCAAACCAAGCACCTGAGATTTTTCAATGCTTTGTCAAGTTCCTGTATGAGACCTACTTTGTAGGTGCTCTTACTGCTAATTATGTGTTATACTTGGATGTGTTAGGGGACTTTTGGAACACAACAACAACAAGGACAGTTGTGCATGAGAACCAGGCTGCAATAATTGTGATAAACTGCACAATCAAAGGGAAACAAGTGGAGATCCTTGAGGATGATGTCAATATGGGATTAGGAATCCCTACTGACAAGATGGTGGAGGCTCCAACTCAAGATGAGCTGTATAAATTCATGGACTTCATCAATTATTCTGAGAAGATTAACCTGGCCAGCATAAACAAGAAACATCTAAGGAGGGAATGGTCCTTTCTTTTTGACTCAGTAATAAGGGCCTTCACCTGCAGGAAGTCAAGGTTTGACAACATATCAAGTATTGTCCAGAAGCTGGTCTACTCAATGGCCCACAACAAACAGATTAATGTAGGACACTATATACTAGAGGAATTAAGCACCAGGCTAACAATGCCATTAGAGTTAAGAGGTAAGGAAATTTTTCTACCTATATTTATTGTGTTAGCTTTAAACTATAAAGTTAATGACATACATATGCTAGAAAGAGTAAATAGGTCACTCATTGGCAATTGTAAGCAAGTATCTAAAATTCTATTTGGATCACTTCTTACTAAAAATAAGGTTCCAGTAAGTCTTAAGTTAACACCTTTCATGATTGAAAGATTTAAGACTTACCCTTATTCTAAGCGAGACATGAGAACTAGTGTAAGTCAACCTAGTGCAACAATGGTTTCGGAGCCTGTGGAAGCACAAATACAGGCACACCTACAGGAACCTACCCATATTGAGCCTATTCCTTCTCTATCAATAGCATCTAGGAAACCAACCACTTCATCCTCTCAAAAGGGTGAAGTGAGTAAAAAGAAGAGAAAGGAGATAACCTTGACAGTTATGAATGAGAGTGGTGAGGAACAAACAGAAGTAGAGTCACCATTGGTCAACAGAACAAAGAAAAGTAAAAAATCTGAGCTGACCACTCAAGGCACCTCTGTATCCTCCCAAAAGGATGCAGTTGTAACAATGGGGACTAAACAGACTCTAGATACATCCTCTCAACAGGGTGTGTCTATTGAAAAGAGTATTCACCCCAATACATGATGTATAGAGTCTGCACAGCCTACACTTGATCAAATCCAAGTGTATGGTAGAATAAATAAGGATGACATACACAGTGAGGGCACATCTATTGAAGCTCTCTCAACCTTTCAGGGGAGCTTCCAACACTAACTTCTGAACAACAACTTCTAATCTCACAAATTTCTTCTCCAACTACAACACTTGAATCCAATTCTCAAGTGCAAGCTAAATCAAGTGACTTGGTTCAAGAAACCTTGTTCACCACCCAGAAACTACAATCAGATGGTGAGAGGCTACTAGCTGGGGTAGACCTTGATGACAGCATCAAAACCATGGGGATTTATCAGTTTTTACTGAAGACCCCATGGATGTCATAAATGCACCTTCATGTACAAATCAGTCTTCACAGACTGTTAGGTTTGAAGGTAGTACTCCTGAGGGGGAGCTATCTAAATCCTCTCTAATTCAATTGGAGGTTCCTCATGAAAGAAAAACTCCCCTCAAAACCCTGGAAAAAATTGTATTAACAGTTGATGCTAGAAGTACAATTGCCAATGACCCTACTATGGGAGAGGCAAGTTTATCACATTCATGTGACAGTGCTTTGCAAGAAGCACAAGGGTTTGAGACTGGTGCACATGACAGTAACCCAGTCAAATTCCCTTCAATTCAATTGGAGGTTCCCACAACTAGTGTGGAACAATAACTGGTCATAAACACAGAGCAATCTGTGAGTAAGACTATGGCTTCAGTCACAGGTGGTTCTGATTCCTCAACAGCTCAACCATCCATCTCACAACCTCAACAACCAAACATTCTCTCTCAACGGCTGCAAGAATCTGGCTCTCAACCTACATCTGTAGATGATCTTCTTGTTGAACAGATTTCTGGTTTAGCAAATATCTCACAGTATTTACTTACTTCTGGCATGAGCAATTAAGACTATCAAGCCATTATTCTCACATACAATGAAGATGTTGAGAAACAGAAGGAGAAGATTCTGAATGATGCAGAGCAAGATAGGAATGTAGATGCATGGCTATCTTAGGATTTTGTGTTGGAGATGGATCAAGTCTTGGCTAGGTTTAGGGATGAATATGTCACCATTCTTGGAAGCAATGCCAAGGTCTTGACTTCTCAGGAGGTGTATGATGCAGTCACTGAGGTCTACAAAACTCAACTTAAGGATTTTCACCTATTTGGTAAAGCTCTAGAACTCAAGCTGACTAGTTATAAAGACAAGATAATAAATCTGGTGAAGGAGAAAATGGATGAGATTATACCATCTCAAATACAGATCACCACCAAGTTCAAGCATTTCGTTGATCAAATGTCAAGGATGGATCTGACTATCATTGAAAAGAAGTCAAAAATCTCAAATAATCCTTCATTTCTCTTCATACAGTGCTCCAGCAGCAAATCACTCATTCCAATGATGCTAAAATCAAGCTAGACCAGCTCCACCAATCAAGATATGAGCCTTCTTCCTTGCTTATGGATAGCATCAAACAGGCTGTGGAAGCAACTTTTGGCCTCTCCTCATCTACTAGCTCTTATCTGCATAGATCAACATCTACAAATCTGCAAATCCAATCTCTCCAAAACCAAGTCTCAGCCTTGCAGACCTCTAATGCTTCTCTCAATGCACAAGTACAATCCTTGACCTCTCTAGTCAAGAGTCAACAAACAGACATCCAGACCCTGGTGGACTCTCACAAGCATCTTGAAATGCAGAATTTTGTTGCTTTGGGGGCCATCACGGGAAGCTCAACATATCACTTCCTGCTTTACCTGAATAAATAAGGCCAGAGTAACCAACTCCCCTCCTCATGCCTATCACCAAGACTAAGGGGGAGATTGAGGCTAGGATTCAACAATCTAGGGATGCCAAGGCAAAATCTAAAGAGCCTGTTCAGGTGGGACAAAGCTCAAGTACTCAAACTGATGTTAGAAAAGAAAGACTTCTCAGGGCTGCAGAAGGACCCAATCAAGATTAGGAATTCAATGACCATCTTGCAGCACTAAGAATGTCTCTTCAAAACAACTATATGGCCTGCAAGAAAGCTTTGGGCAAGAACATCAATTTCATAAGGGAAGTGGTGGTGAAAGTTGATAATTTTCTAGAGAAAAGGATTGTCATGAACATCAATGATGGTGGTGTGGACAGGTGTCTCCAGGTGACTCTTCCATATCTTCAAACTTTAAGAGCATCTGAACTGGATGTAATGATTGACAGAGTGAATCCAGTTATTCAAGAAGACAGTCAACTTCTCCAAGAGCTCAAAAAGGAATAGATATCAGTTTTCCATAAGCCTATCTACATCCACACAAAGGAGTAGTTTATGCCTTTCCAACAACCAGTCAAGCAAGACATCTCATTATTCCTAAACATTGTGTCAAATCAAACATGAGGCTAATCATGACCTTGCAATCTGATCTAAAGCATAAAAGGAACAAGAAGCAGGAGGATTTGGAGATGATAAAAGTCTTGGTGACACCATGTTTCTAAATACTCAATACAATTTAAGGAAATATGAGGATGATGATGAGCAGAAGGATGATAAACAAAAGTCTTCTGACTCAAATCCAAGTCAAGCCTCTAAAGCAACTGGTAGCAAGGACAAGAGTCAAGGTAGGAAGAAGAAGGATGAAAAGAAGGATGATGAGAAGAAGAGAGGAAGTGAGAGAAGAAGCAAGAAGAGACATGATGGCTCAGAACCACAACCAACCCTAAAAATCCAAACAACTCTAGCTTAACCTTTAGCTCAACCTTCAAAGTCAACAATCTCAAACATAAAACCACCTCAAACCTCTAAGCCCAAATTTCTGTATAGACAAACTGCTAACTCTTTTCTAAAAATTCCAATCACCACAAGCCAAACATCTCTCAAGAAAATCACAGACCTGCCTTTTGTCAAACCATCACACAAAACTCATTTCAAGTCTATTGGGAGAAAACCTAAGAGAGCTAAGCCTACTAAAAACGTTGAAGTTACCGAAATGGCCATTTGGAACTGTTTCAAGCAGAATGATTTTCTACCCTTAAACTGGTGCAGTTCAGATGAAGACTATTTTTAAAAACTGGCTGAAGAAATAGTTAGAGTCTGGGTTATTACTCTAAAGGAAGTGAGAATCTACTTTCAAGATGGGTCCTTCACTTTTCTAGGCAGCAATTTGATGGACACTCTCTCTCCAACAGAAATCAAGAGAGTGATAAGTTTGCTGAAGGACAAGGATACTGCTACAAGAGCATGGAGATCTGTTCTAGATGAATGGTTGATTGCAAGGGAGGAAAGAAGAGCAAGGAGTAAAGCTGAATATGAGGAGAAAAGGAAAAAGTATGATGAGGAGATTGAAATATATATCAAAAGATCAGAAGAACTTAAAGCAAAAGGGATGAGCAGAATCCAAAGATGGAAGATTTCTAAATGTAAAAGCTGGCTCATTTTCAAGATTCAGAATTGAAATGTTAGATGGTTATACAAAGCAAGATAGAATCAAACTGATAGAAGCTCTAACAGGGACTCCAATCATAGAGGAACTTGAAATTCTTGTATATTTAAAAGACCTCATTAGAGCAGAATCGGAAGTTCCAATCTTTGTCTGATGCTTGTAAATACTCAAACCCAAAATCATCTAATGTACAACTGCTGTAATTATGTCAACTTTTATATCAGTCTTATTTTCCATTATAACTTGGGGTTAGTCTTGTTAACAGGAATGAATTTATGTTAAGCAATCTTCTCACAAATTGGGGGAGATTGTTGTGCAAGACATGCCTGTACAATAACAAGACTAAGTCAAATTGACAACCCTAAGTAAGTTGTATTGTTATCTTAGTTTGCATTTTATATTGTAACATATAAAGTGTTAAAGAGCAGACTTGAGTGTTTTTCTTTAAACAGTATCAAGCCTAAGAATTCTATCTGGAAGAAGTTCAAGAAGATCATGCCTCAGAAGAATTATGAAGAAGTTTGGAGTTGAATAAATCTGTTTTGAGAAAAATGTTCTAAGTCAAGATCTCTACAAGTCACAGATTTAGTGTTATAGAGAAGTCATTCGAGAACTCCAAAATGACTTATAGAGAACTCAGGATAGCTACTAGAGAACTCTGAGATATCGACAAGCCAAATGGAAGACATGAAGATTGGAGATATCGACAAGTCATTTCTTCACTAGAGAACTCAGATTTATCGACAAGTCAAAATTCACTAGAGAACTCTAAGTTATCAACAAGTCAAATTTCACTAGAGATCTCAAAGATATCGACGAGTCAAAATTTACTAAAGAACTCTGAGTTATCGACAAGTCAAATTTCACTAGAGAACTCTGAGATATCGATAAGTCAAATATTACTAGAGAACTCAGAGATGTCAATAAGCCAAAGTAAAGACATGAAGTGGAGAGATCTCGACAAGCTAAATTCTCTTATAGAGAACTCAGAGACCTCTACAAGTCAAATCAACAATAGAGTGATTAGAGATCTCAATAAGCCAATATACTTATCGAGATGTCAAGTTCTCTATATGCCTAATTGGAGATCTCGAGGTAAAATCTCAAAGTACAAATTGCAGACCAGTTCAATATCCAAGATTAACAATCAACAAACAATCCAACCAGTTGGATTGACAAGTCTAGAAAAAGCAGCTTGAAGAGTGTGCAAGATCAAGGGTGAAGATTAACTGACAAAGGAAGATCAAAGTTAACACAGTATGCAAAGATATGCTAAGCCATAAATGGAAGATATACTTTTCCAAAAATGGAAATGATAAATGACGGTTTACTAAAGTGAATAGCATCTCTTATTATACACTGTGTAAACTAGTAGTTAACTATGATATAAAGTTAACACTGGTCCTTTGTTATTCGTAACAATTTTAGATCAGAAATATTGTATTCTCTTTAGAAAGAAGCTAAGCTCTTTATTTATAAAGAGCCTAGATATTTTTTAGCAAAATATTCTTAATTTTAATATAAAATTAAGTGAGTTTTGAAAGATCTGTGTTCACTATTATTGCTTGTTTAATTTTAGTATTAACACATATCACTACAAGATTTACATTTACTTTGTTCAAACCATAAATACTTCAAGAAAAGCACAAAAACTCAAAAACACATTCACCCCCCTCTGTGTGTAATTCATTACCTAACAACATAGGAGGGCAGTGAAACAGCTTAGGAATTTTGGAAATAGGGTTCAATATATATGTGAAGATCCCAAGTGTAAGTAGAAGATTTATGCCTCCACTAAGCCCAACTATGTTAATTTCCAAATCAAAACCTACCAAAGGACTCACAGTTGTTATGCGACCTTTAAGCAGAAGAATATGACATCATCTTGGATTGCAAAATATGATGAAAATGACACAAGAATGAACCCAACTTGTCCAATACCTGCTTTTCAGAAAAAAAATGTGAATGATTGGAGATGTGAGGTCAGTATCCATACAGTGGGAAAGGAAAAAAGAATGGCACTTGCTGAGATCAACGGGGACCATATTAAACAGTATGGTTTGATATGGGACTACATAAATGAAGTAAAAAAACTATGTCTAATATTATTGTTGAACTAGTGTTAGAAGAAGCTACACCTGGAATGGAAATGAGGAGGTTTAAAAGAATGTATGTGTGCCTAGGCCCTGTTAAGAAGGGTTTTAAAGCTGGATGTAGACCAATAATAGGGCATGATGGTTGTCATCTAAAAGGCCCATATGGAGGGAAATTATTAGCTATTGTTGGGACAGATTCGAATCATGAAAGTGGTTTTTAGAGCTCTTGGAAACTGATATGGACATTCAAAATAGTGGAGCTTGGAATTTCATTTCTGATAAACAAAAGGTAAGAAATTAGTTTGTCTTGATATGTTCATCATCAAAACTAACTGTGGATTAAATGCACTTGTAAATGTTGTACCAAATGCAGAGCATAGATTCTGTATCATTCATTTGTACAAAATATGTATAATGAACATAAAGGGATTGGCCTAAGAACTCTGTTATGGATGGCTTTTAGAGCTACAACAGATTATATGTTTAACAAGCGTATGGAGTAACTGAAAAAGGTAATGCTACTGCAATTTCATTTCATAATTAATAGTTACAATCTTTTAGTTGCTAATTTCATATTTTTAACTCTAGTTATCCAAGAAGTGTTATGCATGTCTAGTGGAGAGGCCTAGGTCAAAATAGTCAAGGTCTGCATTTTTGACAACATGTCTATCAGATATGTTTGTCAACAACCATTGTGAGGTATTCAATAATAACATTGGGTAGTATAGGGACCTTCCAATCATTGGCCTACTGCAAGGTATATATAAAGTTGTTATGAAAAGAATTCAGGCAAGGAGGGACAAAATGTTGCAAATTTATGCTATTAATCCAATATGCCCAAATGCAATGAGAAAAGTTAGCAAGTAAGGCCATCATGCTTCTATTTTAATGTTTGCTTTAGTTAATTTATGCAACAATATTTACAATTAAAATACATGTATATTAGGGCAAATGGTTTTAGTGGAAGCTGTACGGTACAACGGAGTGGAACAAGTAACTATTTATGCACAATGACTGATGGTGGGTATGAGATAGTGGTAGACTTGGACTCTAAGTCTTGTGCATGTAGAAAATATGATCTAACTGGATTGCAATGATATCATGCTTGTGCATGCATAAAATGGAAAAATCTAGAAATGGTTGACTACATTCACAAGACCTATTATAAGGATATGTTTTTGAGCACATATACATACACAGTAGTGCCAATAAATAGTAAACAAAATTGGGAAAAGACTCCATTTCCTGCACCATTGCCTCCTGAAATTAAAATGCAACTAGGAAGACCCAAGAAAAAAAGGAACAAGTGGAATGATGTGCCGGTGATTGTGAAAGGTAACGTTTGCAAGCTTAAAAGGACAAATACAACATGAAGGTTCAGTCATTGCAATGAAGAAAAACACAATGCCAAATCATGTCCAACAAAGGTACTTGTAATATTAATTTGTATGAATTACTTAATAAGTTGTGTACTACATAATATTTTATGTTGAATTATTTGATTAAGTTTGTTATGGTGATAGAAACTGAATAAGCAACCTGTTGGTGCTCATGGATCCAGTAAGAAGAAAAAGGTCCCACAACAGGCTAACAGACCAAAAAAAGTCCCATAACCAATGGTTGCAACTCCTCCCAGAAATGTAACTACTAGCATTACACAACCAATGCCAAATGTCAATACAGGGACTACTCAAGGTGGTTTTTTTAAAAAATTACAGCCATCCTGGTAGAGTTAAAAACACACCTTTGGAAATTCAACCACAAAAATTTACTGTCAAGAGGAAGTAGACCACTAGTGTAACAGAGATTAAAGCTGCTAAGAATGCAAGAAAGGCAGAGAAGCTACCAATATGGAAATTATAATCTTGATATCTGACAAGATTTTTTCTTAAATTATTTCCTTGATTTAGGCACTATTTTTTTGTCAGTTTCAGAATTTGAAATTGAATTATCATAGTAAGGTGATTAATTTCTTACTATATAGTTATATAATATATCTTGATAAAAAATAATTTAATTCAACATCATATTTTTACCAATATATGCATATTTATTATAATAATATTATAACAAACTATTAAAAAGAAAAACAATCTTGAAACAACATCTAAAGTAATTATATGCATTAAAAAATTAAAAAAAAAAGTAAATATAAAAAATTTAAAAATAAATTAAGTAAATTTTCGAAATCGTGGTATAAACTAGTGTACTTGTAAAATTCCTATAAAAGTTAAAATTCTAACATGCTTCGAAATCTAGTTGCACGTGGCATGATTTAATTAAGTAACAATGTGGTGTAGTGGTAAGGAGATGTGCATATGAATGTAAAGACTCGGGTTCAATTTTCCCAATAACACTTTATTTAGAAAACAAAAGGAAGGGGTAAACCTAGGCTGAAACCCTGGTTAGAGTCTAAATTAACTTTTTTCCAATAAAATCATAATTTTTAGTTAAAAATTTTGTAAATTTTTATTTTAAATCCCGGTTATTCTTGAAAAAATTAACGATAAATTATATTTTTTCCGGATATTTTATGATACTAAATTTTATAAAAACCGTGTGCTAATTTATATTTTAAAATAGAAAGGGATTGGAAGATTTGTGATTTTGTAACCATCAATTGATCGAGTAGCTTGTATTAAATAAGTTTGTAGCATATTTCTGTATGCAACAAATAGCTTAGAAGTTTAGAAGTTGTGGTGGATAATAAGTCATGTTGACTGCTAGCAAGATATACAAAATAGGTTGGCTAATTGTAAATAGAAGATGCCTTGTAATTTTGTATAAGTGAAAGAGTGTCAACTGCTAAGGAATTCATATTCAACAAATAAACTTAAAGTTTCAACGGATGACTCAAGACACCTTCAAGGGATAATCTGATCAACTGCTATCTGTTAAAGCTTCAACGAATGTTCAAATGTAAAGCATCAATGGATGACACTACTATAGCTTCAACGGATAACTGAACTTAGTGTCAACATATGATGGTGAAGCTTCAACGGATAACCAACTCAAAAAGAGCAGTTGATAGTGACTTGATAGTCACATGAGTTGATTGCATACAAAAGAAATGTGGCAGCCTGTAATCAGGTTTTAGAGAACAAAAAAACATTTTCATTTTCATGCTAAACAGAGATATTCAAAGATGCTGGAATAGAGAGATGAAGTTTCACGTGAAGAAGACTTAGATTGTTTTAACTATATATCTTATTCATTTGTAACTTGGTGGTATAAAAACCAAGTGTAGCAAGTAGTATAATAATTAATTGAACTAAGATATAGAAAAGCTACATCTGTTAGAATACTCTCAAATTCTTTCTTTAAAAAACACTTGTAACTAGCTGTGTATATTCTTGCATCACATAGTTCTCTAATCAATATATATCTCTGGTGGAAAGTTCAATCGGCCAGAAAATTTTTAAACTGTCTTGTTTATCTACTTTTTATTTGAATACTTGAATTCCTTTTTTCCGCACTACTACATATTCATTCACAGTTATATATATTGAAAAGCGCTTTTAAATTTTCAAAAGAAACCAGAATTTCATTCAATCCTCCTTCCCCCCTTCTGTAATTCTGTTGTTAGATTGTTAAGGAATAACAGAAGTATTACAGTTTAGATTTAAAAAAAACTGTTCTAGGAAAAATGTTCTAAGTCAAGATATCGACAAGTCACAGAACAAGGGATATCGAGAAGTTTTTCGAGAAGTCCCAAGAGATATCGATAAGTCAATTTACATGTAGAGATCTCAGATATCGACAAGTCAAATTTCCTATGTAGAGAATAGGAGATATCGAAAAGTCATTTCTTCATATAGAGATCTAGAGATATCGATAAGTCAAATTCTCATGTAGAAAATTCAAGATGTCGACAAGTCAAAGGCCTTATCAAGAACTAGATATCGACAAGTTATTCTACATATCGAGAACTAAAGACCTCGATAAGTCATTTACATATATCGAGAACTTGAGATATCGATAAGTCATTTTACTTATCGATATGTCACTTCTCGACTGAACAAAAGGAGACCTCGACAAACTATCTCAAATTCAGAATACAGACAAATTCAAGATTCAAGATTATCATCAACAAACAATTCATTCACTGAATTGGAAATACTACAAAAGTAGCTTGAAGAATACAAGATCAACGATCAAGATTCACTGGACAAAGGATGGTCACAGACCTACAAGATTCTGCACAGATTTGCTAACACCATAAAAGTAAATAGAAAAGGTTGCTTTAGAAAATGGTTTAGTACATTTTAGTGCAAATTTTGTAAACCCGTGCTACTAGTCTATAAAACATACACGGGTCCTTAGTTTAGAAGAAACAAAACAGATCTAGAAAAATCTTGTATTCTCTCTCAAGATTGTAGCTAGGTTCATATTTTTAAGAACACGGATTTTTAGTAAGACAAACTTAATTAATACAATTAAGTGAGTTTTTGGATATTGTGTTTTGTGGGTTTACTCTGAAAAATTATATCTCTACAATTCTTAACTGCTTTATTCATCCTTAATCCAAACAGATTTTAAAAGTAAAGAAAAATCTAAGAAACACATTCACTCCCTCTATGTTGCACTCAATATCTAACACAATCCTAAATAGAATATGATTAGAAGTTCAATTAGTTATCAACAAAAAATAAATTACTTTAATACTATTCAAATACAAAAATATGATATAATGGTACAAACATATTGGATATGATTAATTTTTTTTACTATATATAGTTATATAATATATCTTATAAAAAAAATAAATTAATTCAACATCATATATTTACCAATATATACATATTTATTGTAAAAATATTATAACAAACCATCAAAATGAAAAACAATCTTGAAATAACATCTGAAATAACATCTAAAGTAATTATATGCATTAAAAATTATAAAAGTAAATATAAAAATATTTAAAAATAAAATAAGTAAATTTTAGAAAATCATGGTATAAACTAGTGTACTTGTAATATTTCTATAAAAGTTAAAATTCTAACATTCTTCGAAATCTAAATTGCACGTGGCATAATTTAATTAAGTAACAATGTAATGTAGTGATAAGGAGATGTGTGATAAGAAGATGTGAATATGAATGTAAAGAGTTGGATTCAATTCTTCGCAACAACATTTTATTTAGCAAAATAGCAAAAAAAAGAAGAGAAATGGGGCTGAAACAAGGGGACAAACCTAGGCTGAAATCCAAGTTAGAGTATAAATTAACTTTAAAAAAAAATCATAATTTTTAGTTAAAAATTTGTAAAATTTGTATTTTAAGCCTTGTTATTCTTGAAAAAATAAAAATTAAATTATTTTTGTTCTGGATATTTTATGATACTAAATTTTATAAAAACCGTGTGCTAAACTAAATTTTAAAATAGAATGGGATCGGAAGATTTGTGATGCTACTAAAATATTAGGGGTTATAGATATCAAAGGGGATTGGGATTTGAAAACCAAAATACCCATTTGGGGGGCTGGTGCCCAAAATACCATTTGGCGGGAGGGACTGACCTTTTTACCCACTGAATACGCTTTACCATCATGCATATCCTGTTTTTAAAAAATTTATAAAGAATGCGCATGCCTGACATGCGTATTCACAGTAAACATTGAATACACATGTGAGACAGACATGCGTATTCTTTGTAAATTTTTTAAAAAATAGAATACGTATCTTTAAAATGTGTATTTCGTCGGTATTTTGGACAGTTTTCCGTCGATGGGTATTCCGGGCACAAAGTGGTATATTTTGAGCATTTTTTTTGGGATGTCGTAGATTCATGCTTCATCATGTAGCGCCCATGGAAGAGAATATTAGCCAAGGAGATTTTGGAATAATACATCTGAAATTTACTCCTCTGTTCGTCCCCCTTTAATTTCTTCCTGCAATTTCATATAAACTCCCCCAATCTCTCGCACCCCCGCAGATTAAAAACACGAGAAACATTCCCCACTCTCTGTTGCAAACATTCATATTACATATATCCCACCGCACTTAATTTTTTTGACTTAAACTTATACAATTGGATCTTATTTCTTAGTGAGCGAGAATCAAATTCTGAATATAACAAACCCTTGCTACCTTTATAATTCCAAAACCCCTCACCCCTTCTCTTTTCTCTTCAACTTAAACTCATCCCCACTTCACCACCTCCAATATTCAATCTTTTCTTTTCGTTTTATTATCATGATGAATCATTCTAATACTTATGTCAATGGCTTCTACAACTTCCTCACTCAAGGCCTTGACAATCTTGATCACTCTTTTCTTTCCCACAATTTCATGTCTGTTGAGTTTCTTCAACATATTCTCTCTTGTCTTCAGTCTTTTCATTCGCAGCTATGTATTTTGGTGCAGAAGCTTCGCCTCCCGCAAGGTGAAAAGTGGCTTGATGAGTACATGGATGAAACTTCAAGGCTTTGGGATGCTTGTCTTGTACTTAAATCAGCTGTCTCTGGAATGGAAACTATTACACAACTGGTTCTAATGTGGCAACCACTCTGAGTGATCAACATGTTTTAAACCCTCAACTTTCCCGCCAGGTTTGTCGATTTCTTGTTTTTTTGTACTAAAAAAATTTGATTATATAGCATTAAAAAAATCTTGGGTTTTTTTACTAATGATCTTGTTTTGAGTTTTTTATAGGTTTTACGAGAAATTTCTGGATGTGAAAGGGAGGTTATGGTTTTTTCGCAGAATAATAGGAGGCTAATGGATGAAAGAATCCAAACATTATCATCGAGATTTGATAAAAGTGTACTGATAGAATCAAAGTTCAATAAATTTCATGGTTTCAGGGAAGTGTTGTTTGTGCTCAGAAATGGTAACTCGTTGCTTCTAATGATTTTACTTGGCGGGCTAGTGTATTCTTCCCCTGTAACCAGTTTCCCTAATGAAGGAGAATATGCTCATGGCCAAAAAAGGGGTTATGACTCAGATTTTATGGTTTCTGCCTCAAAATTGCAGCAAAGAATAAAATCTGCAATGAATGAACTGCGAGGTAAACAAGCTGCTGGCGTGTTTCTTTACGAGTTCTTGAGGGCGAATAGCACCATTAAAGAGGTGGAACGTGAGTTGTGGAAAAAAATGCAGTTGAATGAAACAGTTGTAGTCGATGATATGAATGAAAAGGTCAAGAATTTGAAGAATTGCTTTGAGGTTTTGCAAAGTGGAGCTGAGAACTTCATTGTGCAGATTGATGATGCAGATTGATGATTTCTTTGATGAAATAGTTGAAGGGAGGAAAAAGCTTCTGGATATGTGTAGTCATAGGTAGTGACATTGGCAACAGTTAAATTGGTAATGTGCAGCCATTTGATTGGTAATTGACCTAGATATGATGTTGATTTAGACTTCTTCAAGTTGCAGCTATCTTTCTTGCTAAACTCTTTATTTGTTTCACATTTTTTTCATATTCTCTTGATACCAAATCTGTTATATGCAGTTTATTTATTTTTTCAAACCTGTTAATATTTTCATCCGTAAAGGAGAAGCAAAAGGAAGATATTAGGCAGGGGTAGTTTCAATAGAAAGCAAACTTTCTACTATCACCATATTATCAGGTTCTTCTAATGATCAAATGTTGTTGGTTCATACATCTACATTCCAACTACAGGATGATCAGAAGTTATTCTGTCATGCATGATGATGTAGAAACCTGTATGCCCATTGATAAATTTTAAACATTATAGTTTTAAGTCCGGTTCTCTGTGGAAAGTACACCGATTAAGAATGCACTCATTTTACTCCATTGACGGGTGAAATGAAAGATAGACATTAGAGAAGCCTAGTTTACATTCTGCTATATATTTTAGAGTAAGATCATATTCTCTGCAGCAATATAGAGGGAAAGGTCAATAAAACAGGAGCCTTGTATGCTATGTTTTCAACGAAAGGTAAAGCATAAACCTCTTTGGCGAAAATTTACAGCAGCCAATAGGTTTGAAAATATACCGTTCATTCCACCCATCAACGAAACAGAATGGATTTACTCACCATTAGTTAGTAGTATCCTAAAACTAACGTTGCGGTTTATACAGATAAGCTTTCAGACCACAAAAGTTGCTACTAAAATGCAGCTTATTGCACGTTTAAGGGTTGAGCACTTCATATAAACAGCTTAAGATTGTGACTAGTCTGTTCTTTGTGTATGTGATATGAAATTATAGGCCACTTAATTGGTCCACTGTGATGTATTAACTAAATAAAGCCTATAAAGGCAGTCCTACTTTCACTACAAGTTTTCAGTTGGCAGTAGTTTTGGTTCACAACTTTGCACCCCCGGAATACGGTTACTGACTTGCTGTTTTTCTTATTTGTTAACCCCCACCCGTGCCGAAGACGGAACCAAGAGAGGGCTAACCTAGGTTGCAATTCCGGAGTAGGTTGAGGTATTGTAAGCCCCGGTTGACATTCAAAATTAGTGATAAATTAATTTAGCCCCGACTATTTTGGAATCCTATTTTTGCCCCAAATTGAATATGAAGGAAAGACGAAGCTTTAAAATATTTTTCATTGTGACTTAACATATTCTTCATAGTGACTTAACTTAAGCGACAATGTAACACCCCCAAATCCGGGGTCGGGGATTCGGGTTGTCACGAGTTCCATTTCCCTTATCAATACTTAATCTTAACAGTCAACCAACTACTGCGTACTGTGACCCCACAATATACACACACACCACAAGTTATAGTCTCAGAGATGAATACCAAAAATAACACAAGTCATTTTATTCCACAATTATAAACCATTTCACCATAAAAAGGGTTTCTGAATAGTTTACATATTCTTTGCCATTATTACAATTCATAAATATACATAAGTCTGACACAATAAAAGTTGAAAGTCTAGCCTACTGGTAGCTCCTACCTCAGCTACAACGGCATCAACGCCTACAGGAAACTGCGGAACGTTTCCTAACCGCTCACGAATTGGGAGCTTGATCCTGTTCATCTTGTCTATCTGTTGTTGTGTGATTAAAGAAGAAAGCAAGGGTGAGCAACAAGCCCACCAAAATAATATGTATAATAATTAAAAATATATGAGCATTCTCATAGTACTCATGAAAGTCTTGGCCAAGAAGAAATGAACCAAGCTGATATCTTAACGCGATCAAGTCGCAAAATATTCAATATATATATACATATATATACTTTTCACAATCCTCTAAGTCCTCTGACATGTATAACATACTCAGAGTTCCAGTTTATAATTGTATAAAAATATCGTTGCAAGGTGATCTCATATATCTAACCTTGTCACAACGTTTTTCTGAAAATCTTTGACATGCGTAAGATAATCATTTGCTAGATATAAGTTTAAAAGATGAAGTTACAAGATACTCCAATATACTTATATCTTTTCCAAATACTACTTGAACTACCACCGTTCAAGTTATAATTAGTTTCAAAAGTTCATCACATAGATGAGTCTACAAGACAAGATTTGAATAGATTCAATCTTTGAACATTATAAATAATGAAGTTACGAGATACTTCATTAAGTCCCGATATATATACACCTATATATATATACATTTCATACACTCCTTGAAAACCTCTGTTATGAAAATTATAAACAGAATTGCAATATCCAATGAATTTGGAAAGGAGAAATCCTTGGCATAAACCTGATATCTTGCTGATCAGGCAAAGATACCAATAAGTAACCTTTTCTACTAGTAGATGGACGAATTCCCCACAGGTCATCACCCTGGCCGCAATAGGACCTTATGCTGGACTGCCACTCAGCCTCTTACGCATTCGATGGACTCCCACTGAGCCACTTACACTTTCATGGACGCCCACTGAGCCCATGTTGCTTATACCGACTCAAATAGATGAACTTACTTCCCGAACGATGGGCAAGTAATCAAGATATTTTCTCAAAACAGCAACCTCGTTACGAATATAAAATACACCACTGAGCCGGATCCCTCAGGTTTTGAGCGAGTATTTAAATCCCCTTCGAAAGGAAGATCTTAAATATAAAAATGAGTTTTGGGATCCGCTCTAACTTTTAAAAATCATTTTGAAGACTCGAAAACATTTTTAAGAATGTTTGGAGTAATGCTGATTTAATGAAATAAATCAGTCCCGATATATTAGAAAATATCTGAATATTATTATTTAAATAATATTCCCATAAGGATAATCTCTATATAAATAATTTGAAGTAGAAGTTTTAAAACTCATACTTGAAATGAATAATAAATAACCAAAGATATACTTATACGAAAGTACGATCTTTATTTGAATAATCGAAAATAAGTTTGATTATCGAAACACTATTCTTTAATAAAATAAAGAATATAATTTAATAAATAAGCGGAGTCATAAGTCCTCGAATGAATATTCAAAATAATATTCATTAAATAAAATAAACGGAGTCATAAGTCCTCGAATGAATATTCAACTAATATTCTTTAAATAAAATAAAAATAAAGTTATCGAATAAACCTTATTCGATTAATAGTTTTGAAAACTATAACCATATATATATAAAAATATATATATTATACTCGGGAACATCGACTCCCGGTTTAGAAAAATGTTCACCTTTGGGTCCCCTATACTAAGGGTATACGCAACTACTGCTTATCTCTAGCATAGGTATTATGCAGTTTATATACATTTGAATCAACAATTTGATATCAAGATTACGAAACAGACATGCATATATACCATATCAGCATGCTCCAATATATCGCAAGATTTGCTAATAACAATCATGCACTTATCACATGATAATGCATATACATATATTTACATCACAACAACAGTATAACGGGTAGAAAACTTGCCTGGGCGACTGGGGGTGGTAAAAGTCCTGGGATGAGTCTGGTAACCTATAAACCACATATAAGTTGGAATTAAACCAAAGTCGCTTATGAATCTATACTTTAACCAATTAGACTTTAACGCTCGTTTTGCGCTTAATGATTCTCTTAAGTCGCTCGAGTACCCTCGGCTCCACCATTTTTAATAAATTAACCATTAAGAGTTTTAAGTCGATTCTTTCACGAGTACCTTACCAACTGCCTAATCCACTTTACATAAATGTTTCATACTCCAATTAGTCATTTAAGGTCATTAACCAATGTTTCAAATTAAGGCGAGGGGTAATGGTTCGTTCGCGAAACGCCGTTACTTAAAACGGTCGTTTCTCCTAAACCGTACATCGGATTCAAACGAACCACATATCAAAACGAAGCTCGTGACATGAACTATCTAATCATGGAAATGGTCAAAACCTAAAAGTGAGTTGGCGGGTCATGATGTTAAGAACAAAAGCAGTCTAGGGTAAATCGGATATTACGACGTCTATGTTTACGCGATTTCCCAAACTTGTACAACTCCAAATCAATCCACAATCAACCCACAATCATTGTTACAACCAAAATTCATCCATACACTACTAAAACAGCCCCAACAACTCAAGATTTCCACTTTATATTACTTCTCAATCATGAACTAAGAGCTTACTTAAGTTCATTAACTATTTAATCAAGATTTAACAATCAAACTCTCTACAAACTCAACCAAACTTTAAACAACCAAGAATCATGCTTCTCATAAACTATAACAATCAAAACCACTCCTAAATACTCAAAAGTAAAGCTAGGGTATGAGGTTTTATACCTTCCTTGGAGTGATTAGAGTAGCTAGGAAGTCTTAAGGAGCCTTCTACAAGCTTGATCTTTCCAAAGAAATCAAGAACACAAAGTTAGGTTTTGAAGTTTCTAAAAGTCAGATTGAAAGAACTGTCAAAACGAGGGTCTTACCTTGCTTATTTGGACGAGACTTGTGAACAAGAGTTGTAGTTCATCTCAATACCTTTCCAAAGAGCTATAGAACATACAATTTGAGTGAGTATTGAAGGAAATATGGTAGTTTGAAGTTGCTGCTCTGGTTTTGGCCGAGAGCTTTTGTTCTTGGAAAGCAAAAGTCAACTTCTAATTTGTGTTTTGTGATTTGTTTTGCCTTGGCTTGGTTGTTTTGCTTTTGTTTTGATTAATTACCTTTTAACCATGGTGAAATTTGTGTGGTTTATAATCAACCAACACTTCCTTCCCTTTTGGTCATGCTTATGTCATCCTCCCATGTCATCTTCCCACACTTGTCCTCTTCTTGTTGGTGTGATGACATCATCATCCACTAACTCTTTGATTAACTCCTAATTACTTAGCTAATGACCGCTGATCTGTTATACGTTTAGCTTAACTTTCGTTCTCATTTATCGTTTGAGGGATCATACCCGGGATCTTATTACTTGGGTTCCCTTAACCTTTCTCAATACATTATATTCCTTTTATGATCCTCTCTTATAATCCTTGAATTTAAATCCTTTTAATCATGTTACCTTATACTCAATTCTTTCGGTATCTGGTGGATTTTTGGGAAAAATCAAAGTGTTTGAATTTGGATTCTGACGATCTTTACATACACTTATTTACTTTATAGAATACTAATACGATCTTAGAATTTCCATAACAGTACTCCTATATAGCGTGGTCTGATAATTTTCCTTAATCAGCATCATCAGCAAAAGTTACTATTCATCCATGTTTCAAAAATTCCAAAAATTGGGGTTATTACAGTCTCCCCTCCTTAAAAGGATTCCGTCCCGGAATCGGATAGAAAATGAATTGGGATGCTCTCTTAGCATTGCACTTTCTAACTCTCAAGTAAATTTTCCCACATTGTGGTTCTGCCACAACACCCTGACTAGCACGATAACCTTTCTCCTAAGCACTTGTTCCTTTTCAATCTATAATCCTTCCTGGTTGCTCCATACAGGTTACGTCTGGTTGCATGTCTATGCGCTCATATGCCCCTATTTGTCTGGCATCCGAATTACACTTCCTTAACATTGATACGTGGAACACGTTATGAATTTGCTACATGTTCGGGGGTAGGGCTAGCTCATATGCTAACTTCCCAATACGTCTTAATATATCCAAGGGTCCAATAATTCGTGGGCTTAGCTTTCGTTTCTTTCTGAACCTCATCCATCCTTTCCAAGGGAATACCTATAACAATACTAAGTCCCCTACTTTCTATTCTTTGTCCTTTCGTGTCAAATCAACATACTTCTTATGTCCATCTTGGGCTACTACCAGCCGTCCTCTGATTAGATCTATTATATCCTTGGTCCTTTGGACTACTGCGGATCCGAGCATCTTGCGCTCTACAATCTTCATCCTAACATAAGGGAGATCGATATTGTCTTCCCTCAAGGATCTCATAAGGCGATATCCCGATACTGACATACGATCTATTATCGTAAGAAAACTCAATCCGTGCTAAGTGACCATTCCAAATTCTTTCAAGTCTATTGCACAAACTCTCATCATAGCTTCTAGCATTATAGCTTTTGCTTCTCAATACTCATTCTTTTCCAGTTCGTAGTCGTTACTATCTTCCGTACAAAATATTATTCTAGATATACCTTTACTCGCTAGAGTTTTATAACCTTTTAATAAATGCGTCAACCTTAGTATCACGAATGTGTTTCCATTCCGAATACCACCATACTTGGTACCACTTCATCTCTAGCTGCCTCCATCTTCGAAAGCTTGGTCCTTCGTGTAGAAGTAAAAGAATTTATTGAGAGATCACTATGATCATGAACACTTGTTCTATTGCATAGTTAATACAGAAGGTGGCCAGCCTTTAGTACTTGACAAGCAATTAAATAACATGTGGTATCCTACTAGGCTTCTATCACACAGATAGATAGTCATTCGGCAATACCTCCCCTTCTGGAAGGGTTATTCTTCTCAGATTACATGCAATGAAAAGAAGAGAAAATAACGAATTGAAGAGAATTGTATATATGTAAAAAAATATACTGCCACAAAATATCTGGCTTGGAATCTACCTCTGAACTATAGAGGTTTGTCATAGGAGAACAGAACATATACGTATATATCTCAACATCAAGTATTATAGCATCGTATTTCATATGCCTAAATATTTTTTTGCTATTCCGTCCATCGTTCTATGGACCCATGCACTTCCTCGAGCTTATACACAATCACCTTTGAAACTCCCTCGACATCGAAAATCGAATCTGGGATCTCATTCTAGACATCATTGTTACTAGAATTCTATGCTTGCACCGCAACCTTCGTCGTATAGTAATACGACTATCTATTGATAAGAAGGAATAAATATTCAATAGGTAAATAATCGACCTAGTTTTTCTATCAAAGATAACTTATACGTCAACACGACCCGATTAGTGGTACTCAATCTCAACATCCATTCTAATACAACTCTCATGGTTGTAATCAGCTCATTACTCGCAGAATCATTGCTGCATTACTATGATCCACCACTGACCTACTGTCGTCATTCACTTTCCATGAAATCTTAATATCTAACCATACGGAGTCCATACATGTCGTATAGAATTCTTCTAAGGAGTTAACATAATCACCATTCATAATTCATGAAGAACACTTCAGATTCTGACGTACTTTCATGACATGAAGCAGATAAAATTGCAGAAGAGTTTCAATCAAAGCAACGATAGCAGGTTAATACCATTCTTAATCATATGCCTTCAATAGAAGACTTAACTCAAAGGTTCGTTTAGTCATTTCGTAACATGGTCCTGGCTTATCTCAAGATAGTACCTTCTAAGATAGATAGCCCGCTCATGGCGATTACACAAATTAAACCTTTACCAAACTACTATTACGGTTGGGTATTGCACAGTCATCAGAAGGAATGTCAATCTTTCACACCATAATACAACCTTCACGGAATTAACCATTATCACTGTATTCCTCTGGCACGAGCGCCGATAATTGTCCTCTTACACTTAAAGTATTGGCCACCTTTTTGGCCTTTCCTGATTGTAAAATTTCCTTACAATCAATGTCATTTTAACCACCTCCAACTAAATTTTCTACCTCATTTCAATCACTGCTTATGTGAAAATGCTTCTCTTAAGTCCTGGTGAGAAAAAAAATCACCATTT
Source organism: Apium graveolens (assembly GCF_009905375.1). Lineage (NCBI taxonomy): Eukaryota > Viridiplantae > Streptophyta > Magnoliopsida > Apiales > Apiaceae > Apium > Apium graveolens. Next base: position 131,006,712 of record NC_133652.1, on the reverse strand, counting down.
TTCCATAAGTCATTGCCTTAGTCTTTAGATGTGAACATTGCCACGACTGACTCTCGATCATACTTAGGACGTCTCTTATCTTGGGTCCTTTCTTGTTTTCACCAATCTCGACCCTCAATGGATCGATCTATACTTTCTTATGGTTCAACACGTGCCCACCTGGCATTATTATAATTACGTCACATTTCCTTCATCAGAATCTCTATTTTTGAGAACTTTGAATATTACCTTTCTCCTTGTAAAACATCTAAGGTTATCCTTAAATCCTTCAGCAGGTACACCCTAGGCACAGGGCATATCAAGATACCATTTACTAATACCAGAATCATTGTCTATATACTTCTGAAAAATTTCTTCACTGATCCTTAAAAGTTGTTGTTACCTTAATCCTTTCCAATTCATACTGTTAAAAGTCATACTATCCTTATTAAGGGTGAAATGCCAACCTTTATGCATTTCCCTAGGATTGATTTTAGGTTACAGATGTTTTATCCTTAATTCCACCTTTAAAAAGGTACATGCATCCTTTCATGGATAAATCAAGTCATATATCCCTGATAAGGGTGTCTTTATTCAATTATTCCCACCTCGATAGTATATGCCTAATTTCATAATAATATCCTTATCCAAAATGTGGTCAATCCATATGGCCTCCAAAAGACAATAACGATTATCCACTTTTCTTGCCTGATTCGGTAATGATAACAGGGGTGTTCTGGAAGATATTGGTCGTGTTCAACGTGAACTTCTTCTTAATAATTCCTCATTTACTTTTGTTGTTTATCTCAACAGTCATCTCAATGTTGGGATATCTTTCATACCTTGCGTCCCCCTTTTTGGGTATCATGCCACTGGTCTTACACTTCACATTCTTGAAGGTCACTTCCTTTATCCAATTTTCCTAATTTCTTACTTTCTTGTCTCCTCAGTCTATCCGCGTCTCATTATTTATCCTTCGAACTATCTCAAGGTTTCCTCGAATCCTCCCAACTTATAGGGGATAAAATATATGTATCTCTTATGTCTTCAACCATCAATTTTAACTCATGGTGAATCACCCTCATCCTGACGATTACATACTTTTCTATTTCTATTGCTACGAGTCTTTAGGGTTTCCTCATACCCAACTCCCTTATCATTCCTCAAACTCTATTGCCTTTATATTCCTTTCCACTTCAGTTTTTTTTATTTTCCTTTCTCTTATCATTATTTCATGAACCAACACAACATAATCATTGATTTCAAACATCCCGTCATTCCGGATTCGTGTCCTCAGAACGAATCTTGACAACTTTTACAACTTAGATTCATAATTCATCATACTCGTCTGCCTTTGTTCTGGCTCTAAAGCTTTTACACTATCTCCATAACATTGGGAAGTACTTTCCTGAAAACAATTGACTGAACTTAAATCAGTTTATTATAATCTCTTGCTCTGTGCCTTCCTTGGCCTTTCACCAGCGGGTGGCCTCTCTCTTAGGAGGGTAAGGGACAAAAACAGTCTTTTGTGATTCGTCAATCATTTAGAATCTCAAATGATTCCTGTATTTCCTTTAGCCAGGCTCTTGCCTCGACTGGGTCAGCTTGTTCCTTGGAACTCTGAGAGCTTAGCGACTTAAAAGTCTTGAAAAAAATTTCTCACCGCATTATTTCCTCAGGGTGATGGTTGGGGATAATAGTCTAAGTTCTGTTTAGAAAGGTCCAAGAATTGTTGTATAGGAGTACCGTCTCGGGTATCCTTTCCTTACTCGAATTCTGTTTCCTTAGTCTGAACATTCCCTCCTCCTTTCCATAATCGGGGTCATCCTACATGTTTTAAATCCTCATTTTCCACTTCATTAAGTTATGGGTTCCTTCTATCTTGATGGCGACCTCCCTGACTATCACGTTCAGGGTTTGCTGTAAATCTTATTCCTCAAACTAGCTTTCATCTAAGATCTCATCTTTAAGCTCTTGAACATTTGGAACCCAAATTCTGTAGGAATACCTCATTATTCCCTTATCATATTTCTCGGTATTAATTTCTTATCTATTTTTTGGCTCTCTGCCTTCATTCATCACTTTTTCTGGCACAATATGTTCTTTTCCAATAATTCAGACTGTATTGCAATCTCAAACAGCTTTTCGGTACCGGCTCTGGATACCTTCACTTCTATTTCCATTTTCTCAAAATCTCTTATAAACTCTCCCAAAGACATTATCATCTTAAGTCTATCCTTTTTACTAAGGGCATCAGCCACCACATTGGCTTTCCCTGAATGATAAAGAATCTCCCAATCATAATTCTTGATTAGCTCTAACCGCCTCCTCTGGCGTATGTTGAGCTCTTTATACGTAAAAATGTACTAGAGCTCCTATGGTTTGTGTAAATCTTGCACTTCTCTCCATACAAGTAGTGCCTCCAATCTTTAGGGAAAAACTATTGCCACGAGCCCAAGCTCATGGGTGGGGATATTGAATTTTATATTCCCTTAATTGTCTTGACACGTACACAATTACCTTGTTGTGCTGTATAAGAAGCACCCTAATTTCTTATGCGAAGCGTCACTACACATCACAAAATCTCCTTTTCCATCCGGCAACGCCATCATAGGGGTCGTCACCACCCTTTGCTTTAGTTCTTAAAATCTTTTCTCGCATTTCTATGTCCATTCAAACTTCTCAGTCTTACGAGTAAGTCGCGTTAAAGGGGCTACTATCTTTACAAACTTGAACGAACCTCCGGTGGTGACCGGCCAATCCTATCTCTGGTAGTTTCCCTAACCATGGTCATCAATTCCTCGGTGGTCCTTTATTCATTCTTGTCAGGATCCTCCATGGAATCCTTCTCAGTAATAATCCCTTCTAGGACAACATCTTTAACCGCTACATCCTCAATATGAACATCATCCGGTCCCGTGGTAGGACGCTCTATCAAATCCACATTCTGATCTCCTAATAAGTAATAAAACATCATCGCGTTGTTGCTCCTCAACCTCAGGGTTCGGAGTCCCGCTACCATATATGTAATAACCCCAAAATTTTTCAACTTTTTGTAACCCTTGTGAATAGTGTTTTAGCTGAATGAGAAAACTTTTCACGCCACACTATGTAGGGGTTCTGTTATGGATATTCTGGGATTTTATTAGTACTCTATGAAGTATATAAGTGTATGTAAATATCGTCAGAATCCAATTCCGAACACTTTGGTTTTTCCCGGAAATCCACAAGATACGGAGAGAATTGAGTATAAGGTAACAGGATAAAAAGGATTTAAATTCAAGGATTATATAGAGGATCATAAAAAAGGAATATAATGTATTGAGAAAGGTTAAGGGAACCTAAGTAATAAGATCCCGGGTATGATCCTTCAAACGATAAACGAGAACGAAAGTTAAGCGAACCGTATAACAGATCAGCGGTCATTAGGCAAACGATTAGGAAGTTAATCAAAGGGATTAATGGGAATGATGTCATCCAACCAATAGAAAGAAGACAAGGAAGGAAGGATGACATCATGAGGATGAGGTAAGCATGACATGGGAAGGAAGGAGGTGTGGTTGAATAAGAACCACACAAATTCAAGGGCAAGGTAGTAATTTGCTAAATCAAATACAAATCAAGTCAACCAAGCTAGCAAAATCATTTCATCAAAAAATCAAAAACAACCAAGGCATTTGTTCTTCACTTTGCTCTCGGCTTTTACACATTTTCAAGGCTAGATTTTTCAAAAATCAAGATCCAAGCATCCTAAATTGGTAAGAAAATTCCCTAATCATCTTTATGCTTAGTTATGGCTATATCATGAGTTTAAGCCATTAATTCTTTCTCTAACTTCTTCATTTAATCAAAGAAGAAGACAATGAATAGTGTTTTCAAGTTTTTTAACTTGAACTTTTTCTTGTTTTTCTTGAAGATCCAAGCTTTCCTAAGGCTTCTCAAAGCTTCTTAAGGCTTCCTAGCTCCACCCACCACTTCAAGGAAGGTATACCATTTCCAAACCCTAGGTTCATATATATTATAAGGTGATTTTGAGTAGTGGGTTGATATTGTAGTTGTTGTTATGATTTAGAGTTTGAGATTTGGAATGGTAGTGTAATGGAATGGTAATTTTGTGGTTTTGATTTAAAGAAACTTAAGAATGATTAAAGTAAAGTTTAAGCATAAGTATGAATGGTTAAATTGAATTGGTTGGGGTTGTTATGATGTGATAAGGATGGAGGATGGTTGTATGTTGGATTTGAGGTTGATTTGGGTTGTTTGTGAATGGGTTAAAATTTGGAAATCACGTAAACATAGCCGTCGTAACGTCCGATTTTCTTTGGACTGTTTTTGTGCATAGCATTAGGACCCGAGAACCCCCTGCTAGATTGTGACCACTGCCATGTTTAGATAGCTCATGTTACGAGCTTCGTTTTGATATGTAGTTCGTTCGATTCCGATGCACGGTTTAGGAGAAACGACCGTTTCAAGTAACGGCGTTTCGCGAACGAAACTTTTTCCCTCGCCTTACTTTGAAACATAGGTTAAAGACCAAAAAGGGTTAATTAATGTATGAAACATTTATGGTAAGTGTGTTAGGCAGTTGGTAAGACATTCGCGAAGGAATCGCTTTAAAACTCGTAAAGGTTAAATTATTAAAAATGGTGGAGCCGAGGGTACCCGAGTGACTTAAGCAAATCAGTGAGCGCAAAACAAGCGTTAGAGTCTAAGTTAGTTAAAGTATAGGTTTACAAGTGATTTTGGTTTAATTCCAACTTACTTGTTGTTTATAGGTTATCAGACTCGTCCCGAGCCTTTCTCACCCCCAAGTCGCTCAGGCAAGTATTCTATCCGTTATACTGTTGTTGTGATGAATATATGTATTTGCATTATCTTGCGATAGATGCATGTTGGATAATTAGCAAATGATGCGATATATTGTAGCATGTGATATAGTATGTATGCATGCCTGTTTCATATTCTTGGAATATATATCTGTTGGTTCAGTTGATAATACATATGCTAGAGGATAGCGGTATTTTGCATATACCCTTAGTATAGGGACCCAAAGGTGAAAATATTTCAAAAACCGGGAGTCGAGGATCCCGAGTAATCTTGTATATATGGATATGGATATATATATATATATATATTTATATATATATATATGGTTATAGTTTTCCAAACTATTAATCGAATAAGGTTTATTCGATAACTTTAAACTTTATTTTATTATTGAATATTATTTCGAATATTATTCGAGGACTTATGACTCCTTTTATATTATTTATTGAATATTATTTGAATATTCATTTGAGGATGTATGACTCCTTTATTTTATTTAATGAATATTATTTATAATATTCATTCGAGGTATTATGACTCAGCTTATTTTATTTATTGAATATTATTTGAATATTCATTTGAGGATCTATGACTCCGATTATTTGCTGAGATATATTCTTTATTTGATTAAAGAATAAGATGTCGATAATCAAACTTATTTTCGATTATTCAAATGAAGATAATACTTTCATATAAGTATATCTTTGGTTATTTAATACTCGTTTCAAGTATAAATTTTAATACTTCTACTTCAATTATTTTTATAAAGATTATTCTTTATGGGAATATTATTTAATTAATAATATTCAGATATTTTCTAATATTCTGGGGACTGATTTACTTCATTAAATCAGCCTTACTCCAAACACTCTTTAAAGTGTTTTCGAGTCTTCAAAATGATTTTTAAAGTCAGAGCGGATCCCAAAACTCATTTTTATATTTAAGATCTTCCTTTTAAGGGGATTTAAATACTCGCTCAAAACCTGGGGAATCCGGCTCTGTGGTGTGTTTTATATTCGCAACGAGGTTGCAGATTTGGTAAATGAATTGATTACTTACCCAACGTTCGGGAAGTAAGTCCATCTATTGAGTCGGCATAAGCAACATGGGCGCAGTGGGCGTCCATGATAGTGTAAGTGGCTCAGTGGGAGTCCATCAAATGCATAGGTGGCTGAGTGGCAGTCCAGCATAAGGTCCTAATTATGACCAGGGTGATGACCAGTGGGGAATTCGTCCATCTACTAGTAGAAAAGGTTACTAATGGGTATCTTTGCCTGATCAGCAAGATATCTAGTTTATGCCAAAATTCTTTTCCTTTCCAAAATTCATTGGATGTTTCAAACTCTGTTCATACTTTACATAACAGAGGTTCCAGGAAATGTTTTCGGGATATATATATGTGGATATATATATATCGGGACTAAATAAAGTATCTCATAACTTTTTCATTCAATAATATTTCAAAGATTGAATCCATTCAAGTCTTAACTTGTGGTCTCATCTATGGGATGTTTTTCTTAAAACTCTTTATACTTTGAACAGTGGTAGTTCAAGTAAGCTTTATAGATGATATAAGTGTAGTGAAGTATTTGGTAACTTCATTTCTTGTTTTTACTTATATCTAGTAAGTAATTATCTTACGCACGATAAAGATTCTAGTAAGTATCCATTTAGATACTTATATTATTGTTATCACTATGTATTATCTTGCGAGCTGTAAGGCTCACTCTTGCTTTATTTCTTCATCACACAACAACAGTTAGGAGAGATGGCCAGACTCCAGCAGACCCAGCGCAAGCGCGTGGGAAGCGTCCCGCGTCTTCCCGCTGATGTTGTAGCTGCTATAGCTGCAGAGGTAGATCCATTGTAGTTTAGACCATCTACTTTTGAGAATCAAATTATGTATAATTATAACTTGTGGCAGATAATGGCAATTAACTGTAAATTATCAAGTAATCGTTTTGGGTTGTAATAATTTTAAATTGTGGATTCAAAGACTTGTACTTATTTCAATTTCATCTCTGAGACTATAACGGGTTGTGGTGTGTGTTAGTGTGGGGTCACAGCATAAGGTTATTTTTATTAATTAAGTGAAGTGATATTGTGGAAAGAAAGACCGTGACAACCCGGATCCCCGACCCCGGATCTGGGGGTGTTACAGAAATGGTATCAGAGCTAAGCGTTATAAACCTCAGAGATGATGCGACGATATAATAATAAACTCACAAAGATAATAAGAACTCTTGCCAAGTTCATGGTCGGACTACTTAAAGTAGTGCTGACAGTTAAAACCCTTACGGGAACCCTTATAAGTATCATGATAGTAACTTAGCTCGTTTAATGTGTAGGCGCCTGAGATAGAGGACCCATAGATGTTCGAGCGTGAGCATGATGAGGCATTGCTAGATGTTGAGGATCAGGAGGAGCCTGAGATGGAGGAGGATGAGGAGGACCCCCCAGAGGAGCCTGAGACGGAGGTCATTGCTGTTTCAGATGAGGAGGACCCCTCAGAGGAGTCAGAGACAGAGGTTATTGCTATTCCAGATGAGGAGGACCCGGATGAGGTCCCAGTAGCTGAGGAGCGTGTTGGATCTATGGTAGTGTATGCTGGTATCCCTTTACCCACACTTCCGGTGGTCAGAGCCCCTACCCCTCCACCACTATCTTGGATTCCTGATGATGACAGCTCAGAGACCCATACTTCCGAGCCTAGGCAGACCGAGGAGGCACCCTCAGCGGCTCCGGATTCACCACCTCTTGACCCTGCCCAGAGGCAGTCTTCGTTAGCTCATGGATATGTTCAGGATGTTCTGAGGACCCGAGTGGCTGTTGCCGAGGCCCGACTGGATGAGGCCAGGAGGGAGTTGGATGCAGAGAGGGCGGGTAGGCGTACCCGAGCTTATGAGACCACGGCTTCTATACCCCGATCCTTGAGGAGGGAGCTTACGGGGATAGAGCTCACGTCCCGAGCGAGACTCAGATCTCTCCAGGGGGACAGGCATGGTAGGATCTCCAGGCGGCAGGCCGACTATATCTTCCGTCGTGCGATGGAAAGGGTTTGGGAGCTGACCCGCTCCGGTGTGTGATTCAGGATTGATGATGGAATAGTCTAGTTGTCTAGTTAGCCGAGGCCTTAGTAAGAGCCAATTTTCCGGGATAGTTGACTTGTATATAGCATCCCTTTTTCTGACTAGACAGATAGACTCTTGTGTATCACTTTTGGGACAGATGACTGTAGCACTGTTGTACTTTTGACCAGATCAAACTATGTATTTCTCGCATTATGTATATATTTGTTTCCTTTCGGTTCAGTTCCATAGTGACGGGATCACTGTTTTATTATTATATTTACTGCACTTCGTATTAGAACTTTCTTAAAATAATAGAATTGCGATATACGTTCTCCCCATTATAAGAGCTGTGCAAGGCACAATGTTGTATATGATTGTGACCTAACGTTGAATTTTTCCCAATAATTGTTTTTATTATTATCAGAATCATGCCGCCAAGAAAGATTGGAACTAGGGCGAACCCTGGGTCTGAGGACCAGGGAAGCCATAAT